>NC_073383.1:18870201-19190617 GCF_028641065.1 Leucoraja erinaceus
TCTCCTGCTGAGGTCTTCTCTTTTGGCTCTGTTTCCCTCTGCCAGCAGTTCGTTCTTCTCAACCTGCTCTGTGCTCATTCTCCCAGGAATGCTATACAATAAGGGAAATGCCTTGCAAGTAACTCATGGTCCCGAGAGTATTTGACTCTCTTTAGTGTAGTGTCCCTGGATATAATTAACTGCAGTGCCAGAGGCCTCAATGTAATTAAGTTATTAGTAGCTACGGTTATTTTGTTTGTTCCAAACCCTGGCGAGTCTTGCCTTCTGGTAGTTTGGTCACCGGACAACAATTATTGATTCTTCAGCACGGGCAGAATCAACTAGTTGAGAATAAAGACAAGGCTGTAGCCAACAAAACTTTGAACACATCATTCACAGGAGAAGGTAATGCAATGAGAAACAGCATGCTTTTGGCATTCTGATGGAACTGCTCTCATGGGGTGCCTGCCCTATGTTCTTGCGTAGTTGCACGGTTAGGCTTTGGTTCCTTCCAGCCAGATGGCCTTGGAGATAGACATTTGAATGTTGGCCTGCTGGAGTGATCCCTGGATGGGTCACCCTCACCAAAGTATTGTATCAGGAAATACTGCAGAAAATTATCAGCCCATGAGCTGACAAGTATTTTAGATATAGGATATTACTGGGGAGTTACACTCTTAGACTGCAAGCGCTTTCAATGATGGTACCATATTTTTCCTGTCATAGTAATCTTGCATGTTGATGCAGGATTGTGGTCTGGGTATAGTTTTAAGAATTTTTAAAGAATTTTAAAGCTCGCTACCTTTTACAATTTACCACCGATCTGAACGAAACATGGTGCACTCGCAACACAAGAGAACGGCGAGTGAGCTGGCGAAAAACCGTAGCGCTATCGCTTACCGTTTTTACGCAAATAGAAAAAATGTGCAAACCGGAAGAGCACAAGATCAGAGTTTTCGTTATGTATAGACATTAGCTGAGGCACCGAGTTGCATAATGCAAGTGCTGGCAAAAATAATCAGCACATTCCAGCGAGCATGTGGTGCATTCAAAACAAAGCCTCAGAATCCAATTTCACTTCCAGATTATGTGAATCTGAATTATAAAAGTTTCAGTTATGGCGTCTTAAAACATTGGAAACCCTGTTCAAGTATATTACTGGGGATTACAGTTCCATTATTAATGTTAAAAAGTAGAAGCAAGATAAGGTGAAAGTCCTTTAAGCTAAGGCCTACTCCAACATCCAATCTGTCAGGCCCATTAAAATGCTTTGGTAAGATAATTCATTAACATTCAAACAGTTTGATAGTTTTTACAACTGGAGAGCAGCATAAGCAGCCAAAACACAGAAGAACGTGTCGGTGATTGAAAGTTTATTCAAGGCCTTCTAAATTATAATTATTTGGAAGGAAATACACTGTGCAATCAGGAAGGAGCCAGTCTCACTGACAAAATTCCCCAAGGGAACTGCTGAGTGTGAGAGCAAGTTTAGCAGGTAAGCAAGCAGCCGGCATGGGCAGGCTGCAAGCTGTTTTGAGGAAATTTCAGACCATTAACATTTGTGCGTGTTCTATTGCCACATTCAGTGCTTTCTTTGCAGACAGAAAAAGTGCCGGACTGCATATGAGAGTTCACACAACAATATTGGCTGCTGCCCATCAATCTAGTTGTTAACATTGCACAGGTATTGGTGCACCATTCCTGCACGTCCATTCACACAAAAGCACTGGTTACATTGCTGACAATATTTATCCCACTTTACTCATTCCCCAATTACCAGTGTTACATTTGTCATCATCCATCATGAGAAAATGTTTAGGGTATTCCGGAAAAGCAACTTTAATGCATCCACTATCTCAATGGCCATTTGTCTTAACCCTCAGGCATGAGCCAGCAGATCCAACGATATGCGAATTAGATTGCATTGGTATGAATGTCAATTCTATGCTTCTCATTCTCCTTGCACATCAGAAAGATATTGTTATGACACCCACTGTAAATTCACAAGATACTTACCTGATTAGTAAGGTTGTCAAACATAGACACATAGAAAATAGATGCAGGAGTAGGCCATTTGGCCCTTCATGCCAGCACCACCATTCAATATGATCATGGCTGATAATCCAAAATCAGTACCCCACTCTTGCTTTCTCCCCATATCCCTTGATTCGGTTATCAGGGGTTATAGGGAGACGGCAAGAGAATGCAGTTGAGAGCGAAAAATAGATCAGTCGTGATTGAATGGCGGAGTAGACTTGATGGGCCAAATAGCCTCATTCTGCTCCTAGAACCTATGAACTTACTTGATAACTATACCCAATAATATACCAGAACATACCCAATTATTTCTCCTGCCTCTGTCTGCAAATTGTTATTTATTTTTGCTAATTTATTTTCCTCCCACAAACTATCAAATATTTTGGTCATAATATTTGCCACCATAAAAAATAACTGTACTAAGCCGCATGCTAAGTATGAACCTCACTATTATCAACCTTTTGTTGTGAATCCAAGTCTAACCAGAATGTAATGCTAGACCCATAGGAATGAGGTCAACTTCCATTCATCATCTAAAATATCTATGCAAACTTCTCATTTATATTCAACTATTACATATAAACAGAAATAAACAAGGAAAGGTTGGACAGACTTGGAATGTTTTCTCTGGAACGCCAAAGGTTTGCGGGGAGACTTTATAGAGGTATATACAATTATAAGGCATAGAGAGGGTAGACATTCAGAATATGTTTCCCAGGATGGAAAGAAATCAAATACTAGAGGGCATAGCTTTAAGGTGAGAGGGGCAATACGGAATTAGTAGCTTAATTGTAAACAACTATAGCAATTCCGGAGTGCAGCTCACATCCATCCAGTCGAGGGCAATTAGCAAACTGCATTAAATGCCAGCCAGCAATGCCCACATCTCATGTACTGAATTAAAAACTAATCTGTTGCAGGAGGATCTGGCCCAGTTGGAGGTAGCATCTCCTGCACACCAGGAGCTTTTGGATTTTACATTTTACTCCAGAGACACATGCACAGAAATCTAGACCAACATTCCAGTGCCTTACCGAGCACTGCATGAGCAATCTTATGATCCTCAGGATAACACATTTAACCAAAATTTAATCTGCACTGTGGACATAGGTATAATGGGGGGGGGGGGGGGGGGGGGGGGGGGGAACGGACATGTGTAGGACAGGTTTAGATGGATGCAAGCCAAAAGCAGGCAGATGGGACTAGTGTAGATGGGGCATATTTATCGGTAAGTTGGGTCAAAAGGCCTATTTGTACAATGTATGATTCTCTGACTATGAGGTCAAAACGCTAACAATGGTGCACACAGTGGCACAGCAGTAGAGCTTCTGCCTCACAGTGCAACAGAGCCGGGTTTGATCCTGACTAAAGGTGCTATCTGTGCGGACATTCTTGTACATTCTTCCTGTGATTGCATGGGTTTTCTCTGGGAGTTCCCGTTTCCTCCCACATTCCAAAGAGATGCAGGTTTGTATTGTAGGTTAATGAGTTTCTGTAAAATTGACTCTAGTGCGTAGAATGCAAAAGAGGGATTATATAGAACTAGTCTTTGGATGATCGATGGTCGGTGTGGACCCAGTGGACCATTTTCGCGCTGTGTCTCTAAAGTAAACTATAACCTAAACTAAACTAAAAGGGATATAAAAGATACCTCTGAACTATTTTGAAGGACAAAATACTACCATCAATGTCTTGGGAAATTCTTAACTCTTTTTCAACATCAGTAAAGATACCACGTCCAGTTGTTGTAAACAAACACCCTTTCTCTTTTACTCCAAGGTCCCCATTCTCCCTGTTCCCAACAGCTGCTGGTCCAATCCTTCCTCATTCTGCAATTTCCACATTCTACAACTTCCATGACACAGACTCTTGCAATCGTTCCCCAACCTATAACTGTGGCACCCTGATGGATTTCATGAAAAGCAGATAAAACATGGTTTCTGTTATGAGAAAGAAAATCCAGAGCCACCTGAAGCTCAAGCTAGTCAACATTGTTAGAAAGTACAGCTATCATCCCTCACTCCCACCTCCCTACTTTTTTTTTTTATCATTCCCACAATCACCACATCTAAAAGTCTCCCATCTCACAGAACCTAGAAATTGGCATCAGATGTAGATTTTGGGATGGAACACTGACAAAGTTACAAAGTATCCGCGCCTTTGTTCTTCTACCCCCACCCCCCACTCGCCAGGTGCTCCATTGTTCTTATCTGCCTCTAACATTATCTGAATCATTTCTCAGCTGTCTGGTGATGTAACACCTTGCCCATGAATCGTTATTTATCAATTATATTTGATTGGCTATCCTTCGGTTACTCTCTCCCATTAACTAGCTCCATTGGAATGCACTTGTATCTTTTCTAACCGAATTTCCAAAAGTAACTTTATAACCTGATAATAGATTGGAACTTCAGGAGGCTGGCCCATAAAGATTTATCCTTTTGGCTCTTTTCACTTTACGATCCAAGCTCTACCTTTGAACAACAAAATACACAGTTTTGGTTAACTTTCATACTTTTGCAAGTGACATTCACTATTCCTTGCTCCAACAACTAGGTATGTTACAAAACCTACCTGAATCGTGGCTGAGCATCTGCCCCACCCCTTGTGTGTGATTTTGGAGCTGTTTGGAGGGGGCGGGTTTAAAACCCGATTTTTACTAGGCTGTTCCAATCGCAGATGTTCAGCCTAGTAAATCATTAACGGAGAATCGCTGCAAGACCCGGTCCCAAAAGCTATTATTAGTTTTATAGGCCTCGAATAGTAGATATAATAAATTTAAAAGCTCTCGTTCAGTTCGCAAGCTTTTGCAGCCCCAGGGTTTTATAAAGCAAACAATTAAAGGTATGTACCTTATTTTTACATTAAATGGGGCATGTATATAACCCTATAATTATAATTATCTATAACGAATAGCTCATTTTGGGCTTTTTATAGCCCGCAGTATTTTTCTCGGCATTTGAGGGCACTAATCTAGCGCGCTGTCAACATTCTAAACCTGCGCGTTCACAGAAACCCACTAGAAAACCGATTTAAATGGGCATTTATTTACAGCAATTGGACACTAAATTCCTTCCATTTGGCCTATAAATTAATGTAAATTAGATATAAAAATCATGTTATATTGTGAATTATTTGTGAATAATCTTTGGACACTTAGGCTATTTAAAAATGTTAATCTTTCCTTAAGAAATGTGCTTTTGATTATCCAAGATCACAGCTTTTTTGTAATGCCCATTGAAAATCAATAGGGAACAAGATGCTAATTTCCGAGTATGAAAATGGTCATAACTTTTTTAATACTTGAGATATGAAAGTGAATTAGGTGTCAAATTAAACTTATTGTTATGCTTTATCTGATGGGATAAATTGCAGACTTGATTTTTAAATCTCAAAATTTTGTAACATTGCTACAACAACATTTTTTGTGCAGACACAAGGAACTGCAGATGCTGGTTTACCAAAAAAAAAGACACAAAGTGCTGGAGTAAGTCAGTGGGTCATTCATCTAGACAACATGAATAGGTGATATTTCTCATTGACTCCTGTAAAGGTGCATCGTCACATTTCACCTCCTCCACTATTTACCATTTACCCCCCGCTACCCCCCCCCCCCCCACCTTAACATACAAGGGTACATTCATTATATTAAAATACTTTTAGATCTTAGACTTTAAAGGTACAGCATGAAAACAGGCCCTTTGGCCCACCAAGGCCATGTGATCATTCTGTACACTTGTGCTATCCTACACACTGGGGACAATTTGCAATTTACAGGAGCCAATTAACTTAAAAACGTGTGCATTTTTGGAGTGTGGGGAGAAACCGAAGCAGCCAGAGAAGACACACAGGAAGACCGTACAAATTCCGTACAGGCAGAAGCTTTAGTCAGGAATGAATACGGGTCTCTGGCGCTGTAAAGCCCCTGTCCCACTGTACGAGGTCATTCAAGAGTTCTCCCGAGTTTTACCCTGATTCGAACTCGGAGAATGTCCGTAGCGGGTCCATAGGAGTTCGTGGATGTCTCGTAGCAGCTCATACGAGTAAAAAGTAACACATTTTTTCATCACGAGTATTTTGGATGAAAAAATGTCACGAGTTTTACTGGATGTCCCGAGTACCTACCGTTAGCATTACGAGCCGCTAACGGACATTCACGAACTCCTACGGACCCGCTGCGGACATTCTCCGAGTTCGAATCAGGGGAAAACTCGGGAGAACTCTTGAATTACCTCGTACAGTGGGACAGGGGTATAAGGCAGCAGCTCTACTGCTGCGCCACTGTGCTGCCCTTAAGGGTAGTACACAAATGCAATCTGTAATTATTCTTTTGTTCCATTTAATTTAATGAAATTGCCAGCCGATTTGTGAAATTGAGAAGGCAATGATGGCCAAATTAGGGTTTTCCCATTATGAGAAAGTTGACCTTGCAGGTATTTGGAATTGCAAAATACAAAAGTCGTACAAAGAAATATGGAAATAATGATAAGGTAATAAAGCCAATGATAAGATATTGATTAGAGTGATGGGGAAGGTCAGGAAAAGCAAAGACGAACCCTGGAGAGGGAGATGTAAATACATTCATTGTGATATGTTACACATTTGATGATGGCATCAAACATTTCAGCTATCAGTTGCAACGATGCTGAAATAATCTCAATTTACTTCCAAACACCCTGCATACAATAGCCAAATTCATTTTCAATGGTATTTTAATAACAACACAATAATCATTCTCTCGAAGTAGATTAAACATTTATCAGCATATGCCAGTACAGTTGCACCCTGGGGATTTCATAACTAGAATTTTTTTTCCATAGAATTTTTGTTGGAAAGGAAATACTGACCTTCCTGATTTATAGTACAGTGACAAGTATGTATTATTCTTCAATACGCCAAAATTTGCAACGGCATTATTCATTTGAGAGTTCATTAATTATGCAAATGAGTTACAATTAACTAATCTGTTCAGAGAATCCAATTTACATAATAATGCACTTCACATTGGTTGTATTATTTAATAAAACGGCACAAAAATAGTTTATTAACATTTAGCCCTATGAATTTAAAAGAGCATGCCGAGGTATCAGAAGAGTCCTGTCTTTAAATAAATTTCTTAATAAACAACATGATCGCGCTGATTAAAGATGCTGTGGAGACCAATGATACCAGGCCTGCTTTTGTCCGCATTTGAGGGATGAATGCCAAGCCTTCTTAATATAAATGTGCACCATGTCCACGTATGTTGCAGGCACAAAGATGAAAGAAAGCAAAGGAAAAGCTGGAGAAAATGATTTACCATTACCAGGGACAGAATTACTATCGCTTTGGAAGAATTAAATGTAGATTTATTTCACAACTTGGATGTTCTCCAGCTCACAATGTTTGACAGCGTTGTTAATAAGTATTGAATATCTTCAGGCCTCAAAATTTAGCTGGTTGAAAGAAATAAATGAAAAATCTGCAATCAGCTTGAGAATAGAGGGCTTGAAGCATTTATGGAATATTTCTGATTACTCTTACCTGCAAAAACATTTTCTTGATTGTCATATTCCTGCATCACACTTCCCCCTCCCCCCCAATTTTATTCAAGGTCAAATTTATGATGTATCGATGCTCATTGGTGTTGTCCCTTGTTATAACAAGTCTGCATTCTCAGTTTTCTACCATCAGCAAATTTCAGCTTAGTTCTTCACATAGCCCCCAGACGCATGCCTAACCTGTCTAGCAGTTTTTTTTTTTAATACTTGCATGTCTTTCTGCACAGCTAGACAAAATAAAGGTGTTTAATTTCTTAAAAGAAAGGCCTATGCCTGCATCTGTTTCTTATGTTCTATGCCCGCTATAACATTCACACCGAGTCCACGGAGAGTCAGAGAGTCATACAGCAGGGATGCTGGCCTTTCGGCCTGAATCATCCATGCACACTGCAATGCCTAACAATGCCAATCCAGCTTGCCCATATCAGTTATTCCCTTCCTATCCATGTATCTGACCGAATTATTTTTTAATATTGTGATGTACCTGGCTCAACAACCTCCTCTTGCAGCTTCACCCATATACCCACCACTCTCCATGAAACCTGCCCCTCAGATCCTCTTTAAATACTTCCCCTCTCATCATAAACTTATGAGAACAATTTCTGATCTCCCCGACCCTTGGGAAAATACTTTGAATATCTATCCTTTCTATGCCCCTAATCATTTTATAATCCTTCACAAGGATATCTCTCAGCCTCCCTGTGCTACAGTCAGAACAATCCCAACCTATCCTGTCTCTCCATGCAACTAAATCCCATCATTCCAGACACAAAATACTGAGTAACTCAGCGGGACAGGCAGCATCTCTGGAGAGAAGGAAAGGGTGACGTTTCGGGTCAAGACCTTCTAACTAAACAATTTTTGCGCAGTTGGAAAAGTCTGAAAAAGGGTCTCGATCTGAAACGTCACCCATTCCTTCTCTCCAGAGTTGCTGCCTGTCCCGCTGAGTTACGCCAGCATTTTGTGTCTATCTTCGATTTGAACCAGCATCTGTAGTTCCATCCTACACAACACCCTGGTGAATAATTTCTGCCCTCTTGCTAGTGCCATCACATCCTCTTTGTTGTCTGGCAATCAAAACCGCACAAAATATCCCAAGTGTGGCTTAACAATGTCATGTACAGGTAGAACACGATGTCCCGCCTCTTCAAATCAATAACCATCCCATTATACTCTACCATTCCCATTGTTTACAATCACCAGTCATTCCCAGTGACAAGTCCGTCCATTTACCTTTTGTCTATGTAGGAAGTAGAACAAAACCCCATTGCATTCTTTTTTTTCAGTTTTATTTAAGATCGCATGTCCTCATGAACTCGTTTAACTTGTGATTGTAACTGCACAACAAACTATTTTATTGAGTGTAGATTTTGGCTACAAATGGATGAAAGATTTGTTTTTGTGTAGTCTGAAAAGTGAACACATATAAAAGGGGTGACTTTAACCTTCAAAAATCAAGTTTGACTGGAATACAAAAGGTTACCCTTCACCTGCTCAATTCTGCTTTTAACACTGGTGATTCAAATGATCGCATGGTCTCAGGAGAGGGATTTGTGATGTTGCATGTTTTACTTTTTAAAATTCTAATCCTTGTTTGCAAATTCTTCACTGTCTTTTACCCATCCCCATCTCTGTATTCTGCTCCAAGCCTATTAACCTTTGCAGTATCAGCACCCTTCAAAAAGTAAACTCAAAATATAACCACTCCATTGTGGAAAATTGTGCTTCAGTTGCTTTAACCCTGCCCTCTAAAATTAACTCCCAAAACCACCTCTACACATTTTAAACCTATCTATTTAATAGTTACACTATTGGGTCAACAATATTTATTTCAATGACAGCACCCTTGCTGTGATCATTCTGTGCTGGTATACAGTAGGTGGTTTATAAATGTAAGTTGTTGCCTTGAGTCAGCAGTGTTTGAGACCCATCGGAAATCAAACAACATCAAACAAAAGGATGTTCATTTACTGTCCTTTCCTCAAACACTGTCCAGAGAAAATTGCTGTTTTGGTTATTTTTACTCAAGTACAAAATAGCAATTTCTTTTTGACCTCACCCATGATTACATCTTTTTTTGATATGGTGTGAAATCAAGTTTCACAATATGTCAGTCTGAAGAAGGGTTTCGGCCCGAAACGTTGCCTATTTCCTTCGCTCCATAGATGCTGCTGCACCCGCTGAGTTTCTCCAGCATTTTTGTGTACCTTCACAATATGTTACTTCTGTTTTCTTTTTGAGATCCAAATGTCTTTAACTCATTAATTCCCTCAATATCGTTTATTAAATAGCGTTTTCACCTTTCACTTATGTTGAGTGCCAAGTCAAAAAAGTTGCAAATTCAGCCCTACTCAAGAGACCCAAGTGTGAGACTTTGATCGAGAGAGGTGCCACATCAAACCCTGGGCTCTTTTTCCCATTTATTCTCCAAAGCAGTTGCAAGAGTTGACAATGGTATATCCAAAGAAGAGAAATGGCAGAGTAACAGCATCAATGGTAAAGTCAGGCAGCAGTCATTTTTTGGGGTAAATTAATATTTAATTTAAAGCATTCGACACTGGAAAATAGAAGCACAACTGTGACTTGGAGAAGAGTAGCAAACATTGGCACGACAATATTAAATGTGCTCCCCTTAATGGTTCAATGGTGCTTTATTTGTCATATATACAGTGATATTATTTCTGTATATGTACACATGCAGGCGCCACATGTATTGGTTCCATTTCCACAGTCCAAAGTCTGGAACACCCGCGTGCACAGTCTACAGGAGCAGTTCCTGATCCTGGATAGCCCCAGGCTCCTGCATGACCTCCTCCGTCGCATTCGACCAGATCGCGCCACGATGTGATGGCCCCCTCCTCGCCCGGCCATCTTTGTGTTCCAGGGGGCGCCTCCTGCAGCTGACCTTGAAGGCGGCAGAGGCATTACCCCGGTTCACCCACCTAGTGGCCCTTGATCCTCGAGTCCGACATCTCCAGCCCTCTCCCAGTTCTGTGGTGCCCTGAGCCTTGGGGTCCTCCGGCAGGTTCTCGTTTCTGTGCCTGCGGCACGTCGTGAAGATCTCAACTCAACCGCTGATGGTTATGTAATGAAGTTATTCGATTTGTCAATGGCGGGTTTGCTGAATGAGAAACGATTGACAACGTGGACAGTAATTAATTTTGGGTGTCGCATTACACCAGTGGGGTAAGATGGTTGCCGAAAGCTCAGTGTTAACTATTTTATCCAAACTTCTGAACAAGCTCGTGCTAAATCTTAATCGGGTGTGGACCATTAAAGACAATGGACCTCACACCAAAAGTTCCATACCCCATTACAATTTGGCATTAGCATATTCAAAAATGTGGGCAAAGTGGTAGAGCTGTAGCGGCGCCTGCTAGCGCACGAAGATATCGAACCCGGCGTTTGGAAGCCGCGGTCACGTGACTCGGGAGGGGCTGCTTGTTTTGCGCAGTTTTTCACTTGCGCGCGCAATGTCAAGGAAGGCAAGGAATCCAATCCTGCCTCTCTGGTGTGGAAATGGGTGACGTTAGACTGGATGACTGGTGGAGATGAGGAGGAATATCATGAGCCAGACAGTGGTGAATCTGTGGCATTCATTATCATGGACTGCTGTGGAGGCCAAGACAATGGGTATTTTCAATGCAGAGATTGATGGGTTCTTGATTCGCTAGAACATCAAAGGTCACAGGGAGAAGGGAGGAGAATGGGGTTGAGAGGGAAAAATAGATAAGCCGTGATTGAACGGTGGAGAAGACTCGATGGGCCGAATGGTCTAATTCTCCTCCAATGTCATGGTCTCTACACTTGAACTGAACCGTGTTACAACACCAAGGCAGTGGAAGCTTAACTTCTGTGCCATTGCTGGGCTCGATACCATGACATTCATGCTTCTCCTACACAATATCAAGCTGGTGACACCATGCTTCCGGTATCTACAGTAAAAAGGACTTTCCAAACCCCAGACAATATTGTAACATTTGACGTCTCCGGGCAATATCATTACAACCATTGCAATGTAGTGAACCCCTTCTGTCTTGCATTATTTAAGGAGCTGGGAGTATCCAGAGATCCTCAGACTTCCCAGTCACAAAATGTCAGGCACAACACATCTGTCAATTATTCTGTGTGCCATTCCACATTTTCATCTCTCTTGAGGTTAAAATCTCATGACTTGTCTTTCACACAGCCTTGTTGAAAAATTGCACTGGTGTGAGAAAGAAGTATGAGTGTATCTTCAGCCAATTGGACTGCTCCCAGTGTCACATCCAATACAAGGCAACTAGAGGGAAGTGGACCCTTGCATTTAGGGATTGTAATCCTTTACACTAAAGCAAGCCACAAGTTGAGAACAGTCTGAGTATCGCTCTCTGTGAAAAAAGTTCTTCTCATCTCGGTTTTAAAGGATTTCCCCCTTATCCTTAAGCTGTGACCCCTTGTCCTGGACTTCCCCAACATCGGGAACATCTTCAGCCAAATGGACTGCTCCCAGTGTCACATCCAATACAAGGCAACTAGAGGGAAGTGGACCCTTGCATTTAGGGATTGTAATCCTTTACACTAAAGCAAGCCACAAGTTGAGAACAGTCTGAGTATCGCTCAAGGTGAACAGTTCCACCTTGCTTTAATATCATCAATATGTTTCATACTTGTCCAGGCATTAAATATTAAAATAAAGAAATCCAATTTAAAAGTCTGCAATATAATGTCAGCATCGCCCTTCTAACCATTCATTAAATAAACTGTTGCAGAAGGGAGGTGGGTATATTGAACAAGCTGCCAGAGGGTAGTTGAGGCACGCACTATAACAGCATTTAAAGAAACACTTGGACAGGTACATGGATAGGAAAGTTTGAGGACTATGAACCAAACATGGACAAATGGGACTATCTTTGATCGAGCATCTTGATCAGCATGGTGAGTTGGGCTGAATGGTCTATTTCCTTGCTGTATGACTCCATGACCATCAGCCATGACCTTCTGCTGGTGGAACAGGCCCGAGTATGGAGTCGACCACTCCTGCTCCTATTTCTTATGTACTTCCACACCTTCAGAAATGTGTCAATTCACTGACAATGATCGTTTATGGCTTAGCAGCCAGCACCGAACACTGCACACATACCAGAAACCGGATATTGAAACCCGACCACCACCACACAGCACTCAGTCTACTCTCACCCTGTGAAGCAAGATCCCGTAAATACAGAAGGGAAATCCTTATCACATACACCTGCTGCAGACCAGCACACATTTATTCAGTCAGGGTTTCCCACAGATTCCGTTTCCTGTCCCTGGATGAGAATGGTTAACCACAGTTTTAATATCAACCAGCCAACATTTTTTCCCCTTCCAACCCCTCCACCAAATGAATAGTTATCGTGCTGTTCTTCATTTTTAAATCAGTGGATTCCCCAATTCTGCCCGGAAACCATTTCTCAGGTGATGACAGGGGTTTGATAGACTTCACTCTGCCCATTACATTCAGACCAGAAGATTGCTCTGGGATCATGTACACAGGATGGCTATAAAGCCCACAGCCCACCTATTTCTGGAAAGAGCTGTTGAATTAATAGGACACCCCCCAGCCCCCCTCTTGAATTGATAGGGTCCCCTTGCTATTTTCCACAAATTCTGAATCTCCAGTATTTCACCAATTGCTCTGAAAGTTTCCTGTTTTCTGGTTGAAAATTCTCGGTGGGGGTTTTGACGATCTCTGCTAGACCTCACTTTAATGTTCTTTGCTCCAAGGAAAACAGTTCCAGCTTTGCAACTGAAGCCCCTCATCTCTGGTGTCATTTTTGTAAATCCCCTCTGCACTATCTTCAATGTCTTGACATCACTTCTGCTGTGTTCCACTTTTTCCAAACATTGGGATCTAACCAATGTTTCACAAAAATGAGCTTAACCTCCTTTGATCATGCTCTATGTCTCTCCATTTGTAGTGCCCAAAACTCCACGCTTTGACAAAAGTATCGAGTTAACAATCCACCTTGACATATATATCCAACTGAATCCTAAGATCTGAGGCCTGAAGACGGGTCTTGACCAGGGGTGGGGAATCTTTTCATGTTGGAATGCTGCAGTAAGTTAGCTGTAATATAATAAGGCCGTATCCACGAAACTTAGAAACATAGAAACTAGGTGCAGGTGTAGGACATTCGGCCCTTCGAGCCTGCACCACCATTCAATATGATCATGGCTGATCATCCAACTCAGTATCCTGTACCTGCCTTCTCTCCATACGCCCTGATCCCTTTAGCCACAAGAGCCACATCTAACTCCCTCTTAAATATAGCCAATGAACTGGCCTCAAACTACCTTCTGTGGCAGAGAGTTCCAGTTCCAAAATTTCAATTAGATATACTTCAAAATGTTCATTATTTTGTAAAAATCTAACTACTAAGTACTAACTTCAAGAAAATGAAAATATGGTGTTAATTCAAAAGTTAACTAACCTTTTAATGACTTTGTTGTGACTGCTTTTTGTGGGAAAGCATTTGAATATTTGGTTGCAACACAGGGGTACATATTTTCAGCTGATCTTCTAGATGGGTATCCGTCATTTGTGACCTTAAGGGCGCCTTGATTTGGGTTAGGTAGGAGAATGTAGATTCGCAGTGGTTGAACAGCAAGAAAGCATTTTTCGTGCATGTTGCCGAAGACGTGGGTATTCTATTGCATTTTTTCATATTTCAATCGGATTTTTCTTAGCGTCAAATAAGGACTTTAAAATGTCACCTTCTGAGAGCCCAATCAATTCCATCTGTAGTTCTTTAGGAGCCTTGGAGACATCAACTAGGTGAGGTTGAAATGCTAATTTGAGTGTGATGTCATGTTTCTCAAAGACAGTGAACCTTTCATTGTATTCTTTAATTAGTAAATCTATAACAGCTGCGTATTCTTCAAATGATTCGCATGAATCCTCCTGCTCATCGATAACTGGAGCAAAAGTTCATCCGAAATTTCATTTTGAAGAAGAGTTTTGAAAAAAGATAGCTTTTTTGGAAATATTTACATTTTTTGCCACGTATCATATATAGACAGTTTCACCTTGCAAAGAAACATTCAAGTCATTTTGCTTTGGCATGATATCACACAGAAATGCAATATTTCTAATAAAATCTTCTTTCAATAATTCACATTGCTGATTCTGTTCTTAATTAAATTTAACTATCTGTTCTCGTAAAGATAAAAATGTTGCTTACACCTGTCCCTTTAATAGCCAACGCACTTTACAATGATACAGCAAATCCACACTGAATGCCTCATCGTCCAACTTTAGCATATTACAAAACTTCCGATGCCGTGTTGCATTTGCACGAATATAGTTAACAATACTTTTAACTTGTTGCAAAGTGTCACTTAAAATAGTAGATTTAGCACAGAGATTTTGCTGATGTAAGATACAATGAAAAGAAATGATAGCATCAGGATCTGATAATACCTTTTTTATCTGTGCAATAAACCCTTCACGTTTTCCTGTCAAGGAAGGTGCACTGTCTGTACATACACTCACTAAATTAACCAAATCCAGTCCAACTTCACGACATTTATCTTGAAAGTTGTTGAAGAAATCTATTCCTCGTGTTCTATCCGTAAGAGTGCCCAAAGCGAGTAACTCTTTGTAGCAAAGAAAATCTTCTGTTATGGCCCGAATGAAGTATAAAACCTGCATCGTCAGTAGTATCAGTTGATTCATCCAAAGCGATTGAGTAATATATATTTTCCTTCTGGAGTATTGCGTGAAGTTGTTCTGTTACGTTGAGGGCTAATTCATCCTAATCATGCATTTGCACTCCTGCTCAGCTCTTCTGCAAAACCCTCATACATATTAACAAAAGGAAGGACATCTGGACCTCACCTTATCCTCAACTTGCATCTAGGGTCAAGACTCATTGGAGCTGTGACTCACAGCTTGCAACTTTCATAGAAAGAGGCCAAGCAGGCTTTGCAAATACAGAGATTCTCCATTTTCTGACATATTTTATTTGTCCAATTACAAAATTTGGATTCATTCAAAAGGCTGCACTTAATGGCCTAGAAGGTCCCATGTGGTCTTAAGGCCGCAGGTTCCCCATCCCTGGTCTCGACCCAAAACGTCACCCATTCCTTCTCTCCAGAGATGCTGTCTGTCCCGCTGAGTTACTCCAGCAGTTTGCGTGAATGTCAGATCTCCATATTCCTGCACCCAGCTTTTAAAATGGCACGCTCATATTGCTTCTCTTTATTCCCCACATTAAAATGTTTCACTTCAATTATCCGCATTAAATTTTCATCTGCCATATTTCTGACCATTTTACCAGTGTATATCTGCATCTCCGTTTACTTCATTTTTAGGTTGTGGGTGAATGGAAAATTAAACGTTCTCCTGTTATCAAAGTTCAGACCTTGATCTGAACAAATGCCATTTCTAGTGGGGTTTCTCCTTCATAATTCAAGGAGGCACAAAGCTCTCAGTGCTCATTTCTGGCACTACTATATATATATACCCTGTTGTATCTGCAGCAGGCACAGAAGCAGCAGCTGGGAACTTGAGTCACTGTGTGATGATTGGTGCTAAATACTGGTAAACAGACCGCACTGCAGGTCACACACTTGGGGGCTTAACATGTCAGATCAGAGAGCTCCTTTTTATTGTCTGTCACATCTTGTGTTTTGTGTATTTCTCTGAATTTAGCTTCCAACTTTTCCACTTTCCTGCTACAAAGTCAGGAGACAGTGGTTTATTCGTCAGTCCATTGACAGTCTTCCTTGTTGAAGACGTACAGGTTATCTTTGTTGCCTTTCCATATTTTATTTTTGCTTTCAAAGGAAGATTTTCACCTGACCAACCAGGTGAAAACTGTGCAGGTGGACACATGATATTAGCAGAGGTCCTCAGAAATGTATAGCCCTCCCATGCCCTTGTCAGATTGTAAGAGGACGAAGGCAGATGTTCTGGAGATCCTTTCACAGCGTTCACTTTGTGTAGACTAGCCATTCCTGCACTGGCCTGCAGCCACCAACACTCACAAATCCCACCTGTATCTATCAGAGCCTGCCTGGTCCAAGCAACCACAGAACGGTGGACAGCCAGGACCTCGTTTCCAGGGTGAAAATGTCCAATGTTAGAGGGCATGGCTATAAGCTGAGAGGGGAAATGTTTAATGGAGACGTGTGGAGCAAGTTGTTTAGTTTATAGTGTGGTAGGGATCTAGAATGTGCTGGCAGTTGATGGTGGAGGCAGATACGATAGGACCGTTAAAGAGGCTGTTGGGAAGGCACATGGAGGTGTCGAGAATAGAAACATGAATCATGTTCAGGCAGATGACAGCAGTTAACTTGGCATCATGTTCACCACAGACATTGTGGGCTGAAGGGACTGTTCCTACTGTTCTATGTTCTATATTATGTTCTATGTATAACAGACCCCATCTGGCTATGAACAGGAAAACAAAATCACCTGGGTCTCATGTTTCCAACTTCAGGCATGTTTAGTGCTCCTTTAATGCTCTCCCAAACATCATGTGGTTATAAACAGGACGTCCTCTACATTTCTTTTCTCAGTGGTTTCCGAAGATGTTCTTGACACTTCCCTTTTCCTGTTAATAACTGCCAGTATGTGTTTCGTCAAGTTCGGCATTATCCTGACCCTGGTTTTCAATCTATATAAAACAATGCCAGTCAAACAGTGAAGACAGTGTTCTCCCTCGCCCCTCAACCCCACGAGGAACAGTCTAACTGTCTTCAGAAATAACCACATTTTATCTTTCATATCTTTCAACTTCTTAAAGCATTCCACAACCAAACAGATATTTTTGAAATCTGACAATAAATGTCTAATTTTTAGTTTATAAAGCCGAGTTCATTGAAGCAGACCTGCAAGATTCAGACAGATAGTGACGGAGTAGATAACAAAATGTTGTTTCCTCTTCAATGGACAATCCACTACCCAGTGGTCATTATCTCAGGTTTATGATTCTTAATGCAAGTGTATGGAATCTCCCATCTCAGAGAGTGTTGGATAATCAACCATTCAATTAGCATTGGTCAACTTCTGATTGATTGGGAAAGTGGAAGAGACACAAGATCAGCTGTCATCTTCTTGAATATTCAAGCATTCTACTGCTTACTTCAGTTTGTATGCCCTTAGTTTCCAAATAGTGAGTTACAGGGCCAAATACTTGCAATGGTGCTGAGGGGTAAATGATATCCAAGGCATGAGAAATACTTCTGCATCTTAGGAGAGAATGGACAGATGATGTTTCGGATCCCTGACCCGAAATGTCAACTGCCCATTCCCTCCACAGATGCTGCCTGACCTCCTGAGTTCCTCCAGCACTTCATATTTTCCTCCAGATTCCAGCATCTGCAGTTTCTTGTGCCTACAAATCCTTGTGCCAAGCCCAGCAATGTCAAAGGGCTGTTTCTAAATAACTGTCCAGATTTTCACAGTATTGTATTTTAGTGCCAGCCTAAATAGTATGTTTTAAGCTCAACTTTAGGCGATGGGTGTATTATTTTTTGACTCAGAGGCTGCAGTCTTGTTATTAATTCAAGACTGATGTGCATTATGAATAAACATATTTACCTCTTAAGGCCTATCATAGACATGCAGAATTCAATGTCCAATATTGAATAAGGCAATTTTAATTCCTATGCTAAAATGATCGAGTCTTTACTACAGAATATTCTAAAATATGCATTAATTCCTTTTTAAGTTAATACCACTAAAATACATGTTGAACTTGGTTTGAAGAGGTTTTCCCAGTTTACTGAATAGCATATGCAAAGAGATGCAAATATTATATTGGCTTTGATTTTAATATGAAAGTAAATTCCTCATAATATAAATTGTCGTTTTCAAATAATGCTGTCATTCCGTTAGCACATCATAGTGTTCAATTAGTTTAAGGCTCCCCAAATGTGACAACATATGGTATGGAAGCATCTTCTTCCTGAGAGGCTGTAAGCTTAAAGAATATGAGCAATAGGAATGTCACACCCGTACAGCAGGAGGCATTTCAGTCAGTGAGAACAGGATTGTGAGACAGTCATGTCTCCACATTGCATCTATCTGTATCCCGCTTAAGCTGAGAACTGGATGCTGGCACAATACACTATTCTATTTCTGACTGCAGCATCTGGAGTAAATTAGCTTCCATCAAAAATCTATTGGGCCACAATGAGTGCCAAAATAGCAAGGCTAACGATGATTCCCGTTATTTGTGCAGATGAGGGGGTCAAGAGAAAAAACGAGGAGTTGACAGAAGAAATGATGTTAAACTCAAGAAATTTAAAAGCCATGCCCCTTCAGCATTAGCTTCATATAAACTATACCTTCTGCCTGCCTGCCTCATCATTAAGGTTGATTGTGAAGCTGTGTTTTTGCACACATAAATCCAAATTAAAAAATGTCACCATGTATTCTTGTATTTTTCGGTAGAAGTAAAGTTTCAGCAATATGCTAAATGCCAGTTAATGCCAAACAACTTCTCTAATACATAATTTACAAATATAGATTAGGGTGTCAGCCTTTCATGTTTCATGTTTAGAAGGCTTGAAAATAGAAATATGAATGTTATGTTAGTCCAATCTCTCACAAACATGATCAGGCATTGTATTAGACATTTTTCCTTAGTCCTTCCAAAGCTAACTTCACAAATGTTCAATTAAATTGGTAAAAGGAGGTTAAAAAGAAAGATTTTAGAAAGGTAGACAAAAATGCTGGAGAAACTCAGCAGGTGAGACGGCATCTATGGAGAGAAGGAATAGGCGACGTTTGGGGTCCATCAGACTGATGTCAAGTCAAGTCCAGTCAAGTCACATTTATAGCACATTTAAAAAACAACTCTCGTTGGCCAAGGTGTCGAGGGGGGGGGGCGGGAAAAGAAAAGTAAGTGAGAGAGGAGGAGAGCTTCTTCAAAGTAGACATACCTTGAGCAAAGTAGACATACCTCGCTTCGCCCAACAACTTCTCAACATTGGTGAGACCAAGCGCAGGTTTGGCAATCGCTTTGCCCAACACCTCCGCTCAGTTTGCAATAACCAACCTGATCTCCCGGTGGCTCAGCACTTCAACTCCCCCTCCCATTTCGTATCCGACCTTTCTGTCCTGGGCCTCTTCCATTCACAGAGTGAATTGGAGGAACAGACCTCATATTTTGCATGGGTAGTTTACACCCCAGTGGTATGAACATTGACTTCTCCAATTTCAGGTAGTCCTTGCTTTCTCCCACCCCTTCCCAGCTCTATCCCAAGCCTACTGTCTCCATCTCTTCCTTTCCTTCCCCCCCCCGACATCAGTCTGAAGAAAGGTCTCGACCCGAAACGCAGTCTATTCCTTCTCTCCATTGATGCTGCCTCACCCGCTGAGTCTCTCCAGCGTTTCTGTCTACCTTAAAAAGAAAAATGCTATTTTTTTGCTTTGCAGTATTACCAGTTCATGTTTCAAGAAAATATATCAAGAATACCTGATGTGTTGTTGCACGTAAGAATTTTGTTGTTCTGTTTCAGGACATATAATAAAACACTTTTGACCGTCCTGACAATGGTGTACTCAGATATATGCAGCAAAATTAAGGGCAAATGTTTGTCAGCTTGAACGTTATCTCTTCCATCGTATGTGTGGAAAGAGTGGGAGAAAGATTGGGCAGCAAGTGGGTAGAGAAAAGAAAAGAGAAATGGTGCAGCTTTAACAAGATGCCAGAGGATACCCTTCTTTCTACAAAACCAACAAATGATCTCCCCTCCATTAGAAAGTCAGACTGGAGATTTATACAGCTGAATACACAGTCTCCAAAGCTAATCAAAACTTCTCAAGTAGTGAAATATCCATGCCCATGTATAGCAACATCTGATCAGTTATGGGCTAACAAGCAAAATTTATACCAAAGGATCGATAAGGGCAACTCCAACATTGCTTGACATTCAATGTCATTACCAATGCCAAATCTTAACCAATCTTAAGAATTTTATTGTCACCGTTAACCAAGCACTTAACTAGACGAGATCAGGAAGTGCTTGACTACAAGAACAGGTCTGCAATCTGTGTCATCTGCAATGAGCAAGCAAACTCCCAACTCCTCAAAGTCTTTCCTCCATTTGAAAGGCACATCAATGATGTGACAAAATATTCTTTGCTTATTTCGATGAGTACAATTTCAACAAGTCTCAAGAACCCAATGCCTTTGTGTACAAATCGTGTACAAATCAAGGCAGTTGATTAGCATGCTGAATGAAACCTCACTGCTGGTGCTCAATGGTTATGTTGTTTATCATCTACAAGATGCACAGCAGCAACTCACTTTTTCAACAGCACTTAGTGCGACTGGGCTCATGGTCATGCTCAATATTTTGCTACTAAAAAGAGTGAGGGTGCATGACCCAAGAGTGTAGATGTTTTCTCCCTACATGGTTCTAGCCAGTTTGCTAATGTCACCAGTCCTTTTCTAGTCTTTGTTGCCATGTGTTCTCTGCACCACAGGGAGCGGCAAAGAGTGACTCCAAGATACACAGGCGTTTGGTCGGCAATTAACTTTTGTTATCAGTAATGGGAATCACACCAGACGGCTGCGGAGGATGTTATTGGTTATTTTTAATGCAAAGATTGACAGATTCTTGATTAGTAAGGGTGTGGGATGCAAGCAGAAGCCTCCACGTGGCGCATCCCGGGCAATGTTGACGACGGAAAATGTACCACAGCGACTGACTGAAGTAGCCAATTCTGCAACCACCGACCGTCAACCATCACTGACCGAACGGAAAGACGTGATATAGAAGATGGCCGGACACGAGGAAGGAGAAGTAGGGGTGTAAAAGGTTTTGGGGAAAATACAGGAGAATGGGGTTGAGAAGGAAGGAGAGATAAGGCATCATTGAACGGCAGAGTAAACTAGATGGGCAAAATGGCCAAATTCTGACCCTATGACTTTTGAACTTCTGAACCAGCAGACTGTCATAAATATGTATACGACTTCCCGATGAATCTTCTGGAAGGATGTCTCCCATCCTTACCATCCCCCCCCTCCCACAACCACAGCAATCTGGTTAACCATCATGAGGTGGACCAAAAAGGAAGAGACAATTCTGGGGTGAATGTTAATGAGAAAAACTCACATCTCATATCTGGAGGAGAGAAGAGACCCACAATGGAAAGAGGGAATACACAGCTAAGGAAAATGCAAATGGGAACTAACAATGATAAGATGTTTTTTTAATTTAAAACAAGGCATGATGGCGCATGGGTAGAGTTGCTGCCCGACAGTGCCAGAGACCCGGGTTCGATCCTGACTACGGGTGCTGTCTGTTTGGAGTTTGTACGTTCTCCCTGCGGGCTTTTCCCGGGTGCTCCGGTTTCCTCCCACACTCCAATAGATGTGCAGGTTTGTAGGTTAATTGAACACTGTCCCTTGTGTGGAAGATAGTGTTATTGTGCGGGGATCGCTGGTCAGTGCAGACTCGGTGGGCCGAAGGGCCTGTTTCCATACTGCATCTCTAAAGCAAAGTCTAAAGATTGTGTTTCACTATAGTTCTCCTTGTACGAATTAAAGAAAAAAATTATTTCCCACAAAAAGTGACAACTTAAAAAACGACTGTTTCCGGCAACCTGGACTTGCCTGGACTGTGTTTTAGAATGATGTGATGTCTTGTTGTGGTGAGGATTATCTATTGCTAAAGGCTACTGGCTTTGGTGAAGTGGGTGGGGACTACTGCTGATTTTTTTACTTTTGGAAATGGAAGATCATATTTGATCTAAATACAGTATCTGATGGAAAGGCAACCAAAGAGAAATGCGGTGTTTTTAACCGTTTTGTGTCACATAAATCTTCCCAGATCGCAAATGGGTTCACTTTCATTTCTCCCAGGTGGCATTTGCAGAAAAAAATGTTATGTGCAGTAGTTGTAAACAGTAAAATGTAATGCATATTTTCAGCATATTTTTTCGCCAACAGTTTTGTTTCAATAAACTGGCACCCCACTTAAGGTAGATAAGGCAAAAATTCTTTCACGATTGAGGGCCATGAGACTTTGGAACTCTCTTCCTCAAAAGGACAGTGGAAACAAACCCTTTCAGTATTTTTTGTTAGGAAGAAGTAAATAGATCCCTGGCAAGAGGGGAAATGAATGGTTACCATGGGCGGATAGGAGGACAAGAGCAGAGGTCACAATCAGATCAACCATGATCATTTTTAACAGTCCTTTTCTGTACACAGGCCCCCCGATTACAAAACCCAACTTATGGACACACTACACATATGAATGAGCATTGGGATGGATTTGCCAGCAGTTGAGGGCTGCAAACATCTTCTGCTGGATGGGAACAGGCCATATCCACTTGCCTTTGTTACCTACATCCACACAACCCAATCCGAGGCAGGGATGCCAAGCAAAGCTGGAAGGTCAGAAGATCATGACAGATAGAAGCGGAATTAGGTCATTCGGCCCATCATCTACTCCGCCATTCATTCAATCATGGCTGATCTATCTCTCCCTCCTAACCTCATTCTCCTGCCTTTTCCCCATGGAAGCACTGAGCAGACCTGCTCGCTCGCTCAGAATCAATGAGGCAGTTCCTCCCGGGTGCAGAAGAGGTTTACCAGAATTCTGCTTCAATTGGATGCTATTAGCCACAAGGGAAGGTTGGACCGACTTGGATTGTTTTCTTTGGAGCATCAGAGGTGGAGGGGAGTCCTAGTGGAAGTATATACATTAATGAGAAACGTAGAGAGGATATTCAATCGGAATCTATTTCCCAGGATAGAACTGTGGAAGACTAGAGGGCATAGCTTTAAGTGTAAAGGAGATGTGCAGGGATTTTTGTTTAAACACAGAAACATCACTGCCAGGGTGGAGAGAGGACACACAATAGCAGCATTTAAGAGGCTTTTAAACAGGCACATGGATATGCAGGAAAATGGATCATATGTCAGCAAAGGACAAAGTAATCTTGACATCATGTTCAGCACAGACATTGTGGGCTGAAGGGCCAGTTACTGTTCTGTTCCACATACTCAAACACCTTTCCACATCTAGTTTAGTTTATTGTCACGTATACCGAGGAGGTTCAGTGAAAAAGCTTTTTGTTGCGTGCTATGTACCCCATCTGCCGATGGTAACAACTCCTTTCCATACATATTATGCAAACAAGCCATGACTTTGGACATGGAGACACAAGAAACGAAAGATGCCGAAATCTGGAGCAAACAAACAAGCTGCCGGACGAACCCAATAGGCCAAGCAATATCCGTGAGGGTTGGGGAGGAATTTGCATTGGAACGGCTTCAGTACAACCCACTGAGGGATTTCCACGACAGAAAATAAAGCTTCATAAACCCAAGGACAGGAGAAAAACTTGATAACATCAGACCCCAACTAGGAAAAGTAGCAGGGGCATTCAGTTTTGCCAAATCAAACACCCAAGCCTCATTCAAACATCACTGGCAGCCAGGAATTTGTTGTGAAATGTCAACAAATGCCATTATAGTCCGGCAGAAGGAGGCAACTCTCAGCAAGAGAATGTCCCTAGTTCCACTGCAGACTCACATGTAGAACAGAGCAAAGATCCTCTTACTCTTCGAGAGCCACAATAGGCCACAAAACTTGCAGAACTCACCTTTAAAAAAACTCATCCTAAATACCAAGCAAACTCAGCCCATGGAAAGACACCAACATTCTTCACAGGCCTCAATCAAATGGATGGTGGGCCCCGATTACATCATCAGGCCCTGATCTGCATATTTAGAGACTCAGTATTTACACTGGCAGCATCTGGGTGACACACCCTTGTAATTCAACTGCCCTTAAACTTCATTTTTTTACCATTTTTAAAAGCAAGAATAAAAATAAAACCTGCCAATGCTAGAAATACGAAATAAGGCAGAAAATGTTGAGGAAAACCTCAGCTGTTCAGGCAGCATCTGTGTGAAGAAAAATAGTTAATATTTCAGATTTTCAGAACTAGGAAATAAGGAAAACCAAAAATGTTTTTAGAAATTCTGAGGAAAGTAATTCACCTGAAATGTTCACTGCTTCTCTTTTCACATAAGCCGTCCCTTCTGCTGAGTGGTTCTTTTTGTGTCAGAAATCAAACGCAAATCATTATTTCCATTTCAAAAAATAGGCATCTGGGAACAATTAATTCTCATTTTTCTTTAGGTTCATAGAAATTAGGTGCAGGAGTAGGCCATTCGGCCCTTCGAGCCTGCACCGCCATTCAATATGATCATGGCTGATCATCCAACTCAGTATCCCGTACCTGCCTTCTCTCCATACCCCCTCATACCCCATATTATTACAGAGAAGTTCGTACTTCTCTGTAATAATATGGGAAGGCAGCACCATCAGATCTGCTGTTTTTCCATTAAGATACATTCATGGGGCAGAATATATAGTAATGGAGACAAACAGTACAGAGACAAAAGGTGGATTATAAGGTACACAAAAATGCTGGAGAAACTCAGCAGTTGCAGCAGCATCTATGGAGCGAAGGAAATAGGCAATGTTTCGGGCCGAAACCTTCTTCAGATTATAAGAAGTTTGTTCATGGTCTGTCAATCTATGGAAGATAAAAAAAATAGGCAACAATGGTCTTTCTGTTTTTTGAGATGATGTAATTCTGAGTGAGAGTGAGCAAAGTGTATTGTCCGTAGATACCCTATTTTTAAAGAAACCCCTCCCTTCAAAAGAATTTCGGATCTTCTGACTGCCCTAATTAGTTATGGGTTAAAGGAAATTAACAGCATTGGATTGGGAAATAAGGTTGAATAATTCATTTGGTTTTGTTCAGTAAAAGCCTCAATTGTACTTGTGTTAGACAACAACTTTAATTATATTCTTGTCAAACCTGAAATGTTAAGGTGGTCCCACAGCCATAAGCTCAGTGAACCTCCTCGCGATTTCTCCTAACAGATCAGAGGCAAATAAAAATAACATATATTTGATAGGGACTGAAGTTTAGGGGTAACATGAGGGGGAACTTCTTTACTCAGAGAGTGGTAGCGGTGTGGAATGAGATTCCAGTGGAAGTGGTGGAGGCAGGTTCATTGGTATCATTTAAAAATAAATTGGATAGGCATATGGATGAGAAGGGAATGGAGGGTTATGGTATGAGTGCAGGCAGGTGGGACTAAGGGAAAAAAAGTTGTGTCGGCACGGACTTGTAGGGCCGAGATGGCCTGTTTCCGTGCTGTAATTGTTATATGGTTATATGGTTATATCATATTGATTTTATATTCCATACAAAATGGAAATCCTTATGGGAGCTAACTTCTTTAACCTCCTGGAAATAGGTGCAGGAAAAGATTCACCTGCAAATGCACACTGCCCTTGGGACAGCTACTAAGGAGAGGAGATAGTTTAGTTTAGTTTAAGTAAGATAGTTTAGTTTAGTTTAAGTAAGTAAGGAAGTAAGTTTATTGGCCAAGTATTCACATACAAGGAATTTACCTTGGTGCTCCGCCCACAAGTAATAACATGACATACAGTGACAGTTACGAATGACTCAAAAAACACTAAACATTAATAATAATAAAACATTAATGATAAAACACCATTGATCAAGCATGTGAACCAACAAAATACCAGATCACAGGGAGGCTACAGATTTTTGGCTGTTAAGTAGAGCAACTACTCGTGGATAAAAACTGTTTTTATGTCTGGCTGTGGCAGCTTTGACAATCCGGAGTCGCCTTCCAGAGGGAAGTGATTCAAAGAGTTTGTGGCCTGGGTGAGAGGTGTCAGAGATGATCTTGCCCGCTCGCTTCCTGGCCCTTGCAGTATACAGTTCATCAATGGAGGGAAGATTGCAGCCATTAACCTTCTCGTGTGACTTTTAGTTTAGAGATACAGCATGGAAACAGGCCCCTCAGGCCACCGAGTCCGCACCAACCAGCGATCCCCGCACATTAACACTACACTATATGCACTAGGGACAATTTTACATTTACACCAAGCCAATTAACTTACAAACCTGTATGTCTTTGGAGTGTGGGAGGAAACCAATGATCTCGGGGAAAACCCACACAGGTCACGGGGAGAACGTACAAACTCGATAGTATTGCGATAGTATCTGCCGATTGCCAACTTCTATCCGTCATACCTCACACTTAAATATCTGGACATCACACATTCACCGCAAGAACCTCTCACAATTTGTTCAAGAGACAGTGACATAGACATTCTATGGACTGGAAATCCCTGCACTCAATTGCATTTTGGCAGCTTGGGAATATAAATCCAAATGTGGATTAAGAAGTAATGGTGACAATAGCACCGCTGGATTTTTGTATATAAAAAAATAACCTTGTTGTCAAATTCCTTTTAACAAGGAGAATTGGCTGTTTATACAGTATGTGACTCCATGCTGGTAGTGGCAGAGTCTTTTCCCATTTGAAACAGCTTAATGAGCCACTCGGTCACACGAAAACCTCACAAAACCTGACTGCTCAGATTCACACACGACAAAGACATAGCTAGCCCAGCCAACCATCTGATGAAGCTCTGCGTCGATGTGCCAAAGTTGGAAGACCTGCCCTGTAGACCAGTCAAACAGTAGTCTGACATAATCACATCACTGAATTATCCCCAGTACCTCCAATCACCATTTCTGGTCAATCAACTCCTTCCATAATGGAACCTAGTTACAATGTCATGGGGTAATATGTACATCTTCATTGCAATTTCCTAATAGGTGTAAAGGGATTGCCTTGAGGAAAACTGCTTGGTAATCAGATGTGTTTAGACTTGACTGAACCTTTAAGGTCACAAAGTGTATTCTCTGTGGGGACATGGTACAAATAAGCACATCATCAGATCAGCTAGAGGATGATTTCAGTCTCTGCATTAGCAGCTGTTTACAAATGCCTGGTATCTTCTGAGGTCAATTAGAGGCTAATTGTTTTGGCAGAGGGAAATTAAGACCATTCAGTTTTCTTTGTTACTTGTTTTGTGAATATGATAATTGAGAAAATCAGGGCAAATGGGACCTACATTCTCAGATGCAACATTCCGATGTGCAGTGGACATCCTCAATGCAACGTCATTAAACTTTAACTAATCTGTGGAGATTCAAAGCAACACGAGTGTCTCCATCCTTTGTAAGTCACTGTATCTTTTTCACACATGAAGGAATTCAATAACTGAAAATATATATTTATGACAAAGTCTTATAGATTCAAGTTTTATTTCATACACATACATACATGGCAATTATAAAATGACACCATGGAGGTAATTTTAACTAAGTTCTGAGTGAAAAATGACTGATATTAACAGAAAATAAAATCAGAAAATATGTACGATTCTGAATTCCTATTACATGTATTCATACAATGGAATAAAACATTAAAATACTATTCTCAATTGTAGTTGCTGTTTTTTTGTGACGGTACTTGCTGAAATGGTGTACCGGCACCTTTAAAAGGAGAAATAGACAGATGTTCACATTTTTAGAATTTAAAATTTTCCTTTTTAAATATGTGTTGATTTTCATACTTTCTTGTTGTTAGTTTATTACATTAGTGGCTGATTGGTCACAATAATCAACAAAGGGCAGCACGTTAGCACAGTTGGTTGAGCTGCTGCCTCGTAACGCAAGAGACCTGGGTTGATCATGACCTTGGGTGCTCACAGTGTGGAGTTTGCACGTTCTCCCTGTGACCATGTGGGTTTCCTCTGGGTGCTCCAATCTCCTCCCATATCCTAAAGACGCGCAGGTTTGTAGGTTAATTGGCATTTGAAATTGTTCCTAGTTTGGCGAGAATAGATAAGAAAGTAGGATAATATAGAACTCGGGTGAACGCGTGGGACGTAAGGCCTATTTCCATACTGTACCTATAAATTAAACTAAACTCAAAACAGAAATGGAGGGGTGGTTATTGATCGTAAAAAGTTTAGACAAGTGTAAGTTTACAGACACATTTTTATCTACAAAAATAAAACGCTGGTGGTTGCCATATCTATTTCCATTATATCATTGGGTTGAGAAGTCACAAGAGGTTTATTGTGTAATTTTAACTTCATTTTTAGTTATAATAATAATAATAATACATTTTATTTATAGACATAGAAACATAGAAATTAGGTGCAGGAGTAGGCCATTCGGCCCTTCGAGCCTGCACCGCCATTCAATATGATCATGGCTGATCATCCAACTCAGTATCCCGTACCTGCCTTCTCTCCATACCCCCTGATCCCCTTAGCCACAAGGGCCACATCTAACTCCCTCTTAAATATAGCCAATGAACTGGCCTCAACTACCCTCTGTGGCAGAGAGTTCCAGAGATTCACCACTCTCTGTGTGAAAAAAGTTCTTCTCATCTCGGTTTTAAAGGATTTCCCCTTTATCCTTAAGCTGTGACCCCTTGTCCTGGACTTCCCTAACATCGGGAACAATCTTCCTGCATCTAGCCTGTCCAACCCCTTAAGAATTTTGTAAGTTTCTATAAGATCCCCTCTCAATCTTCTAAATTCTAGAGAGTATAAACCAAGTCTATCCAGTCTTTCTTCATAAGACAGTCCTGACATCCCAGGAATCAGTCTGGTGAACTGTCTCTGCACTCCCTCTATGGCAATAATGTCCTTCCTCAGATTTGGAGACCAAAACTGTACGCAATACTCCAGGTGTGGTCTCACCAAGACCCTGTACAACTGCAGTAGAACCTCTCTGCTCCTATACTCAAATCCTTTTGCAATGAAAGCTAACATACCATTCGCTTTCTTTACTGCCTGCTGCACCTGCATGCCTACCTTCAATGACTGGTGTACCATGACACCCAGGTCTCGCTGCATCTCCCCCTTTCCCAATCGGCCACCATTTAGATAATAGTCTGCTTTCCTGTTTTTGCCACCAAAATGGATAACCTCACATTTATCCACCATTTATGGGCGCCTTTCAAGAGTCTCAAGGACACCTTACAAAAATTTAGCAGCTAGAGGAAAAACATGTAAGGGGAATTAAATAAATAGTAGAGACATGACTAGTACACAAAGTAATGACAGAATTCAATACAAAACACAATATGAGGCAATTAATGCACAGATGGAAAGGGAGGGGGACGTGGGGCTAAGGATAGGCAGAGGTGAAGAGATGGGTCTTGAGGCGGGACTGGAAGATGGTGAGGGACACGGAATTGCGGATCAGTTGGGGGAGGGAGTTCCAGAACCTGGGAGCTGCCCTGGAGAAGGCTCTGTCCCCAAAACTGCGGAGGTTGGACTTGTGGATGGAGAGGAGACCGGCTGATGTGGATCTGAGGGATCTGATGGTTAAATAAAAGCCCTGTAAAATAAGGATGTTCTGTGACATTTTGTTCTTCTCCAATGTAAGGGTAGGCTGTGGCCCTGTTGTGGTTTACACACCCACTCTTTGAACCGGTTATGTTCATTGCCCTGCCTCTTCCTTCTCCTTTCATGGAAATGGGAGAACACAGATACTGTTACCAAAGAGATTTCTTCATTGCTAAACTTTCTCTGTGCCATCTAAAATTTCATCAGAGACACTATGACTGTGCCCAAGTTTCATGTCTATTGACCTCTGCTAGTTGTGTGCGCTGGATACAGCACCGAGTGAAAGTTGTGTACAAAGTACAAACTTGGGACATTCTCACTTGCCTTATGTACACAATGATGGACCAGCTCAGGGGGTGTTGAATAACTATGGTCCATATTGTCAGCTTCACATAAGAATACACACAGATGTCTCTGCCTTCGGCTCTGGGATCAGAGGACATGCTCCTGTCACAAAGGTAGTGATTATCTTGTGTGTGTGCAACAGAACCTCAAACGGGACTTGGTCCAACTATCTGCCAATCAACCCCACCATCCTCCCCTCACCTGTATCCACCTATCACGTGTAGCAAGGAACTACAGATGCTGGTTTACACCGAAGATAGCCAAAAAAATGCTGGAGTAGTGCGGGTCAGGCAGCATCTCTGGAGGAAAGGAATAGTTGGCGTTTCGGGTCAAGACCCTTCACCAGTCAGGGGAGAGGAGCTAAAGGTATGAAAATGTACAGAACTATCGGTGCCGGCTCTGATTTGTTCTGTGCTTTTTCATATCACTGTAATTCATACCGGCATGATCCCAAAAGATAATCATTCCCTTTCATTTCTCAGTTCCACCCATGTAGACTCACTCGACAATCCCTCAGTAATGGCATCTCTGACTACTACCATCATGTTATCTTTAACCAATAATTCAACTCCACCTCTTCTTTTGCTTTCACTGTTTGATTTGATTTGATTCGATTCAATTTTATTGTCATTGCACAAATACAAGTACAGGTACAACAAAATGCAGTTTAGCATCTAATCAGAGTGCAAGGTAGTAAAAACAATATGTGCAATGTGGATGAATTAAACTAGTACATAGGCAATAAATATATACATATAAAAGAGTATAAAGATAGCTAGCGTCGGGGCTGTGAGTTCAGCAGGGTAATGGTATTTTGGAAAAAGCTGTTCCTCAGCCTGCTTGTGCGAGACCTGAGGCTCATGTACCGCCTCCCTGATGGGAGGAGGGCAAATAGTCCATGGTTAGGGTGTGAGGGGTCCTTAATGATTTTCTCGGCCCGTCTCAGACACCGTTTGCGGTGAAGGGCAGCCATGTCAGGGAGCGGGGCACCGATGATGTGCTGAGCGGTTTTCACCACCCGTTGCAGTGCCTTCCTGTCAGCTGTGGTGCAACTGCTGTACCATACCGTGAAGCAGGTGGTCAGGATGCTTTCGATGGTACAGCGATAGAAGTTGGACAGGATCTGGGGGGACAGGTGAACTTTCTTGAGCCTCCTGAGAAAGTAGAGGCGCTGCTGCGCCTTTTTGATCAGTTTGGCGGTATTGAGGGACCAGGACAGATCCTCTGAGATATGTACCCCGAGAAATTTGTAGTTGTAGACGCGCTCCACCTCAGTCCCATTTATGTGGGTGGGGGTATGTCTGCCACCTCTGGTCTTCCTGAAGTTTACGATGATTTCCTTCATCTTCTTTGAGTTGAGGACGAGGTTATTATTGGTACACCAGGTTGCCAGGTTCTGGATCTCCTCCCTGTAGGCTGATTCGTTATTGTCCCTGATCAGTCCTACCACCATGGTGTCATCGGCGAATTTTATGATGGCGTTGGGAGCCATACATAGGGACGCAGTCATGGGTGAAGAGGGAGTAGAGGAGAAGGCTGTGCACACAGCCCTGTGGCATGCCGGTGTTCAATGTCAGAGTGGAGGTGGTGAGGTTGTTGATCCTAACAGACTGGGGTCTGTTGCTGAGGAAATCCAGTGTCCAATTGCTGTTATCTCATTTGTAGCACTTGTACCAGTCCCACCCTTCCCTTAGCTATGTTTCTGTAATGGCAAAGATGTCTCAGTCCCACATTATCTATCCACGCCCTGAGTTCATCACCTTACTTGTCAGGCCACTTGCCTTGAAATAAATGCAATTTAATCCACAGTATTTTCTCCTTCCTGTCTTGATTCTGTATGTATTGCATCCTGAACTTGCTCTCATTGACTTCTATATCGACTTCCAGCCTCCCATTTGCCATACCATTGTGTCCCCGCCAATTTAGTTTAAACCCTCCCTTGTATCACTTGCAAATCTGCCTGCCAGTACATTGGTCCCCTTCCAGTTCAGGTGAAACCCAGTCCTCCTGTGCAGATCATTTTTGCCCCAAAATAGATCCCAATGGTCTAAAAAGCTGAAACCATGTCTCAAGCACAAATTCCTCAGCCATGCGTTCATCTGTTCCATCTTCCTATTCTTACCTTCACTAGCACATGGTACTGGGACTAATCTGGAGGGTGAGGTCCTGCTTTTTAAGCTTTTGCCTAATGGGCCTGTCCCACTTAGGCGACTTTTTAGGCGACTACAGGAGACAATGCAGTCGCCACATGGTCGCCACATGTTCGTGGGTGGTTGCCGGGGAGTCGCCTTCATGGTCGTGAGGAGTTCCCGCATTCTGGGAACTAGTCGCGGCCTCAATATGGTCGCCGTGAATTTTTCAACATGGTGAAAAAGTAGCGGCGACTAAAAAGAAGCCGCCATGGAGAGTAGCGAGAATTCCCGTGCCGTAGGTGGGTCGCCAGGAGGCCCTAGTGGGTTGCCGGGTGGTCGAAGTTTCTCGTAGGTTCTTGTAGGTTGTAGCCGGCCCTGACCGGTGAATTTCATTGGCTCATTGGGGGAGAAAAACGTAAGCAGTAGTTTTCAGAACCAAGGGTAACCGATCGGTAATGTTAAATGTGCGCCGAGCTTCACAGCCGTGTATCTCTGTCTTCTTAAAAGTTGTCTGGCTTCTTAAAAGTTGTCTCCACTCCTTCTCCTTCCTTCTCCCCCTCTCCCACCCCCCCCCCCTTTTTAAAGGACTTACCGTACACTGTGCTTTCACAGTCTTAATTACAGCGCCAATCTTCCTGTTCTTCGCGGTGTGTGTCTGTATCACATTGGCTTTGCACCGTGTGAATTTCACTCAGACAGCGCTCCCCTCGCTTGCCCATGTCCCGCACCTGCATAACGGCTGGTGAAGGAAGCGATGTGTGTGTATGTTCCACTCTGACAGTCGCCATTCCAGTTGCCGGTTTTTCAGGCGACTGCCGGCAACTTGACAGTCACCGGCAGTCGCCTGAAAAATGGCCTAAGTGGGGCAGGCTCATAAACTCTTAATATTCACTCTGCATGGCCTCATCCCGTTCCTTTCCTATGTCAAACATGCCAATCTGCACAATAACAATCTCGTTTGCTCACTTGAAGCTTGAGAATATTTTGCAGCTGCTCCAGATATCCTGGACCCTAGCGTCAGGGACTTGACTCACCATCCTGGTGTCTTGTTTGCAGCCACAGAATCTCTTGTCTGTCTCTGTCTCTAGTCTCCCATCACAATCACTCTCTTGGACATCAATGGTTCAATGGTTCTTTATAGTCACGTATGCACTCCACAGTGAAATTCTTGCACCCGTCACCGTATTTTGGCGGCGTCATCTACAAAAGAAAAAGTCTGGTCCAAAGCCTCAGCACTTACGCTCAAACGCAGTACCTGGACCTCAAAGCTTAACCTCTCCCAAAAATGACTGCTCCTGCTATTCCCAAAAATGACTGCTCCCAGCTGCTCACTTGCTGGTGACTACTTCCAGCATTTTCTGTTTTCCACCTTCTCCACAGCCAACATTGTGGGCTCCACCTTTCCTTGATCCTCGTTGCTGGCTTTGATTTGTCCTTATGCTTACCTTTCATTCATTTGTTCTATGTTCATTTTCATAACTCTCCTTTCCCTCTCCCGATGCTCAGTCTGAAGAAGGGTCTCCACCCAAAACATCACCTATTCCTTTACTCCAGGGATGCTGCCTGACCCGCTGAGTTACTCTGTGTCTCTCTTCGGTGTAAACCAGCATCAGTAGTTTCTTCTTACACACTCTTCTGTTTTTATTTCAGGTTTCCAGGATTTGCAGCATTTTGTGCATGTGTACAAGGCAAACAAAATAAATTGAGGAGAAAGTGGGAGAATACAATGGGATGAATGATAGAGTGATGTAGACGTGTGCTTGATGTGCAAATGGGTGCAATGTCCATACAGAAGTGTTTTCTTCACTGCCCTTTGAAATCAATACATTGCTTCTTTACCTATGGTAGAATGTTAAGCTACGGGGACAACTAAATACGTAATATTTAAAAGTTAGAAGTTGAATATCCATTTGGCATGCAGTTAATGGTATTTTTCGCACATTGTGCAGTCATACTAAAAATGTTACGAAAAAAATTGATGGCACTTTCTTCTTTTTTTAATGTTTTAAAACAGTTTTTAGAGATACATTGTGGAAACAAGCCCTTCAGCTTACCAAATCCATGCCGATAGGCAGAGATGGATAGATATTTGCTTTTTGATGAGTACAGGTGTCAGAGGTTACGGGGTGAAGGCATGAGAATGGGGTTAGGAGGGAGAGATAGATCAGTTATGATAGAATGACAGAGTAGACTTGATGGGCCGAAAGGCCTAATTCTACTACTATCACTATGACCTTATGACAAGCAATCCCCATGCAGTTCTATCCCACACATTAGGGAGACTATACAAACACTAATTAACCTACAACCTACAGCTTTGGAATGTGCGACGAAAACCCGGAGCACCCGGAGAAAACCCACGCAGGTCACGGGGATAACTTACAGACTCTAATCAGACAGCACCCGTAGTCAAGATAGAACCTGGGTCTCTGGCTCAAGAAGGCAGCAACTCTACCGCTGCGCCACAGTGATGCCCCATATAGTAGAATACCCTATAATTATAGGAATTGGTAAGTGAATAATTAATAGACTTTGTTAATATAACTACAGTACAATCACTGTGTTAAAATTAAGTATCAAAATATAGCATTGAAGGATAAGTAACAAAGGTCCATGGATATTGATACACCTTCTCCACAATGGTACTCGTAATGATAATAAAACAAAGCCTCCACAGAAAAAATACTGATGTTGCTTACACTACTATTAGAAGGCTGAGGTTCATCTCCCCTGACTCTCAGTCTGAAGGAGGGTCTCGACCTGAAACGTCACCCATTCCTTCTCTCCAGAGATGCTGCCTGTCCCGCTGAGTTACTCCAGCATCTTGTGTCTGTCTTCATCCATTCCTTTGCTGCTTTACCACAAATAAGGGAGAGGAGATAGAACTGTGCTTAAGCTATTATCTTATTGTTTATCATCAACACCTGGGGTGCAATAAATACTGCAGCAATCTGCATTCGCATTTTGCATTTCACACATAGCAAGGTTTTACAGACAGCAACCCACAAATGGGCACAAGAGATAAAAGAACAAAATGGCAAAAATATGTCATTATGAAGTGTCAGCAAAAGCTTTTTCAAAACAGGGTAGATGACAGGGCAGGGATTCATCAGGGAATATAAGACAATTTAGGCTAAATAGCGTAGACAATTTTCTAAATGGTGAGGGAATTCAGGAATCGGAGGTGCAAAGGGACTTGGGAGTTCTGGTGCAGGATTCCCAAAAAGTTAATTTGCAAGTTGAATCAGTAGTAAGGAAAGTAAATGCAATGCTAGCATTTATTTTGAGGTGTTTTGGAATAGAAAAACAGGGATGTAATGTTGGAAGATAGGTGGGAAATATTCAAAGTGGAAAGATATTAAATTTGCTCATAGGATTAATCTTTAGCAGTTTTTTTAAAGGCAATTAAACACGCCTTGGTCTTCTTTACAATGGTTTTACCATGTTGTAAACATGCAAGTCGTCTTATCCCTGTTGTTGCTGGAGTTTGTCCTCTTCTGCCAGGACATGACTTGAATGCCTTTTTATTTAATTGTGCTGATCAAGTTCAGATAATTTAAGGGCTGAATACAATTTAATGAATATCCTTCGCAGGGATATATTCTGCCTTAGATACCAATGAAAGGTTAGTTTTCACACCATTTGCTCCTTTGAACTTTGAGCTCAATGCAAAAAGGTGCAAATTGTGCAAAAACATACCTTTCTTTTTCTTGTGTCGGCAGAGAAACAGGGGTGAGTTCGGTCTTCCCAAATATTCAAGTTACATGGAGTTCAGATTTATATTTGATATACTGTGGAGCAAGCATGAAGGTGGCCAAACAGAATGGGGTGTAGAGCTGGTTGTGCATGAAGGAACTGCAGATGCTGGTTTACACCGAAGATAGACACAAAAGCTGGAGTAACTCAACGGGCCAGGCAGCATCTTTGGAGAGAAGGAATGGGTGATGTTTCGGGTGTACTTTCAGTCTGAAGAAGGATTCTGACCTGGAGCTGCACCTGTTCATTTTCTCCAGAGATGCTGCATGACCTGCTGAGTTACTCCAACATTTTCTGTCTCTTCAGGAACGAACAGAGTGTTTAACATGGATTTGGCACTGATATTTGAGACCTGCTTTATTGGACTATAGAAGGGAGATCCTGGCTGTCAGCAGCCCAGGTTGCATTTGCAGTCTTTTGTCAGATGTTATGCAGAATGTGATGATAGGAAGACCTGTGATCGCACTTGTTACTCATTTTAGATCCATCTTGTGTTGAGTCCAAGCCCTGGGGATGATTGTCTGAGAATTCATAAGCGTTCATAATTGTTTACATGTCTGCTGCTTTGAAGGCTTTTGCTCATATGTTTCAAATTGTATTTTTGCAGCTTGCCAGATCCAAACCTGCAACCTTTAGCATCTGTCCATTATGTGCTGGTTAGCAGTCTGCCAATGATGTTCATCATCATCTTCATCCTTTATTGTCGTCTTGCAAAGCAACAGTTGTACAGTGCAAAATGAGAAGACGTTTCCCAAGGAATACCGGAGCATCGCACATAAAACTTAAACATTTCACACATAAAATAAAAAACAATTAAAAAAACAATCCAGTTCCTGATAAAACAGTACGAATAGTTTAAAAAAGTGCAGGTAAAAACAGCAACATTAAAATACAAGTAAAAAGTTATGGTGAATCCTGGCAGTTAATTTCTCTCAGGCACCACCCGCCAGATGCTGTGCGTATTTGTGGGCTGAAGGGCCCCTTCCTGTGCCTTACTGTTCTACTACATCAGCAATGGGATACTGTTTCCAGTTAAAATGCTCAGTATATTTTCTGCACGCAGTCCAGTTCAGTTTGGGTTGGGAAGCAGCTCACAACAGCATAAGCACTTAAATCCTAATTGATTCTCAATCGGTTTGGGAATAACATGAATGAGAGAATCAAAATGAGCAACTGCACTTGAGTTTGACGATTGTATTTATGTATAAATATTATCTGATCTGATTGAATATTATGCAAAGCAAAGCCTTTCACTGTACCTCAGTACATGTGGCAATAATAAACCTAAGCCTAAAATTAAATTTATATTTGTCTGGGAAGAAACTGCAGGTGCTGCTTTATACTGAAGATAGACTCTAAGCGGGTCAGGCAGCATCTCTGGAGAAAAGGAATAGGCGACGTTTTGGGGCAGAACCCTTCTTCGGGTTGAAAAGACTGAAAACTCTATTTGATATCTGTGGGCCAAAACATCATGCAGCCTCAGATAGATGAAGTTGCAGTTTCCATTGCATCAGACATAACCGACATCCTGAGTCAGAGGAAGAATCGACCAAAAGAGTGGTTTACCCTGACCACTGGGGAAATAGAAAGGAAAAGCCAGAGGAATCAGAAAGGGTGGACCCTGTGTGCTGCAAAGAGAGCAAAAAACTGCTGTTGGCTGGAATTAGAAACACGATTGTTTCATTCGGTCTCCTCTAATCAATGGAACACAGAGATCCATGGAAGAAGGGTCTCGACCCGAAACATCACCCATTCCTTCTCTCCAGAGATACTGCCTGTCCCCCTGAGTTACTCCAGCATTTTGTGTCAATCTAAGATCCATGGATAGATATATTAGGCTTTGCATTATATGCATTGTATCACACAACTGAGAATTAGTAGTCTGAGTGCATGGTGATTGAGGCCAAGTAGGATTTCAACAATTGAGTGCCAGTGCTCCTGAGGTACAGCTGTAATTACAACTAGTTCACATGCCTTTCAGGAAATAAAGCCTCCAAAGTTCATTGTGACTCAAGTACCAAGCAATGTGGCTCAAGGGGCCCAGCAATTTATTGCCAACACTTAATGTCTATCCCTAATTGCTTCTGAATTGTGGACCTTTTGTCGAGGCAACCACATCTCTGGATTTGGAGTCACCTCTGGGCAGATTTCCTTCCCTGAAGGACCTCATTGAACGATACGTGTTTTTATAAAAATCTAGCAGGTCCATAGTTACAGTTGATCTTTTTCTTTCAAATTCCACACTTACTTCCATTTAAATTCCCCAGCCACTCAGCCTGATCCTCGTGGAATCTTCTGATACCAAAGAAACTACAATCTGACCCAGCAGAAGAGGAAAAGTAAAGTGTCGTTAAAAAAACACTGGCTGTTAATTTTATACCCAGAGCCATCAGCTCCGAAACTGTCGGGTGATAGAATAAGACGTGGGGAGGAAAAAGTTGGTTGAAATTGACGCCTCAGAAAGTGAAGAATGGGATAAGTTCTGATGGCTCGGCCTAGCCATTTCAACTCCCCTTCCCATTCTCATACTGACCTTTCTGTCCTGGGCTTCCTCCATTTCTAGAGTGAAGCCACATGCAAATTGAGGGAACAACACCTCATATTTACAACCCAGTGGTATAAACATTGAATCCTCTAATTGTAAGTAACTTCTAACTACACTCCACCCCACCCCTCCCCTCCCTACTTGCCCCCTTCCTCTGCCCTAGTCATTTTACCAGTTCCACAGTTCTCCACATTGTTTCCCTCTTGAGATCACACCTTCCCAAGCCAACAATGACCCTACCAGGCACCGCCCTGCCTGAGGTCATTTGTTGCTAGCCCTGACTGTTCCCAGACGTTTCTCACCTCCAGTTCTCCACACCCTCCCACCCCTCACTTTCAGACTTTATTTTTCAAAATTGGAAACCACCGGACAAATCTATTTGTACATCCGTGGGCCAAAGTATCAAACAGCATCTGATAGTTCAAGTTTCAGTTTCCATTACAGCAGACGTAGGAAATGTCCTGAATCTGAGAAAGGCAGTCACATCTCAGGGTGTTGGTTGTAATCTTAGTGTCGTGTAGTTGCCACCAAAAATTAGACCAAATTCCCATGAAAAGTCAAAAATAATCTGTTTTTAGTGATGTTGGTTGAGGCTGATGCATGCTCTAAATCAAAATAATGCCTTTGGGTTCTTTACATCCACCATCTTGTACAGTACAACATCTTGCTGAAAGGTTGGCACCTCCAACAATGCATCATTCCACACTAATGCCTTGGTGTGTCAGCCAGTTGTGTGTTGCAATGGCCTTGACTCTATGATATTCTAACTCCGAGGCAAAAGTGAGAGAGCGAGAGAGAGAGAGAGAGATACAGCATGGAAACAGGCCCTGTGGCCACTGAGTCCACACAGACCATCAACTACCCATTCATCTTAATCCAACACTAACCTAATCCAACTTTACTCTCTCCATCTTGCTATCAATTCCCCCAGATTCTACCATTCACGACAATCAAGGGGCAATTTACAGAGACCTATCAATCTGCATGTCTTAGGGATATGGGAGGAAACCAGAGCACCTGGAGGAAACCCACGCGGTCACAGGGAGAACGTGCAAATTCCCCGCAGACAGCACCCGAGGTCAGGATTGAACCCGGATCTCTGGTGCTGTAAGGCAGCAGCTCCACAAACTGCGCCACTGTGCCACCGTGAATGCAACGCAAGAGATGCTGTATACCCACGTTACTTTTAAACTACTTGCCGTTTTGGGATTTTGACTTATTTGTCTTTAATTGTAAATATAAGCACGGGATTTAATTTGTGATTTGGTTGAAGCTAATCAAGGTGCTGCCTTTCAAAGAGAGGACAGCAGATTCAGATTCATGTCTAATAGAGCCACTATAATGTCCACCAGATCATAGTCATAGTGATGCAGTGCAGAAACAGGCCCTTCGGCCCAATTTACCCACACCGACCAACATGTCCTAGCTACAGTCCCACCTGCCTGCATTTGGTCAATATCCCTCCAAACCTGTCCTATCCATGTACCTGTCTAACTGTTTCTTAAACGTTGGGATAGTCCCTGCCTCAACTACCTCTTCTGGCAGCTTGTTTCATATACCCAACACCATTTATGTAAAAAGTTACCCCTCAGATTCCTATTAAATCTTTTCCCCTTCACCTTAACCTTATGGTCCTCGATTCACCTACTCTGGGCAAGAGACTGTGCAATAAAACCCAATCTATTCCTCTCATAATTTTGCACACATCTATAGGATCACCCCTCATCCTCCTGCTCTTCAGGGAATAGAAACCCAGCCTACTCAACCTCTCCCTACAGCTCATTGCTTTGGCAATGCAAGCATTTGCTGGGGACAACTTGCAAGAGTGCTGTACCACACTGCCAGCAGCCTATTAGAAACATAGAAACATAGACAATAGGTGCAGGAGTATGCCATTCAGCCCTTTTGAGCCAGCACCGCCATTCAATATCATTGTTTACACGGAGAGTGGTGAATCTGTGGAATTCTCTGTCACAGAACATAGTTGAGGCCAGTTCATTGGCTATATTTAAGAGGGAGTTAGATGTGGCCCTTGTGGCTAAAGGGATCAGGGGGTATGGAGAGAAGGTAGGTACAGGATACTGAGTTGGATGATCAGCCATGATCTTATTGAATGGTGGTGCAGGCTCGAAGGGCCGAATGGCCTACTCCTGCACCTATTTTCTATGTTTCTAATATGATCAACAAAATCAGTACCTCGTTCCTACTTTTTCATCATATCCCTTGATTCTGTTAGTCCAAAGAGCTGTATCTAACTCTCTCTTGAAAACATCCAGTGAATTGGCCTCCACTGCCTTCTGTGGCAGAGAATTCCACAGATTCACAACTCTCTGAGTGAATTTTTTTTCCTCATCTCAATCCTAAATGGCCTGCCCCATATTCTTAAACTGTGACCCCTGGTTCTGGACTCCCCCAACATCGGAAATATTTTCCCTGCATCCTGCCTGTCCAATCCCTTAAGAACTTTATATGCTTCTGTAAGATCCCGTCTCATCCTTCTAAATTCCAGTGAATACAAGTCATAATGATACACCAGTGAATACAAGCCCAGTCGATCCATTCTTTCATCATATGTCAATCCAGCTATCCCAGGAATTAACCTGGTGAACCCACATTGCACTCCCTCAATAGCAAGAACGTCCTTCCTCAAATTAAGAGACCAACATTGCACACAATACTCCAGGTGTAGTCTCCCCAGGACTCTGTACAACTGCAGTAGGATTTCCTTGCGCCTGTACTAAAATCTTCTCGCTATTGTAACCCAAAGCTGCAGTGATGGTAAATTGTGCTGCTATGTTATTTCAAAAGAAGCTATCTACATGCATAAATAAATGTTGATTCCTTTCATTCAATAATTTGGAATTTTAATACTGGAAAATATTGACAAATATTTTCTTCTTGTTTGAATGCACAAGTGCTTGTTGTTCTAGTTCTCATTGAGCTAAATATAAAAAAGCCAGTCTCAGGGTTTAACACCTCACAGATAGATAGATGAACACATTTGGTCTAATCTACACACCCTTCTATAAATCAGTCAACAAAATTCAGGTTAACAGTGGGTGTTGTTTGACAGAAAGTCATTTTATTCCAAGCTTGAGGTTTCACAACTATAACACATTCATAAAATACTACTTATTCTTTCCATTCAACCTTACTTCAACTTTTCACTGGGCGTCTCCAAATGTGATGCCAAGAAACTAACAGTGAATTTTACACAAACTTTGCATTTAGCTACTGCTATTGCTTTTAATATTCTGGGAATCGTGACGTGGATAAGAATTGCGTTTCAGCATCAAAGCCTAACTTGTCCACCACATTCCTTCTGTTGGTTCCATTTCCACATCTTTGTGAAACAGGCTAAGTCAGCATTCAGGGCCCCATATATCAGTCAGTAGTGGGTGCGGGTAATGTAGGAGGAAGTCAATGGTGGAGATAGAAGTTGGTTGGGGACACTGTCAAGACTCCCAAGGTGAGGCTGAGAAACTACTTAAAGTATAACATTCTTCGGATTTCCCTGCAGCAGAAGGATGGGTCCTTTACTTATGATGAAGCAGGCACCCCAGCTGACCTGTTAATAAATGCATCAAAGTGCAGCACTAGCTTCATTTACTAGAGCCATTTTGTGCAAGTGATATTAAAATGTGCATTGCATGCTGCTCAAAGTCACTGTGCATGCATTCAACATGCACAAAGGACTGAAACATAATGTTTAAAGTGTACTATTGCTGCACTAATTCCATTGCATTGAACACACGATGCAAAAGGTTTAGGGATACAGCATTGAAACAGGCTCTTCGGTCCACCGAGTCCACATTCATCATCGATCACCCATTCACGATAGTTCTATAATGCATTCACGATAATCCACCCCCCTGCACACCAGGGGCAGTTTTATAGAGGCCAATTAACCTACAAACCAGCAGATCTTTGGGATGTGGGAGGAAGCCGGAGCACCAAGAGGAAACCCACACAGTCACAGGGAGAACGTGCAAACTGACAGCAACCAACGGCAGGATTGATCCTGTGCCTCTGACACTGTGAGGCAGCAGTACTACCAGCTGCACCACTGTCGCCCACAAGGTACCCTCGACTTGTGCGCCAAGTGGCCTGTGTCCAGGGGTTAGCTCCCACCTCCTCGTTAATTGGCCGTGCAGTTGATAGAAGACACAGTGTGATGCCAAGAAACTAACAGTGAATTTTACACAAACTTTGCATTTAGCTACCGCTATTGCTTTTAATATTCTGGGAATCGTGACGTGGATAAGAATTGCGTTTCAGCATCAAAGCCTAACTTGTCCACCACATTCCTTCTGTTGGTTCCATTTCCACATCTTTGTGAAACAGGCTAAGTCAGCATTCAGGGCCCCATATATCAGTCAGGAGTGGGTGCGGGTAATGTAGGAGGAAGTCAATGGTGGAGATAGAAGTTGGTTGGGGACACTGTCAAGACTCCCAAGGTGAGGCTGAGAAACTACTTAAAGTATAACATTCTTCGGATTTCCCTGCAGCAGAAGGATGGTCCTTTACTTATGATGAAGCAGGCACCCTTCAAGACACAAGGAACTGCAGAAGCTGTAATCTTGAACAAAACACAAAGTGCTGGAGGAACTCGGTGGGTCAGGCAGCCTGTGTGGAGAGAATAGAGAGGTGATGTTTTAAGTTGGGACCATTCTTCAGCTTGGATGGTGGGGGGGGGAGAAATTTGGAGAAAAGAAGGTGAGGCAAAGCCTGGCAAGTTATAAGTGGATTCAGATGAGGGGGAGGGTTGATTGGAAGAAGTGGCAAAGGATAGAGGTGTACGGAAAACAAAAGGGTGTTTGAGAAGGAGAGAAGCGAAGTAAAATGCAAAGTCATAGTGAGGGTTATGGGGGGAAGGGGAAAGATGGAAGATAAAAGGGAAACGAGGAATTCTGGGATGAGAGATGAATGTACAAAGGCAAGGAAAGATGCAGAGTGACTGGGTCAGTGAGAGGTAGTGGGAGAAGTGGGAGCGCACTGGGGTGGTTAGAGGCACAGGTAGGAGGAGAGAGGGGGTTGGCAGGTATTACTTGAAACATTCAGTTGGTAGTGTAGGTGTAAAGAGTTGGGGAGGTGAGACGCAAACAGAATCAGACAAGACTACTGTTTCAATTCCAAGGCAACACCACAAATCTTTCATAATGCGCTGTTGGTGATTGCTCACCAAGTGTGAATGTATTGAGGTGAAACCAGTTCTTTTTTTTAAAGGATCAGGGGTCATCTTATTAGAGCACACAGTTTGTATTTCCCAAGGTAGACTGTTGCTGAAAGAAAAATCAAATCCTGTCAGAAACTATTGTTCAAAACTATTGACCACAATTATCTTTCCTACCTATGGTATATGTACTTTTCTTACAGTAAAGTTTTGATTAAAACCTAGATATATTTTTTACAAAATCATCCCGAATGACTTTTTAACAAAATATGCCAGATTATTATGTGTAGGAAGGAACCACATATGCTGGTTTAAACCAACGATAGACACAAAAAGCTGGAGTAAAGGGTCTGTCCCACTTTCATGACCTAATTTACGACCTCTGCCGAGTTTGCCCTTGACTCATACTCGCAGCATGGTCGTCACGAGGTCGTAGGAGGTCGTAGCAGGTGTTTTTGATGGATCACTGTAAAAATGTGCTCTTAATAGTTCTGTAACATTGGTACCCATAACAAAGTTATGAGGCTCAGACTCAGAGACATGTACTATTGACATTTGTCAGCTGGTGAATCGCTTAAATTGAAGTGATTAAATTATGTATTTTCGAATTAAAGAAAAGGATAGCTGATTGTGTCTCTTTCTTTTTTAAAAAAGCTACTGTAATGCGCCCTTTTAAATTGCCCCTCAGGGATGAATAAAGTGCTTGATTGATTGATTGATTGATTATCCCATCTGCACAATAGGCAGCTGAATGCTCACCAAAGTAGTTGACTCCGAACTGGCTCCATATCTCAGGAATACATAGAGATGGACAATGAAATGCAGCCTTGCCAATAATGTACAATATGCACAATAAAAGTAAATTTAAAGAAAATTAAGGCACAGGATCAAAACTCTGAAGAAGGGTCCTGGGCCAAAATCCCACCTGTCTATTCCCTCCACAAATTCTGCCTGATCCATTGAGTTACTCTAGTACTGTGTTTTGCTCAAGATTTGAGCATCAGCAGTTCCTAGTGCCTCCATCTGTAGTCGGGTATTGGCTTGGAATTGTTTGGGTTCTGGTCAATGTGCTCTATTGTACATTTTTTTTATTATTTTGTTCTCACTGCCGATTATTGCTCTTTGTATCTAAACATTTTCCAGCTTTCACCTCTTCTAAACTCCTGGAGTTTACTGCTCATACTCAAAGCATACGCATGTTTCTGCTTTACATTCCTTAGGTTTCTGCACTTAATTCAGATTTTTAGCCTTTGCAATTATTCATTTCATAGAAACATAGAAATTAGGTGCAGGAGTAGGCCATTCGGCCCTTCGAGCCTGCACCGCCATTCAATATGATCATGGCTGATCATATTGAAAATTTCCTTTCAAAAAAATGATCAATTATCCCACCACATTCTTCCAATCCTGCTCTTCCTCTCTATTTATTGTCTATGCAGCCATTATTTTGTTTTTTCTTTGTATATTCAGAGATCATTATTTTTCAATATGCAAACAGAAATCTTAAAACACAGACCTTAATTTTCTCATTAAAAATGAAATCAGAAAATATATCATTACAATTATTACTTATTTTGCACATCCTTTATCTCAAACAGGTGCCAGATATTTATATCCTTGTGCTATTCGCTACACGTGACAGTAAATCTATGTTTTCTTGGTTTTTAGAAGCACGTTAGTGATGTCCCATCTTTCCTATTTTCTTGTGAGCATGAGGTAAATACAGCAGCTTATTTTCTGTTTGGTTGCTATAGAGACTGTTATTTTGAAGTGCCAACAGTAATCCTTGGTGTGTGCATATATTCCACTAATTCAGGGTCAATCAGTGAAAAAAACAGACGGTTCAATATTCTCTGAAAAACAGCTTTTACACAATTTGGGACGATTTTTAATAACATAATCAGTGAAAGCAGATCTATGTGTCACTGGGTAAGGAAACTTCGACATAAGGAACCATCTATGTGCTAATACAGTTTCAATAATATTAATTACAAATAGCAGCACAGCTCCAAGATCTGGTAACAGATTAGCAGGTTGGTGCGTTAATGAGCTGTTTTTTTCCTGATTCCTTAAATTTCCATGAAATGCCCCCCAAAGAATGTGCTGGCAAAATACGGGATGGTACCATTCAGCGCCGCCGTTTCGGCACCTCCGTTTGAACACACCCAAAACCACTACAACCAGGTAGAGAGCAGAAGATTGAGGGTAAAAACAAATCATTTTTAAAGTGCAATCATTAACAATCATTGTATTATTATTACTGAGGTTAATTGCCACAAGGAGCAGACAGACACATTGTGGGAAGTTTCCCACCCACAATTTATGAAACGATTCACCATTTGGAAGGATATTGATCACATGCATAAATCATAAGGCCATAAGGTCATGTATTAGGTGATTAATAAGGCCATTCAGCCCATCAAGTTTACTCCGCCATTCAATCATGGCTGATCTACCTCTCCCTCCGAACCCCATTCTCCTGCCTTCTCCCCAAATGGAGGAGGGAGAGGTTAGTTTAACCTGTCATCATGTTTGGAGTGGACATTGTAGCCACTTCCTGTGCTGTATTCTATGTTCTACGTTCTACTTGCCATTAGCAGTGCAAAATCAGGATTTCACCGTCAATCTCCCCATGGCTTCATTCTTCATGAATCAAGCAGCAATATAATTCCTTACATTTGCCTTTCACCCTGGAACCTGGCAACTTGATTACCAATGCAGTCGCTGTTGGGAAAAGACAGCAGCAAGGCATCACCACTGGGGACCATTGGTACTTTGAGGGGTGGTATCGTATCGGTCACAAATGTGGAGGCCCCAAGAGGTGGAGCAGTGGAGGAGATCAGTCACATCAGGAGAGAGAGAGGGGCCTTGGTGTACACAGTGTTAGCAGAAGAGTTAATTGAGAGGCTGGGATGTGCACCCCAACTTCCTTAGGTCCATGGAGGATAGTGTATAAGGTACGTGGCCCAAGGCAGGTAGGGGTGGTGTAGAAGACTTCTCGCTGTCATTCCTGTTTCCATGCTGTATGACTCTATGACTCTTCATATCTCTTCTTCTGCCGCAGGATGCTGCATCTTTTCAGACTCAGTATTGAATTCTACAACTTCAGGCCAGTCTCTTTCTCTGGATCAGAATGAGCCATGTCATCCAGTGGCTCAGTTTTACTTTGTCCATTAACACAGTCTGTCTGACCTGCCAAGTGTGCCCTGCCACCCTGCAATTTCACAACTCTAACCTCCCTTTGTCTTTGTTCATAATGTCATAAGGAATAGTAGTAGAATTGAGCCATTTGGCCCATCAAGTCTACTCCGTCATTCAATCATGGCTGATCTATCTCTCCCTCCTTACCCCATTCTCCTGCCTCCTCCCCATAACCTCTGACACCTGTCTGTTCTCACTCTTTACTGACCTAATTTAGAGCTTTAACGAATAAAGCACCATGTACTCTCTCGTTAACTTGCTCCCATTAATCAGAGGAACTTTTATGCCTCTTACATTTTCTGTATAGTTTAGTTTAGCTTAGAGATGCAGTGCGGAAACAGGCCTTTTGGGCCACCAAGTCTGCGCTGACCAGCGATCACTACATACTAACCCTATCCTACACATACTAGGGATAATTTACAATTATACCAAGCCAATTAGCCTACAAACCTATATTTCTTTGGAGTGTGGGAGGAAACCAGAGCACTCCCACACTCCCATCGGAGTAACCCATGTGGTCACAGGGAAAACATTCAAACTCCATACAGACAGCGCCCGTAGTCAGCATCAAACCCTGTAAGACAGCAACTCGATCGTTGCGCCACTGTTACCTTCTGAGGAATTCTGGCTTCACGCAATTGGAGTTATTTCCTTTGTTCAATTCATCCCTTCCTCCCCCACCGTCCATATGGCCTGATGCTAACTTGGTTCCTTTCCTTTTCAGTTCTGACAAAAAGTGTTAAACCTGTAACATTAACTCTGTTCCTCTTTCCACAAATTATGCCACGCAGTTCCAGCATTTTCTGAATTTGTTGCAGATTTGCAGCATCCACAGATTTTTGAGCAATTTCCTGAATCAATATGCACTCCCTTACACTTGTCCGTATTGAGTTGAATTTGCATTATATGCTGACTCTTCATTTAGGCAACAGATAAAAAACTAATCTTCTCTGATGTAGAACTTTGCCTAGATCTTAAATTCTTCTAAGTTGATTCATGGCTTTTGAAGTTTAGATATTGTAAAAAAAATAGGGTAATTTGAAGCCAGCAATAAGATAAATGATTGATTGATCAATCTATTTTGGTGGTATGGGCCCAGTATTTCAACACCTAACTACACAAATGGTCAGATCCTCTATCATTGGAACCACCATGTGCTCTCATTCTGATGATGATCTGAAACATTGAACGAAGATTTCAATATACAATGTTTTAACACAGAACACATATCATATCTACATTGTTAGATTGCTTATCATGAATAATTATACATTTTCTAACAAAACAAATAATAATATTGCAGCTTAAAACTTAAATTTGCATATGTATTTTTGTTTATCCATAAGTCCTTACAAGAAAATTGAAGTGCTCACAGGGAGAATGTACAAACTACGTACAGACAGCACCCGTACTCACGATCGAACCCAGATCTCCAGCGCTGTAAGGTAGCAAATCTTGCGCTGCTGCCCAATCAATGGCATTATAGTGATAACTAGCGATTGAAACCCTTGTGAATTCAGGATTCAGGCAGCACAGTGGCACAAAGGTAGAGTTGCTGCCCTACAGCGTTTGCAGCGCCTGAGACCCAGATTTGATCCTGGCCACAGGTGCTGTCTGTACAGAGTTTGTATGTTCTCCCTGTGACCTGCGTGGGTTTTCTCGGATCTCTTCCATTTCCTCCCACACTCTAAAGACGTACAGGTTTGTAGGTTAATTGGCTTTGTATAAATGTACATTGTCTCTAGTGTGTGTAGGATAGTGATAATGTGCGGGGATCGCTGGTCAGCGCGGATTCAGTGGGCCAAAGGGCCTGTTTCCACGCTGTACCTCTAAACTAAAGGATACCTGTTCAGTGAAGATAGCTGACTATCCACAGGAGGGCAAGAGCAGTGACTGAGGGTTGGGTAATGATGCAGTAACATCATTGCAAGTGGAGTTCAGCAATGATCCATCTGAAAGGATTTAAATTAATCTAAACAAATTATTGCAGGTTTTCCCGAGAAGGGATAATTCAGAAGGTTGAGCACCAAAAAGATTGTGAGAAAGATCGAGTGTCGTGGAACTATGGACTGAGGTTAAAATCACATAGCGGTGAATGGAAAGAATAACCAGAAGGAGAACAGCAGTGCAGATCAGCCATATAGAAACATAGACATAGAAAATAGGTGCAGGTGTAGGCCATTCGGCCATTCGGCCCTTCAAGCCTGCACCGCCATTCAATATGATCATGGCTGATCATCCAACTCAACTCCAACAATATCAAGGATGAATGCACATTTCAGGACATAAAGAGGATATTGATGACATTTTGCAAAAGCCGTTTGTGTTTGCAGCGTTGACTGCTTGGGTGTCTGCAGGGACAGTTGTGCATGTGTTTACATTGCTGCAGGGCTGCAAGCAACATTTCAGGACAATGGCAACTGTACGTCAGGGCATAAAGTACCCATTACTGAAGCACCCAGAGACAAATGTGAAATATGAATACAAATAATAATCAATGGGGCAAACATTCAATCAACAAGAAAAATAGACCAAGGAAAATGTCCCATATTGAAGGGAAGTCTATTTTGAGCAGCCTACGTTCATGTAAGTTCATAAATTCTTAAGTCAAAGTAGCATAATTAGGCCATTCAGCCCATCGATCCCACTCTGCCATTCAATCATGGCTGATCTATCTTTCACTCAACCTCATTCTCCTGCCTTCTCCCTGTACCTTTGACACCATTATTAATCAAGAATCAATTTCCGCTTGAAAAATACCCAATGACCTGGCCTCCACAGCCATTCACAGATTCACCATCCTGATATTAAAGATTTAGCATTTACAACAGAGAGGGATTATTTATAGTTCTAGATATCAAACAATTTTGAGTGGAAGACCATAATGTGTTTGGAAAGTACGAGATGGCCAGCTCACAGAAATGCCAAAACAACGGATATTCCTTCGGCAGAATTCACAGACAAGGTGGAAGAAATGCAACTACAATAAGGTCAGATCAATATTGTAGGGATGGCAAATTGGCAGATGCTGCTGCTGAGACTGCATGGGTCTTGGAAATGAATTTGGTCTCAGCTGGCCTAAAGGGTAATTCAAACAGCTAAATGCAAGGACTCCATAGAAGGAAGTGAGCCAGGGGTTAGATAAATACAAGTAGAGGTTGGACCAAAAAGGTTAAAGAAAGAACTGAATAATATGGAGATAAGTGCCAAATGATATCACCCTTTGTTTTATGGAGTTACTAGAAGGGTTGAAGCAAGCTCAGACTCAACTGGATGTCTTGAGGTACATTACATCATGGAGGCAATTTAACTTTTCTGAACGATCCCATGTAAAGCTGATGAACTGAATCCAGCTCAATACAATGCAGCAAAAGCTGGACAAGAGGAACTGAAAACTGTGATGGCTGAGTTGCAAGTCAGAAAATGATAGTGGGAAAAGGTCAAGGCAATGGGGTTGTAACCTCATCAAATTCCTTATATGTTTACATACTTGGCTAATAAATGAATTACGATTACAATTACAGTTACAAGGAAGATTAGTAAAGAGGAAGGATTCAGTGTTTGTTTGTGTTCAAGTGTCACACAGAATCCGACAAAGGCATGAAGAAGGAATCAAAGAAGAACATGATAATGTTGTGTTTATGACATTTCATGATGTACTGTAAGCAATGTATAATTTAACCGTATAAATAGTTAGTAAATGTTATTAGTCTGCGATAAGTCTACAGACCTATTTGTAAGCCTGTAAGAAGTTTAGAAAATGTTTTATAAAATGTATTTACAGTTATGCATGTTAAAATAACAATTATTATATGGGATGTAAGAATATATCACACAAAGTTACTCAGAGGTGAGATCTATAATAGACAATAGACAGTAGGTGCAGGAGCGCGCCATTCGTCCCTTCGAGCCAGCACCGCCATTCAATGTGATCATGGCTGATCATCTCCAATCAGTACCCCGTTCCTGCCTTCCCCCCATATCCCCTGACTCCCCTCTCTTCAAGAGCCCTATCTAGCTCTCTCTTGAAAGTGTCCAGAGAACCGGCCTCCACCGCCCTCTGAGGCAGAGAATTCCACAGACTCACAACTCTCCGTGTGAAAAATTATTAGTGCCGGAATAGGCAATTGTAGAAAGTTAGATGTAGCTGAAATGCTAGAGTTTGCATTGCAGAGGGGGGAAGAAATGGTTAAATCTAAATTTGTAGTCTTGACAGCAAACTGTTTGGAGATTAATGGGCCTGTCCCACAGACCATTTTTCAGGTGACGGCTGGCGATTGTCAAGTCGTAGCAGGTTGCTGAAACACTGGCGGCAGGAACGGCGACTGTCAGAGTGGAACACACACACACATAGCTTCCTTCACCAGCCAGTTATGCAGGCGGGGGACAGGACAAGCGGGGGGAGGACTGGCTGAGTGAAATTCACACGGTGCAAAGCCAATGTAATACAGACACACACCGCGATGAACAGGAAGGTTGGCGCTGTAATTAACACGTTGAAAGCACAGTGTATGGGAAGGGTCATGTAAGTCTTTTAAAAGAGGGGGGAGAGAGGGGAGAAGGGGGAGGGGGAAGTGGGGGTGTAGAGGGAGAGAGAAAACGGGGAATTACAGACCACTTAGTCTAACGTCGGTAGTGGGGAAACTGCTAGAGTCAGTTATTAAAGATGGGATAGCAGCACATTTAGAAAGTGGTGAAATCATTGGACAAAGTCAGCATGGATTTACGAAAGGTAAATCATGTCTGACGAATCTTATAGAATTTTTCGATGATGTAACTAGTAGCGTGGATAGGGGAGAACCAGTGGATGTGTTATATCTGGACTTTCAGGCTTTCGACAAGGTCCCACATAAGAGATTAGTATACAAACTTAAAGCACACGGTATTGGGGGTTCAGTATTGATGTGGATAGAGAACTGGCTGGCAGACAGGAAGCAAAGAGTAGGAGTAAACGGGTCCTTTTCACAATGGCAGGCAGTGACTAGTGGGGTACCGCAAGGCTCAGTTCTGGGACCCCAGCTATTTATGATATATATTAATGATTTGGACCAGGGAATTGAATGCAACATCTCCAAGTTAGTGGATGACACGAATCTGGGGGGCAGTGTTAGCTGTGAGGAGGATGCTAGGAGGCTGCAAGGTGACTTGGATAGGCTGGGTGAGTGGGCAAATGCATGGCAGATGCAGTATAATGTGGATAAATGTGAGGTTATCCACTTTGGTGGCAAAAACAGGAAAGTAGATTATTATCTGAATGGTGGCCGATTAGGAAAGGGGGAGATGCAACGAGACCTGGGTGTCATGGTACACCAGTCATTAAAAGTAGGCATGCAGGTGCAGCAGGCAGTGAAGGAGGCGAATGGTATGTTAGCATTCATAGCAAAAGGATTTGAGTATAAGAGCAGGGAGGTTCTACTGCAGTTGTACAGGGTCTTGGTGAGACCACACCTGGAGTATTGCGTACAGTTTTGGTCTCCTAATCTGAGGAAAGACATTCTTTTCCATAGAGGGAGTACAGAGAAGGTTCACCAGACTGATTCCTGGGATGTCAGGACTTTCATATGAAGAAAGACTGGATAGACTCGGTTTGTACTCGCTAGAATTTAGAAAATTGAGGGGGGATCTTATAGAAACTTACAAAATTCTTAAGGGGTTGGACAGGCTAGATGCAGGAAGATTGTTCCCGATGTTGGGGAAGTCCAGAACAAGGGATCACAGTTTAAGGATAAGGGGGAAATCTTTTAGGATCGAGATGAGAAAAACTTTTTTCACATCTCTGGAATTCTCTCCCGCAGAAGGTAGTTGAGGCCAGTTCATTGGCTATATTTAAGAGGGAGTTAGATGTGGCCCTTGTGGCGAAAGGGATCAGGGGGTATGGAGAGAAGGCAGGTACAGGATACTGAGTTGGATGATCAGCCATGATCATATTGAATGGCGGTGCAGGTTCGAAGGGCCGAATGGCCTACTCCTGCACCTATTTTCTATGTTTCTATGTTTCTAGAGGGGGAGAGAGTGGGGGGAGAGGGGGGAGGAGGGGGGTGAATGGGGGAGAAGGAGTGGAGACAACTTTTAAGAAGCCAGAGATACACGGCTGTGAAGCTCGGCGGACATTAACATTACTGGTCGGTTATCCTTGGTTCTGAAAACTGTTGCTTACGTTTTATTTCCCAATGAGCCAACATCTTTTAATCTTGTGTGTGGACTCGCTAAGAAGTGGTATGCCACATGATTTGACATTGTACCAGCTACCATTTTTTTAAGTGTTAACTGCACCTAGTAAAATCTTTTTATTATTGGTTCTATATTTGCTTCCCGCTTTCGTGAACTGCAACACAAAAGAAGACTCTTCTGGATATTGTTGTTAGTGTTATTATTAATCCAGTGCCATTGTACCAAATCCAATAACATTCTGACGTTAGGAGTCAATATGCCCCATGACCTCCGTTTCTTTGTGATTATAGTACATTGGCTTTCACTCCCCAATTCCTTTGAGTAGGAAGCCAGTAATCAATTGATGAAGAATTCCTGCTGTATCATTATCGTCCATAAAACGTGTGGGTAGGGCATAGCAATGTTTGCTCTTGATCATTCCAGACTAATACTTCCTATCACATGGTGGAACCCTTCATGTTAACTATCTGACTGCAAGCTGTCTGTATGTAAGTAACACAATGCGGTAACAATATGCGCCTTTGTACGACTATTCTTCCTATTGAATCAAGGCTGTTATTCTATGATATCTTTATCAAATTGACATGACCATCCTCCCTCTCGTAAATGGGGGTCTTGTTGATTCACTCATTCTGACATATCTCCTGATTATACCCATCATTAGTGACACCGGCAATTAACCTTAATTCTCTATGATACCTGACAAGAGGAATGACATCTTAATAGTAAATAATTTGTTATGGAATTCTGTGCAGTTCCTATATTTAATGTATAAATTATATTGCGTCATTATTGTAAGCTCTAACATTGAAAACAAAAATGTTACAGTTACAATTAGAGAAGCAAGACACTAATATCTGTAGAAGAAAGAGGAAGGGTTCCTGGGAATACTGCTGTGCATGAAGTTTCCTTACAAATTTGTTTTTCTAATTATGTCAAGTGTTGCTAACCATCAATTAATTCCTGCTGCAAATGGTTCTGCATATCTAACATTTCATTTTGTAATTTAAGCCATATGTTGCCTGATCTCTCTAATCAAATAAGTGTGAATTAGTAAACTCTCCTCCATGAACCCACAGGTTCTAAGCAGCACACTAGGTTCCTGGAATCATATTGTGTTTAATCTTTTGCCTTTAGCGAGCTATGCCTACATTCAAATGAGCATCTTCTTCAATCAAAGACATAAGCCCATCAACGACAACTCCTGATGCAGAATCAAAGGTTGGAATCAATTGTTGTGGGTGAACAGCACAGATTTTCACACTATGAAGTTTTAGTTTAGTTTAGAGATGCAGCGCGGAAACAGACGCTTCAGCCCAACAGTGATCCCCGCACACTAACACTATCCCACACACATTAGGGGCAGTTTATAATTTTAACAAGCCAGTTAACCTACAAATCTCTACGTCTTTGAAGTGTTGGTGGAAACCAGAGATCCCGGAGAGAATCTACGCAGGTCACGGGAGAATGTACAAACCCTGTACAAACCAAAGATCTTAGAGCAGAGATCTTTGGTACAGACTGCACCCGCAGCAACACTACCGCTACACCAGCATGCTTAACCACTGAACACTTAACCAACAATTTTAGTACCCATTCAATGTTTTTTTTTAAATTAAGCACAATACAACATAGACTGTGATGTTTAAAGAAAATTGATACTATTCCTATGGAAAGTTATTTTAAGGTAGTTTTAAAATGACTCATTAATGTCATTACTGTGGGAGAACTGAGAAGCATATGTACATTTAAAAAAATAACACAAGCTAAGCAGAAGGATGTGTTCATGCCTGGAATGTAACGTTTCTCATTATATACCAGCTTGTTCATAAATGACTCAACAAGTTAGCAGATGGCATGTTCCACACCCTCCAAACCAACCCCCACAACCACGCACGTCCACACATTCTTAATAATGAAGGTGCTCTCTGAATACATTTCAAATGGATTGTTTTTATTATACAAAGAAATAACTTCACAAATTAATTTGTGGTAAAATGAGCAAATTTATGGGTTAGCTTTTTCAAGCTCTATAATTAGGTTATAATGATATGAAAGTTTTGCACCCCACAATAGCCTCACTGTAACATTCGGCTACGGTGCTAGGTTGGGCGGCAGGGTGGTGCTGCAGTGGAGTTGCTGCCTTACAGCACCAGAGCCATGGATTTGATCCTGACTACAGGTTCTGTCTGTATGGAGTTTGTACGTTCTCCCTCTGACCGCGTGCGTTTTCTCCCGGTGCTCCGGTTTCCTCCCACATTCCAAAGAAGTACAGGTTAGTAGGTTAATCTGGCTTTGGTAAAAAATGTAAATTGTCCCTAGTATTTAGGATAGTGCTATTGTCTGGGGAGCACTGGTCCACATGGACTCGATGGGCCGAAGGGCCTGTTTCCGTGCTATATCTCTAAAATAGACTAAACTAAAACTAAACCAGTTACCTACAATACCAGTAATAATCATAGAGATGTGTTAAAAAATGCAGTTTTGCTCACACTGTTGTAGGAAATATGTTGTTGGGTGGCGCCGTCAGCGATGGCAGCCTCGCCAACAGTCTATCTGTCTTTTTGTCTTTTTTGCTATTTTTAGTGTGTTTTAAATGTATGTGTTAATGTTCTCTGGTTGTTTGATGTGGGGGCGGGGGAGAGGGTCAGGGGAAACTTTTTTTCAATATCTTACCTTGCTGGAGATGCGATTGTTTTTCTGGATCGTATCTCCGAAGTGCGACCTAACATCATGGAGCCGGCGGCATTGCTCAAGACTGACTTTGAGTCCCACCGTGAGGCCGTGGACTTACCAACAGAGCCTGCAATCCCTTGCCTGGGATCGATGCTCCAACCGCGGCCTGCGGACTTCAACATCGAGGAGCTCGCAGTCTCGGGTAGAGACTGATGTCGGGAAGCCCCAACCCACACGAGGTTTGACCTGCCCCGACCCGGGGTCCGATCGCCTAGCGCGGGGGAGCTTGATCGCCCCGATGTGTGAGCTTGGTCGCCCCGATGCGGTGGGTCCGACCGGCAGTTGCGGGAGCCAAGATCGCCAGACAATGGAAGGTTCAAATGCCCCGACCGCGGGAGAACAAAGAAGGGAACTTTTTTGCCTTCCATCACAGTGAGGAATGTGGGGGAGTCACTGTGGTGGATGTTCATGTTTAAAATTTATTTGGGTGTCTTGTTGCTCTTTAATGGTATGACTGTATGGCAAATCAAATTCCTCGTATGTTGCAAAACATGGCTAATAAAGTACGATTATGATTATGATTATGATTGAGTTGAAAAAGGTGCAGGAAAGCATTATGAAGATGTTGACAGGACTTGAAGGTGTGAGCTATAGGGAGAGTTGACAAGGCGAGAACTTTATTCCTTGGACCACAGGAGGATGAGGGTGATCTTCTAGAGGTGTATATGATCATGTGAGGAGTAGGGTAGGGGAACCAAAGTAGGGGAACCAAAGGTTTAAGGTGAGGGGGGAAAGATTTAATAGGAACCGTAGGAGAGACTTTTTTAAGCAAAGGGTGGTAGGTACATGAAACGAACTGCCGGGTGAGATAATTGAAGCAGGTACCATCACAATGCTTTAAAATCATTTGGACAGGTACATGGTGGATAGGATAGGCTGATCTAACAATCTGGGTTCATGACTCCAGCTCCCACCGTGGCAGAATACTGACATTTAAATTCAGGTTGATAACCAAAGATCATCTAGCTTTTAGAAACGAAATTATCACAGCCCTTCGAGCCTGCACCGCCATTCAATAGATCATTGATCATCCAACTCAGTATCCCGTACCTGCCTTCTCTCCAACCCCCCTGATCCCCTAGCCACAAGGGCCACATCTAACTCCCTCTTAAATATAGCCAATGAACTGGCCTCAATTACCCTCTGTGGCAGAGAGTTCCAGAGATTCACCACTCTCTGTGTGAAAAATTTAGTAACGATGATCACAGAATTACTAGATTTATTTTAACTTAATTTCTAACAATCATTTCAACTTGAAGGAATGTGGTTCTACATTTCTAAAATTTAAGTTTTCGAAGTTAGAGAGTTTGATGGGTAATAATTAGTGACGTCCATGTTGTTAAATTGGGGTCTGAACAAAAGTCTTGACCCACCCAAAAAGTCACTCATCCATGTTCTCCAGGGATGCTGCTTGACATTCTGAGTTACTCCAGTACTTTGTGTTCTTTTGTCTGTTAAAATGGATGATGGAATATCCGTCTTAACATTCCTGTTGTATCTAGTGAGGAAATAATGCAACTTCACAAAATGCTGGGTTGGTTTATTCCAGCACTGTTTTTTTTTCTTTTTGTAAACCAGCACTTGCAGTTCCTTGTTATCTTCAGTACAATATCTAGGTATGTTACAGTACTTACCTTCAGCGGAGCTGCAATTCTGCCACTGGCTGTGTGCGCGATTTTTGGGGGCGGGATTAAAACGCATTTTTTTCTTACCTTGTCCTGGATTATATTTGATTGGAGCGCAAGCTTTTGCTGAAGAATCGTTCCGACGGGCGTTCTGTGTCTTTTTTTTTAATCGCCCAACTCGTTCAGCGCTGGAGTCATTTTAAAATCAGCTTCTAAAGCCGTCAACGCCGACAACGGGGACGGATTTCATGTAGGTGACAGGTATAAGAAAGCTGTTTATTTTTTATGTATAAAAGTGGTCCTTAAGATGCCTTTAGTTCACATTTTAAGTTGTGAAACGGTGATTTAGTCCCCATACCAACCGGCAGTGTTTTTCATGCCGATATGGGGGTCTAAATTACTGCAAACCGTAACGTTCCAAATGGTCGCATTCCAGAAAAACCCACTCGCAAGATGATTTAAATGGCCATTAATTTACAGGTATTTAACATTAAATTCCTTCCATTTGGCCTATAAATCCATGAATTCTTGTGTGAATGTTATTTGGACACAGGCTATTTAAAAATGTTGATCTATTCTTAAGAAATTGATAGATGTTTAGATCTAGTAATTGAATGTTGTAATTAGCTACAATTAGGTAACTAACTAATTATATGCTTTAATTTCAAGTCATCTAAGTAAGATTGTTTCATATTTGTTTCAGAATACTTCAATCTAAAATAACTGAAAATTTATTTTAGTTCTCTTAATTTTTAAGAAAGTTATGGCCATTTGACTGTCCTCGATCACAGCTTTTGTGTTGAGTCAATGGAAAAGCAATAGGGAACAAGATGCTAATTTCTGAATATGAAAAAGGCCATAACTTTTTAAATACTGAAGATATGAAAGTGAATTAGGTGACAAATTAAACTTATTTTTATGCTTTATCTGATGGGATAAATTACAGACTTGATTTTTAAAATCTCAAAATTCTGTAACATTGCTACAATATCACATTTTGTATATGTGAAAGCTGAACCTCCTGGCAGGATAGGATTGTAGCAAAGCTTGTGGAGCTTCCACTCATAATTGATCATGTCAAACTTCAAACAAAAGATGCATCGTGATTGCCTAAGGTAACACCCAGTATGATATTATGCATTTGAAACACGTCTGGAGTGCATCCTTTGACAAGGAATGAATGAAGGACACTGAATACATCAATGAACACATTCAAGAGAGTTGTAACACCACTTAATGATTATATTGTAGCCAAGTAGTGTAAGTTAAATTCAAAGAAGCATATCAAATTTGTCATGTTTGAAGATCCATACAATCCAAAGGTCAATTTATTGCCCGAGAATGCTACACATCTGTATTCAATTTTTCTACTTCATTCACAATTACTAAATAAACTCTACAATCATATTATTACCAAAAGACAACGCAAGAGGTGAATCATTGATACATGTTAAACCCGATTCTTTCTAAATATTTATTTTACATCGATAAATTATCTATATAATTAAAAGTCTCATCTTGACCACTTCCTGTCTGCACTCTATATTGATTTTAGAAAATACGCTACCCTGTATCGCTGTGATTTTTGGCTATCTTACTCCAAGTCCTCCACCGTTGAGCCAGCCCTGAGGATTGTTCCCATCGATGAAAAAAAAAAATTATGAGTGTTTAAAAAACCTTGAGATCAGCTGATTGGCCCTCTTGCCTGTCAATCACCGCGATGAAGGTAACGGCCCTTCTGGGGGGGGGGGGGGGGGGGAGGAGGACTATAAACCCCCGGATGCCTGGATGTGAGTCAGTCACTCTGCAAGATCGCGAATGAGAGGCCACGACTGTCATTCTAAGCTGTGAATCAACTGAACTGGGAGTCTGCAATGTACTTGTAATAAATGATTTGTTAGCCCTTAATGACCATGCCATGAGTTGTTTGGCCTGCTGCCCTGCCTGTGCTTGAAAGTGCAATGCTTAATTGGAAATGAAATGAAATGAAATGACAATGCCATGAATTGTTTGGCCTGCTGCCCTGCCTGTGCTAGAAACTGCTATGCTTTATTAGGTCCGACTGTATTTGGAAGGAATAAATGTTCTATTAGGTCCGACTGTGTTTGGAAGGAATATATGCTTTATTAGGTCCCACTGTGTTTGGAAGAAATAAATGCTTTATTAGGTCCAACTGTGTTTAGTCCAAAGTCACGCTCATTTCGTGACTTCCGCTTAGTGGACAGGTCGCGCTGATTACCTAATTTCCGGTTAAATTAATTATAAAGTGTATAGAGATAGCCCACTGAGACCATGTACAAAAGTTCCCAGGTTTTGGGACCATTTGCAAAGTCCAAGTTGCAGCTGGCCATGAAGGCCCGTTGCAGCCATTCCCTCGACCTGGATATTGCATCAAACCATCGTTCCTCTACTTACCCAGCCACCATTCAGCCTTTGCGCTCCATGCGCGTTTCCCGCAGCTGATCGTGAGGGCATGCAAGGTAAGACCCCGGTTCTTATTGAGTCTTTGTTCTTGCGTTCGCTTTCACCGATTCCTTCCACGCTCCTCTGCGCTTCTCTCTTCCCCCTTAAGATGGGTTTCCCGGTTTCATGGCAGGTGAGCCAGGTCGTCTACCGGGTTATGCCCGCAGCCCAATGGTCCCATCTACCTTGTGGTATGACTGTGCCTTATGCCATGCAGCAGAAGGGACCGACCTCTCCTATTGTCAATATCCTTGGATCCGGGCAGCATTCCAGTAAGCCTCCTCTGCATCCGCACCAAACCTCCACGTCTTTCCTACAATGGTAAGACCTGAATGGGAGTTATCTGCAGGACCCCAAACAGTAGCCTGGATATAGGGTGCAAGTTAAATCAAGAGTTAAAATTGGCATGTTGCAAAGGTAATGCTACGGTTGTTATGGGAGAATTCTACATGCAAGTAGACTGGGAAAACCAAGTTGGTACTGGACCCCAAGAAAGGGAGTTTGTGGAGTGCCTCCAAGATGGATTCTTAGAGCAGCTTGTACTGGAGCCTACCAGGGAGAAGTCAATTCTGGATTTAGTGTTGTGTAATGAACCAGATTTGATAAGGGAACCCGTGATAAAGGTATTAGGAGGTAGCGACCATAATATGATAAGTTTTAATCTATAATTTGAGAGAGAGAAGGGAAAATCGGAAGTGTCAGTATTAGTTGAGCAAAGGGGATTATGGAGCCATGAGGGAGGAGCTGGCCAAAGTTGACTGGAAAGATACCCCAGCAGGGATGACAGTGGAACAACAATGGCAGATATTTCTGGGAATAATACAGAAGGTGCAGGATCAGTTCATTCCAAAGAGGAAGAAAGTTTCTAAGGGGAATAAGAGGCAACCGTGGCTGACAAGGGAAGTCAAGGATAGTATAAAAAGAAAGAAGAGGTATAACATAGCAAAGATGAGCGGGAAGCCAGAGGATTGAGAAATGTTTAAAGAGCAAGAGTAGATAACTAAAAAGGCAATACGTGGACAAAAGATGAGGTACGAGGGTAAGCCAGCCAAGAATATAAAGGCGGAGAGGAAAAGTTTCTTTAGGTATGTGAAGAGGAACAAAATAATTAAGACCAAAGTTGAACCCTTGAAGACAGAAACAGGTGAATCTATTATGGGGAACAAGGAAAGGAAATGGCAGATGAACAGGTACTTTGGATCTGTCTTCACTAAGGAGGACACAAACAATCTCCCAGAGGACCTAGGGAGACGGAGGAACTGAAGGAGATTCACATTAGGCAGGGAATGGTGTTGGATAGACTGATGGGACTGAAGGCTGATAAATAATCCCCAGGGCCTGATGGTCTGAATAACAGGGTTCTTAAGGAAGTGGCTCTAGAAATCGTGGATGCATTGCTGATCATTTTCCCAATGTTCTATAGATTCAGGATCAGTTCGTGTGGATTGGAGGGTAGATAATATTATCCCACTTTTTAAGAAAAGCGGGAGAGAGAAAGCAGGGAATTATAGAGCAGTTAGCCTGACATCGGTGGTGGGGAAGATGCTGGAGCCAATTATAAAAGATGAAATAGCGGCACATTTGGATAGCAGTAACAGGATCGGTCCGAGTCAGTATGGATTTACGAAGGGGAAATCATGCTTGACTAATCTTCTGGAATTTTTTGAGGATGTAACTAGGGAAAAGGAACAAGGGAGAGCCAGTGGATGTAGTGTACCTGGACTTTCAGAAAGCCTTTGATAAGGTCCCACACAGGAGCTCAGTGGACACAATTAGATCACGGTATTGTGGGTAGGTACTGGCACGGATCAAAAACTGGTTGGCAGACAGGAACCAAACAGTAGGGATTAACGGGTCCCTTTAAGAATGGCAGGCAGTGTCTACTGGGGTACCGCAAGGCTCGGTGCTGGGACCGCAGCTATTTACAATATATATTAATTATTTAGATGAAGGGATTAAAAGTAACATTAGTAAATTTGCAGATGACACAAAGCTGGATGGCAGTGTGAACTGTGAGGAGGATGCTATGAGAATGCAGGGTGATTTGGACAGGTTGGGTGAGTGGGCAGATGCATGACAGATGCAGTTTAATGTGGATAAATGTGAGGTTATCCACTTTGGTGGCAAACACAGGAAGGCAGATTATTATCTAAATGGAGTCGTTGGGAAAAGGGGAAGTACAATGGGATCTGGGGATCCTTGTTCATTAGTCAATGAAGCATGCAGGTACAGCAGGCAGTGAAGAAAGCGAATGGCATGATGGCCTTCATAACAAGATGAGTTGAGTATAGGAGCAAAGAGGTCCTGCAGTTGTACAGGGCCCTAGTGAGACCGCACCTGGAGTATTGCGTGCAGTTTTGGTCTCCAAATTTGAGGAAGGACATTCTTGCTATTGAGGGAATGCAGTGTAGGTTCACAAGGTTAATTCCCGGGATGGCAGGACTGTCATATGCTGAGAGAATGAAGCAGCTGGCCTTGTATTCTGGAATTTAGGATCGGAGGGGATCTTATTGAAACATTTAGGATTATTAAGGGATTGGATACGCTAGAGGCAGGAAACATGTTCCCGATGTTGGGGGAGTCCAGAACCAGCGGCCACATTCTAAGAATAAGCTACTTAGAACGGAGATGAGGAAACACTTTTTTCACACGGAGAGTTGTGAGTCTGTGGAATTCTCTGCCTCAGAGTGCGGTGGAGGCTGGTTCTCTGGATACTTTCAAGAGAGAGCTAGATAGAGCTCTTGAAGATAGCGGAGTCAGGGGATATGGGGAGAAGGCCGGAATGGGGTACTAATTGTGGATGATCAGCCATGACCAAATCGAAGGGCTGAATTTCCTACTCCTGCACCTATTGTCTATTGTCCATAACATGACTTCCCGACTCTTATATTCAGTGCGCTGAAAGACTTTTCAAATGGGTCTCATTGCAATCAAGGTTCACATCAAGCTAATTCAGGATAATTCTGGGTGTGGCTGGTGCAAATTGACCTTAAGTTTATCGTTGGTGGAATGCTGTAACACTCAACCTGCTGGCATTCGGATAAAACTTTCATTGATGGAGCAGACTGTAAAGGCTATAAAAGAATCCATCTGACCTCAATCATCAAGTGTTAATATGGTAAACGTGCCTGCATGATTTGGTAGCAGATGAACGGGGTTACGAGGTTGAAAAGATTCAAGGTGGCTATGGGGTGTTGCAGGAGCTTGTTGTATATGGTTATTTATAGCGGCCTTTTAAGAACAGTTTAGTGAACATAGTAGTGTGAACAGTAGGGTGGAACAGAGTGTGAAACTGAATGTCTCTCCTGAACTGCTTGAGATATTTAAGTGCTTTCTGCGCTGATTCCAGTGGAGAGGCATCGTGCCTTCCCTGCTGACTGACCTTCTTCATCTCCAGTGGATTGCTTTTGGTTTTTAAAGTCTGAGCATTATAAAAGAAGAGGTGCATATAACTAATTGGTATAAATGAATAAGTAATTAGTTCAGCCATGAGTAATTCATGTGTAATTTGTGTAGCTACAAACCTAGGCAGAGCAAACCGTTCTTGATTAGTATGGGTCTCAGGGGTTATGTGGGGAAGGCAGGATAATGCAGTTGAGAGGTAAAGATAGATCAGCCTTGATTGAATGGTGGAGTAGACTTGATGGGCCGAATGGCCTAATTCTGCTCCTTTAACTTATGAGCATGAACAGTGCAGTAAGATAACAGTTAATGAAGCATCTTCTTCAAAAGCAGTACAGTTGCACAGCAGCTCTGCTGCTGCCTCACAGAGCCAGAGACCCGCGGCGATTTACATTCTGCCCGTGACTGCATGGGTTTTCTCCGGTGTCCTCCAGATTCCGGTGCTCCGATGTCCTCCCGCATTCGAAAGACGTGCAGGTTTGTATGTAAATTGGCTTCTGTAAATTGTAAATTGCCCCCAGTGTGTAGGATGCAAAAGCAGGATAACAGAACTGGTGTACAGGTGATTGATGGTCGGCGTGGACACGGTGGCCAAAGCGTCTGTTTCCACGCTATATTTATAAATTAAACGAAACTAAACTAAATTAAACTAAAAGATTTAAGAACAGTTAAATCAGCAAGTCCTATTTAAAGGAAGCAGACTTAGCTTAAATAAGCACAGCTGTCACGGAGAATACATGTCTTACAAAGAAAATGGAACAGATATTTCACAAGGTTTTACTAGTGACATGCACCTTTGATGAAGACAATATATCATGTTATCAGCATGGTTTTCAATGGTTCTTTGGCAAACTTGAGGAGAACAAAGGAGCAATAACTGTATAGTTAGGCCTCTGCTGCATGCCATTAAATGCTGTTCTGTACTCACCACCAAAGATATCTCTTGCTCACTTGTGAACTTAAAAAAGAGAAACATGAATCCAACAGCTTCCAATTCCCCAATTGCCATCTTTGGATTACTTCTGTAAATCCTCCAGGTGAGAATATCTCACGTGGTTCCTCGGCATGCTCAAGGGAGGCTTCTAAACAAAAGCAGACATAAAAAGCTGGAGGAACTCAGCAGGACAGGCAGCATCTCTGGAGAGAAAGAAAAGTCACAGGAAAGGGAAACGAGAGAGATAGACGATGATGAAGAGAGATATAGAACAAATGAATGAAATATATGAGAGCAGGAGGAGCAGCAGGAGAGAATGTTGCAGAACTGTCGGCGGAGAGAGGAGGAGAACTTCTTCAGAGTAGACATACTTAGAGGAGATACAAAATGCTGGAGTAACTCAGCGGGTCAGGCAGCATCTCTGGAGAGAGGGAATGGGTGACGTTTTGGGTCGAGACCCTTCTTCAGGCTGAAACGTCACCCATTTCTTCTCTCCAGAGATGCTGCCTGACCCACTGAGTTGCTCCAGCATTTTGTGTCTACCTTCGATTTAAACCAGCATCTGCAGTTCTATCCTTGAGGAGATTTAGCAATGGAGCAGACAAAATGTGTCGGAAGAAACTGCAGATGCTAGTTTAAACTGAAGACAGACACAAAATGCTGGAGTAACTCAGCAGGACAGGCACTGCTAATTTGACCCAACCTTCTTAAATTTTCCAGCATCTTGTTTATATTCCAGATTCCCAGCATCTGTAGCATTCTGTATATTTTATTGTTTGTGAGATAAAGCTGTAATCCCCCCCCCCCATCTGCTATACAGCAATATTTGACTCTATCCATTGGGACCAAGAAAAATTGTCAAACAGAAGGAAAAGCAATAAACTTTTTTAAAATAAAGATACATATTTATGGACTGCATAAATCCCAGGATAATAGCCTGTTATTTATATCATGTAACATTTTTAAATGATAAAGGTTTTTGTATGGAAATAATATTCTGTCATCTCTATAATTCAGATTGTTTCAGAAGAGAAGCACTTCCTTTTACAGATAGGGTATATCCACAGAAAGAAGACTATGAAAAAATTACATGGGGGAAATGAGATGTTTTACCTTGACTTGTGCACCTGTGAAATTGCTGATGGGCTTGCAATGGTGCCAAGGTTCTCTACTGGTTAATTATGGGCACAACGTTTACGATGTAAACTTTTGGTCTCCTAACCTGAGGAAAGACATTCTTGCCATAGAGGGAGTACAGAGAAGGTTCACCAGACTGATTCCTGGGATGGCAGGACTTTCATATGAAGAAAGACTGGATAGACTCGGCTTGTACTCGCTAGAATTTAGAAGATTGAGGGGGGATCTTATAGAAACTTACAAAATTCTAAGGGGTTAGGCAGGCTAGATGCAGGAAGATTATTCCCGATGTTGGGGAAGTCCAGAACTAGGGGTCACAGTTTACGGATAAGAGGGAAGTCTTTTAGGACCGAGATGAAAAAATCATTTTTAACACAGAGAGTGGTGAATCTGTGGAATTCTCTGCCACAGAAGGTAGTTGAGGCCAGTTCATTGGCTATATTTAAGAGGGGGTTAGATGTGGCCCTTGTGGCTAAAGGGATCAGGGGGTATGGAGAGAAGGCAGGTACAGGATACTGAGTTGGATGATCAGCCATGATCATATTGAATGGTGGTGCAGGCTCGAAGGGCCGAATGGCCTACTCCTGCGCCTATTTTCTATGTTTCTATGTTTCTATGATGTAGTTACATTGAATGCTGGACCCAGAAGGTGTGAGATTCACTCAAAAATTGGTCCGAGTTTATGCGCAAACAATCTCAAGCTGTTGCCATCTCCCCTGACAACGGAACTGAACCTCTTAACATCTGACGTAACTTTTACAGAATAAAAAAGAACACAAAGCAGCCTGCACGAACGATATGGAAGCTAAAGCAACCCTGCTGTACCTAGTTCCACAAGAACAATTTCCAAATCTTTGGTACTCACTAACTGAGGAGAATCATTTTACGCGAGGGAGCTAATAATAATTATAATATAACCCATCAAGTCTACTCCACGAATGGCTGATCTATCCTTCCCTCTCAACCCCATTCTTCTGCCTTCTCCCCATAACCGCTGACACCCTGAATATGTGAATCTCCGCTTAAAACAAAATCCATTGACATATATCAATTTTGTTGTGTTGGTTTTGAGCTTGCAATTTGGGTGTTGTAAGGTCCACATTTCTATCCATTGATTTTAATTATTTTCAGAACATTTTCCCCAATTCTTCCGTAACAATTCTAGATTGAAAATAGATTTAATGACAATTACCACAGTGATATTTTGAGCCACCAAGAACTGTTTGTTTTAAGATTGTACTCAGGAGAAAAATCTCAGTGATTTGACTCTCCAGACCAGAGATGCACCAGATTGCAGAACTCATTTCCAATTCTTTATGATTTAACAGGTTAAACAATGTCTTGCTGTCATTAAATGGGAATTACATGTGGTGAGGGAGTACTTCTCAGCACTTTGACAGAGGCTATAGAGACTTTGACTTCATCTCAAGTTACACACAATACATTAAATGTCATCCCCTGTCTTCTTTCTTTTCAAAGCTTTGCACACAAAGGACCTTCAGTTCTAACTCTAGTCCTAATTGGAGATGATTTGCTTCAGTAAACCCTGAACTGGAATATCAATGATAGGCATTGCATAATTGACATAACATTATAAATGCATAAGAATTACTAAATAGCATCTATTGATGTGTTTTGAGATTACGCTTCATTCTCGCAAATCCAATCTATTTCAGTTTAGTTTAAGATTCAAATTTTCAATAGTATTTCTTTGATTGACTATCTTTTCTCATAAAACATTTTGCCCATTATATTTTCAGAAGCTGTCAGCCTTCTTAATTTGTATACATTTATCATTGTTTGGGTATATTCTTGTTCATCTTATCCAATACACAATTCGACTGTATTTCACAGCCTGTCATAGCATGTGCATGATGCACATTTGCCTTTCAATAGAAAAAAATGTTTTTATATCAATTCTTTTTCTCCATGCAGCTTGTGAAAATTCAATTCGATGGTGCACACAGTAAAATTATATTTTACTCAAAATGAATGCACTGTAATTAGCACAAAAATAGATTAAAAATGAATCATATAAAGTCTTGGGATGTGCGAAGTATGCTTTTGATCAATTCTTTTGTGAAGCTATGCACAAATAGTGTGACACTTAATCAATTTTCCCAGCTGAATGTACTTTAGGGGATATTTTTCCATTGACATTCAGTATATTAGCCATTGATTTGGCACTTTTTGTTTTTTCAACATTTTAATCATTTTTCTCTGTGGTTTAAGCAGTAACAAAAAGGAACAATGTTGATTGAACAAATACTATTTTGTTTCGAGATAATGTCTACCAAATTATCTTCATGTCAGCCTGCAGATTCATTCAAGATTTGTGTAACATTAGGTGCTGATGCGTTTAAAGAAAAATGTTCGCACTATTTAATTCACAGATCAGACTACATGTTGCCCAATTTCAGGCCCCATGAAGTATTTTTTCACAACTAACTCATTTTAAACCACAACTATGGGCTTTTATGCAAACACGAAGAACTGCAGTTGCAGGTCCACATAATAAGACACAAATTGCTGGTGTAACTCAACAGGTCAGACAGCATCTTCGGAGAACACGGATAGGTGACGCTTCAGGTCGGGACCTTCTTCAGACGATTGTCCTAGTGGGGATAAAAACGGGAATTGAGGTGGAGGCAGGGCAAACCCCAACAGGTGAGGGTAGGTTTGGTTGGCAGATGCTCAGACAAATCCCAGAGATGAAAAGACAAATGGTAGTGAAATAAGGATAAGGAGAGGAGAGACCTGAAATGTAAAGCCAGAGGAAAGAATATAGGTGGAGGAATAGGAGTGGGAGTAAGGTGAAAGGGATTAATGAGTGAGAATACAGATGTGCACAAGGAAGGTTGTTTGTACTGTACGTAGTTACCTAAAAGTGGAGAATTCAATGCAAGCTACCCAAGTGAGGTTTGTGTGTGGCCGCAATCGGACAATGGAGGGGGGCCAGCACAATGGAGGGGGGCCAGGACAATGGAGGGGGGCCAGGACAATGGAGGGGACCCAGCACAATGGAGGGGGCCAGGACAATGGAGGGGGCCCAGCACAATGGAGGGGGCCCAGGACCAATGGAGGGGGGCCAGGACAATGGAGGGGGGCCAGGACAATGGAGGGGGGCCAGCACAATGGAGGGGGGCCAGGACAATTGAGGGGGGGGGACAATGGACAGGGGGGCCAGGACAATGGGGGGGGCCAGGACAATGAGGGGGGGGCCCAGCACAATGGAGGGGGCCAGGACAATGGAGGGGGCCAGGACAATGGAGGGGGGCCAGGACAATGGAGGGGGGGCCAGGACAATGGGGGGGCCAGGACAATGGAGGGCCAGGACAATGGGGGGGGCCAGCACAATGGAGGGGCCCAGGACAATGGAGGGGGCCCAGCACAATGGAGGGGGGCCAGCACAATGGAGGGGGGCCAGGACAATGGAGGGGGGGCCAGGACAATGGAGGGGGGCCAGGACAATGGAGGGGCCAGCACAATGGAGGGGGGGGGGCAGCACATGGGGGGGGCCAGGACAATGGAGGGGGGGGCCAGGACAATGGAGGGGGGCCCAGCACAAGGACCCAACAATGGAGGGGGGCCAGCACAATGGAGGGGCCCAGGACAATGGAGGGGGGCCAGGACAATGGAGGGGGGCCAGGACAATGGAGGGGGGGGGGGGGGGCCAGGGGAGGGGGCCAGGACAATGGAGGGGGCCCAGCACAATGGAGGGGCCCAGCACAATGGAGGGGGCCCAGCACAATGGAGGGGGGGCAGGACAATGGAGGGGGGCCAGGACAATGGAGGGGGGGGCACAATGGAGGGGGGGACAATGGAGGGGGACCAGGACAATGGAGGGGGGCCCAGCACAATGGAGGGAGGCCAGGACAATGGAGGGGGGCCAGGACAGAAAAGTCAGTATGGGAATGGTAAGACGAGTTAACAATAGGAGATCCAGCAGGCTCTGACAGACTGAGTGCAAGTATTTGGCGAAAAAGGAAGCGTCTCTGGAGAACTTGGATAGGCGATGTTTCAGGTCAGAACACTTCTTCAGATGAATTGTCCACCAGCTTTCTGTCCCCCACTACATGCCGCCTGAAGAAGAGTCCTGGCCCGAAACGTTGCCTCTTCATGTTCTCCAGAGATGCTGCCTGACCTACTGAGTTACTCCAGCACTTTGTGTCTTTTTTTAAACCCAAAGGGAGAGTTGTTCCTTTATATGTTATCATTTCAGTTTTATTTACAACATTTTAGTTTTAGATTATTATTTTACTTTGAAATCTTTGGAAAAAAGTCATTCCATTAATTTTTCCATGTTCTTAATATCAGATAGAGAGTTTCATTTTGACAACTGGCAAACTGAGGAGAGGGAATCACAAGAGTCTGCAAATAGAATCTGGAGCAAAACACAGAGTGTTGGAAGATCTTAGCAAGTCAATGGACAGGAATGAATGGACACACGGAGATTTGTTTTGGGACCCTTCTTGAGAATGGACCTTCACAGGGACTTTGCCAGCTCTACAAGCTCTCAGAGACATTTCTGGGTGGTGCCATTCAGACCATGCCACCGGAGTCCAGCAAGATATGTCCAGTGCATCCTGGACCAGGTAAAGGCAGCCATGAGCTGACACCAGGCAATTAAGCCAAAAGACCAAGACTGAGGTCCTGGTTCTTCTCAAATGTAATTCTTAATTTTTTAATTATAAGCAAATCTTAACCATAATTTCCAAATCCTAACTATGTAGTTCATAGCTGTTTTATTTTCTGTCATTGTGTACGTTAGGCACCAACTTTACCTACCTCCAGTCCCCTCCCCTCTACTTTCAGTCTGAAGAAGGGTTCTGACCCAAGACGTCACCCGTCCTTTTTCGCTGGAGATGCTACCTGACCCGCTGAGTTACTCCAGCACTTTACGTCTATCTTCGGTATAAACCAGAATCCGCAGTTCCTTTCTACACACCAACTTTCCTTATATGTTTATTATTTGGGCAACTTATTTCATAATCATATTTCCTTCATTGAGTTTAAACAAGGAAAATTCATCAGTTTTGGGTTTTCCATGGTCAGGTCTTTTCCATTGTATTGAGCCAAAAATCAGATCTATTTCCGATTAACACTGGTCTGTTGGAAGCATGCAAATGTATCGTATTTACATATATTTGCCCTTAATGCACAATAACGAATATTAGAGTTTACAATGAGGCTGCAGCGATCAATTACACAATGTTCCTTCTGTCAAGTATTTTGGCTCCCCTTTTTATGAATTTTAAAAAGGATCATAAGCATATTTACCAATACAAAATAAAACCATGTTGAAAAGGAGCAATTTATACACTGATGCAAATGAAAGTAATTGCTCTGATTTACAGTAAGATGGAAACATATTTTGCCTAAAAAAGCAGGGGCTTCAACATCTTAGTGATGAAAATTAACAAGTGTATAGCTTACCAAGTAACACTCTCCTGATCCAGGCTTGATAACTTCACAAAATATATTCAGTGCTGCCATAAGTGAGATCAAAGTAAATTGATTTCTCACAGCCTGTTATATTTTTATGAAATAAAATAAAACAACTATTAAAATATGGTAATGTCAATCTGTACGTTGCAAACAAGCGGAGTGGGATGAGAATGTTAACACAAACCGCATTGCCTCGCACAAAGCTTTTTTGGCTTTGTTTCGCAAAAATCAAATGGGAATGAAAAATTCAGGGGGTGTCCAGGTTGGGCACATGGGATCATTAGATTTAATGCTCATTTCTGAATGGTTTCCCTAATGTTGCATACCAGCCCCCAATTCCATGCATGCAGAGTAAATTATGTGTGAAAAGCTGATTCGTGTGACACCAGCATTATGTTGACCCAGGTAATAAGAGAGGAAGGGACAATTTGGGTGGCTGTACCAATGGTCTGTTGGGAACTTGGTTCTGGGTAGGGATAAGAACAACTATGCGAGTGGGAGATTGCAACTTATTTTCAGTACAGATCATGAAAATAGCCCTCCCCTGCCATCCCACCTCCACATCCCCTTAAGTATCCTTTCTTAAGGATAAGACCAGAGGATTACGAGGAAGAAGGCAGGACCCCTCAAGGATAAAGATGGACATTTGTGCTAGGATTCTGGAGATGTTGGTGAGGTACTAAATGAGTATCTGTTTTCACCAAGGAGAAGGACATGGAGATCAGTGTGGAGAATTTTTATATGCAAAGGCAATTTCAAATTAAGAAGGAGGAGGTGGCGCGGCTCTTGAAGAGCATTAAGGTGGATAAATCCCCAGGATCTGATGGGATCTACTCCAAATTATTGAGACAGGCAAGCGAGGAGTATGTGGGAGTCTTGACAAAATCTTTGTGTCTTCCCTAGCAACAGGCTAGTTCCCAGAAGACTGGAGAGTCGCTATTGTTGTTCCTTTATTTAAGAAAGGAACTAGAGAGAATCCACAAGCCAGTGAACATCACATCAGTGGTGGGGAAGCTATGGGCTAAAGTATTCTTTGGAAAGGATTGACACGTAATAGGACGATAATGGGCTAATTAGGTACAGTCAGTGTGTTTTTGTATGTGTGGGTCGTATCTTACTAGCTTGATTCCAGTTTTTGAGGATCTGACAAAGGTGATCGATGAGGGGAGGGCAGTGGATGTTCTCTACATGGATCTTAATAAGGCATTTGATAGGTGGGTAGCCTTGGTAGGGTGATGCAGAAAATTCATCAACAGTTTCACTGAGAAGGTATACAATGCAAGAAAATGTCTCTTATCCACATATCATTATATTTGAAATCAATGAACTTAAGATCTGCTGACAGAGATAAATAGGTTGTAAATTCTATCCTTCAGTGACTATGAAAATTTATTCCTGCACAATGTTCAATCTGAATTAGTGCATTTGCTTTTCAAACACTTACTTGTTAAATCCCTGGATCATACAGAAAATAGACACAAAATGCTGGAGTAACTGAGCGGGTCAGGCAGCATTTCTGGAGAGAAAGAATGGATGACGTTTTGGATTGTAACCCTTCTTCAGACTCAATACACATTCTTTAGAACGTGTACAGCATTAAATTGCCACCATTATTTTTTTTTCATATATGTTCTTAAGAAAATGCATTGAGAATGGAAGCAAATTTTCAGAGCTGCAGGGAAGAACAGATATATATACTTAAACAATAACCAAATACAGTTCAATTCTAATCTGAATCAATGATTTTCAAATTCATAAATGTAAGCATAAATCCACATATCTAGAAACCTAGAGATTATTTCTATATAGAGCAAAAAAGAAACTGCGAGAGGAACTCAACAGATCAGGCAGCATCTGTGGCGGAAAGTGGACAGACAACATGTCAGGATCTTTATTCTGTCCAGAATTATGAGTTAATGCGATCCACAGTATGGAAGACTAATCAGCATGTATCAACCAATCTGCGTGAGTCATCTGGCTGTAACGTTGAATAGCTGCCATGGGTGCCGACTGTGAGCAATGGCTGTGAGAAGCAATAGCAAATGTGGGGGAAGTTACAATTGGTAGGGGTACGTAGATCCTGTTGCTAAGTGAAGAAGTGGCTTGTTTCCGAGACTGATGGTATAAGAGCATTTGGAGCTGCAAACATGCGTTGGAGTTTACTGAATTCAGCAAAACACTGTATTTAAGTCCTGCTGCAGCTCATTTGAAACCATTGCCTTTTGCAGACAAATCTCTCATTAGACAATGTCCATATCCATGACGGTACCAAGAAAGATAGACAAGATCATTAATGCAAATAAGCCACTTTACTGAGCCTTTGCATGGAAGGTCATGTTAGAACTATGTAAGATATGGCTTGGTCACAACCAAAGTAATGGGGAACAATTCTAATTGCCACACAACAGGCAGAAGTGAAAAGACTGGGTATTTTACAAAAGACAAGACCGCATCAAAATTGATGTTGAAGAGATTCATGAGGATGTTGTTGGACTATAAGGATTTTAGCATGATTGGCTAAGTTAGGTATATTTTCTTCAGACCTAGCAAGTCCACGCCGAACATCGATCACCCATTTACACCAGTTCGATGTCATGACACTTCTCATCCACTCCCTACACACAAGGAGCAATTAACAGAGACCAATTAACCTCTAAAGCTGCATGTCTTTGGGATCTGGGAGGAAATCAGAGCACCTAGAGGAAACCCATGTGGCCACAAGGAAAACATGCAAACTCCACAGAGACAGCATCTGAGGTCAGTCTCTGATTGAGGCAGCAATTCTACTGGCTAAGTAACTGTGCTGCAATCTGAAGAAGGGTCTCGACGCAAAATGTCACCCATTCCTTCTCTCCAGAGATACTGTCTGACCCGCTGAGTTACTCCAGCATTTTGTGTTTACCTTCGATTTAAACCAGCATCTGCAGTTCTTTCCTACACGTACTGCCCTAACATATATTTTGAACATCCCTATTGCCATTGTCCCCAACGCTTCATCTGCAAAATTATTCTCAACATTCAACATCCTTTTTCTCTCATACTGGTTTCCCTCAACCAAATAGCTCTTGAAATTTTTTGTTATCACTTCTCCCCGCCCGAGTTGCGGGGTTGAAGAGCTCCTGGAACGGGGCCTTACAGCACCGCCCCGCGCGGTTTGGAATGGCCGCGGGACTCTGCGAACGCACGCCGGGGGCTCCAACACCAAGGACCCGGTGGTGCGACCTCGCACCACCCCGCGTGGCTTTAATGGCCGCCCGGGTGAGGACGTCACTGAAGAGAGTGCTTCCTGCTATGAAGCAACTTGAGATTCTGGCAATGGTGCTCATCAAAAGGTGACACAAGAGGTGCATGATGAGTTATTGCGACCGCATTTTCTGAATGTTACTGTCGACATTAAGTGTCGGTGAAGTGAGTAAAGTGAACTGTGCCATCTCATTGTTATAGCTCAAAAATCACAACACGTCGAGCCATCAATGACTGAACATCAATTGCACTTTAAAGAAAACTTTTCCATCCAACATATTTTCAGTCTGAATTATGAACAAATGGGATAAAATATTGGGATAAAATTATTGGGATAAAATCTGTTTAAAGCATAAAATACTCTAAACGTGTTCATCAAATTAATTCCTAAAGAATGATCGCATTTGGGTAATGAATTCATTTAAGTTGACATTTACATTCTATTGTTGAAATAAAAAACAATGTATAATTTCAGGGTCCTCTTCTCATTATTTTCACCATAGGTATTTCAATATCACCAAGCTGTGTTACAGTAAACTGCATTTCCCAGCAGTTTCATGACTTCTCCTGCAGAGATGATAAATCTCACCAGTCATCCCACTGTGCTAAAATAATTTAACCATATTTGCATACGCTATTTGGTATTATTCAGTAAAGCACAAAGTGCTGGAGGAACTCAGCGGGCCAGGGAGTGTCTGGGGAGGGAATGCTAGAATCTTGAGATGCTTCCTGACCTGCTGAGTTCCTCCAGCACTTTGTGTTTGCTCAAGATTCCAGTATCTGCAGTTTCTCATGTTAACTTGGTATTAGTCAGTTACATTTTCCTGAAGAAATTTCAGTTGCATGAATGTGGTTTTGCTTGAAGATGAGAAACTAAATGCCAATCAATGAAAATGGATAGAACTTACGGTTTATTCTAATTGTTTACATTTTCTTCGGAAATAAGAGCATGATAGCAATTACTTTAAATTCAGTATAGAAACCTCTAACTGGAACTTTAGTTACAAGAAGTAAATCTGCTTACACATTGGTGTAATGTGCTAATAACCCCCATCGTATTGTTAAAGAATTATATAATATAACACATCTGAAAAGATTGCCACAAGTCCCAAGCAGCAAAAAAGTGATTGGGTAATTCCTCTGTTAACCATACTTAAAATTGTCAGTGGATAGGTTGATCTTATATTCACAATGTAACCATAATCTACATCTTTTATTTTGTTTGTGAAATATTTTTGATTTTAACTTCTAAAGTTTGTCAGGAGCTCTAACTGCAGTAGTTTGTAATTTGAAAATCTATTTGAAAAGATAGTGCATCCAAGTAAATGAACACTACATGTAACCCTCCTCCACTCATGCTACACACACGACTGTGCAGCCAGATACAGTTCCAACACCATCTTTAAATTTGACGACAGCACCACAACATATAACGTTGGACATATAACGGGCAAGGAAAAGTCAGAACAGAAGAGGGAGATTGGAAATTTGATTGAATGGTGCAAGACCAACAACCTTGCTCCCAACATCAGCAAGACCAAGGAGCTGATTGTTGATTTAAAAGGGGAATGTTGAGGATCCACGAGCCATTCTTCATCGATGGGTCTGCGGTGGAGAGAGTCAACAACTTGATGTTCTTGGGCATGCATATCGCTGGAGCTCTGAGCTGGGCCCAGCATATTGATGCAACAAAGCTCTTCAATTAGAAGATTGAGGACATTTGGTATGTGGACATATACTCTCTTGAACTTGTACAGGTGTATGGTTGCATCTTGGCCTGTTTCAGCTCTGAAGAAGGGTCTCGACACAACACTAACACTAACCTATGAACTGTTTTACTAAGAACTTCAGACTTTTATTGCACCTATTAATGGTTATTAATGCATTGAATTTTTGTGTTTAGTTTAGTTGAGTTTACGGAAATACGCCCTTTGGCCCATCGAGTCTGCACCGACCAGCGATCCCGCACACTAACACTATCCTACACACACTAGGGACAATTTACATTTAAACCAAGCCAATTAACCTACAAACCTGTACGTCTTAGGTATGTGGGAGGAAACCGAAGATCTCAGTGAAAACCCACATGGTCGCGGGAAGATCGTACGAACTCCATACAGACAGCACCATTATCAGGATCGAACGCTAGTGTAAATGGAACATGTTAGTTGGTGTGGGCAAGTTGGGCCGAAGGGCCTGTTTCCATGTTGTATGACTCTACAACTCAGCACAAATCACACAATCCTCTCGGCAGTAGAGATCCCTACTCACCTATATGCCTGCCATGAACATAACCGCATATGGCAGGCATCTTACGGCACATCAATGCGGTCCTGCAAAATCGTCCAAATCTGCTGGTGGGACACAACGTGCTGGAGTAACGTAGCAGACTGAATCAGTCTGAAGAAGGGACACGACCCGAAACATCACCTATTCATGTTCTCCAGAGATGCTGCAAAGGTTCAAGGTAAGGAATAGGAGATTTAGAGGGGAGTTAGGGTTGATTTATTTTTCATGGAGTAATGGTTGATTTCTGGAACACGCTGCCTGAGGATGGTGCAGGCAGGTGTTCTCGCAACATTCAAGAATATTTATATGAACACTTGACATGTCAAGGAGTAGAAGACAAGCAGCCCATTGCTGAAATTGTGCAGATAGACTTAATGGGCAGCACAGACACAGAGTATGTGTGTTGTATGATCCCATGCCTCTATGGCCAGCTGAGTGGCTGGAATCATTTTCTAGTGCACTATATCGCAGGTGCCATGCAGCATATACAAAATGGTGAACATACAGTCAATGACACAGGTAGTCAATAATCATAGCAAACTTGTACATACCACGAAAGAGAATCGACTGTATTCAGAGCTTTGATGTAAAAAGCATTGATGACATGCTTCATGGCAGCTGGATTGCAAACTGTCAGAGTAGTTTCTAGTCCAGCAGCCATGAACTTGACGGACAAAAGTTCATTGTCACAGAGGCCTTGATAACCACAGAAACTTCACTCTGAGGTTGCACTTGTGGTTGAAGCAAGTGCAAACTCCACGAGGATGCTCTTACTGAAGTGCAGACATTCAGCACGCTGTTCTTTACCCAGGGTCAGTTAGGTGAATTGTTCCTTGAACTCCTGGTCAATATGGCTTGCTGCTGGGAGATCTTTCTTCACCCTCTTCCTGCTTCCTTTCCTGGTAGCTCACCCATATTCTCCATGGTCTCTATCTACTGCCCCAATCACACTATGCTCCACGGGTTGTTTTCCAAGTGCATTTGCCTATCAGTCGTCAGGTTAGAAAACTTATAGCATCAATAAAAGCCCATATAGCCTCAAAAAAAGAAGTACATTTCCTGGCTGCTGACACCAGGAGTTTATGCTCGGCTAAGTTAATGAATATACAATTATGCAGAAAAAGCAAAATAAACAAAGAAAATAAAAATTCCATCAAAAAGAAAAGTGATAGAAATAGAAAACAAGTTAAACAACATTATTATTTTTTATTTTTTCCCACATTTAAATCATTAAAATTCAGAATCAGATGGAATGGCATTTCACACCTGCAAAAATTAATTTTCAGCATCAGACAGATCATTTGACAACAATTAAGACTTTCAAAGGCATTGAAACTTTATTTGCAACTGAACTAAATGTATGGCCTCCTATGTTTTCTGCTATAAATAATATGCATTTATGCTAAATGTACAGTAACCTCCTATCTCTAACTTCAATTGCAACAAAAAATATAACCTCCTGTGTTTTCTGCTGTGTATTATGTGTTTTATAAAGATAACACAACCTCCTATTTTTTATACGTCTATGAATAGAGATGGGGTTTTTCAATTGTACTGAGTATTTATAATGAAGTCAATCTCCTTTATCATAACTTCAAACCTAATGTGGTGGTGATAATATTGACCATTTTTGTGTCTGACAAAATGGAGGATTTCTGCCTTTGCAAAACCTGCTTGCCATCTTTTTGCAAAGGCTGCAAAGACCATGAGGATCATTGCTCCAGAATGCCTGTGGCCTGGGAGGAAGTTAAGTGCAGGGTGAAGTCCAGATGTCCTTTAATTGTTAATATGTATGAGGGTTTTGCAGAAGGAGCTGAGTCCTGCTGCAAATGCATGATCAGAATTGGTTAGGGAACAGTGTGTTATAATACTATTGTTAACTATGTTGCATGGTCTTTGCACTGTTATTTGTGATTGGTCAAGGAGAGGGGCCTTGCCCAAATTGTTTACGTTACTTGGTAAAATGTTTCTTTACTTAAAGGAACTGTCTTCCATTAGGAACGTTCTGTAGAAACAATGTAATGGGATATTTTGTGATTGGGCTAGAGGGCTGACAATTAATGTATTATATGATCTTTATTTTATTACTTGGGACCGTGCTGCCCATCTGGAGGTGTCTATTCGCACAAGGCTGAAGGGCTTGAACAAGTAGAGACAAGGATTGGACCCACACTGTTGGTTAGGTATCGTATAAGTAGTGTGTTTGTGTTTGGAAAATATAGTTAGTTGATCCAGTGCTTGACTCAGAGTTTTACTGAGCCAGACTAATGGGGTGAGATTAGGAGCAGAATTACAGTGGTGAATGCATGTTATATCACTGTGTGACTTAAATGGTTAAATTCAGTTTATGATGGTGTATGGTTCTCATGTTGACAGGTGTTTGCCAGTTGTGCATTCATTAAAATCCCCTTTGTAGTACTATGGGATCTAGTTTACCAAAAATAGGCTCTGATTTAATGACATTGAAGCTATTTGTGCCTTTGGTTATTACAAAGTAAATCTGTCAGTAACTTCTGGGAACTTTACAAATGCAGTAAAGTTTTGCTCAGAAAGAAACTGCACCATTGATGTTAGAGCAGAAATTGGTGCCTTTATGATAAACACTAAACATGCTGGAAAACCACGTCATAGTGCTGATTAGACATGACTTTGACTAACAATGATAGCATTCTCTGGATCCTCTACAAACACTAAAAGGCTCTGATGCAGTTTGGCTCAGAAAGCTATGCCCTTCAAGATGCGTATTTTATCAAGTTCAGATGCTTGTCCAACAGATAATATCCAAAATCTAACAATTCTATTATCTAATGTAACTGACAGATTATCCAGGGCAGGTTGGTGACACCAGCTGTGTCACATGCTCTTGTGTTTCTGGTTTGTAAAATGTTTTCAGCATAGAACAAATTCTGATATCCTGTTTTAACTGGCTCTGGCAACCTTCCCCCTGTAAGAGCTTAGTGTTGAGTTTTTGAATTTTGATGGTAAAATGACGATGGCATGCCCAATCATAAGCTTGTACGTCTGCTTTAAATAGTTGATTTTACATGTCAGAATTGCGACAGTTAAAATGTATATACCAGAAAGAATTCAGAGCAAACATTAATCAAACCATAACCCAGACATGTAGTAGAACTATTAATTATTGTAATATTGGTCAAGGACTATAGCATTCAGTAAAACGCAAAATTCACACCAAGGACATTGTCATAAAACAGAGACGCCAACTAAGATTGATATGAGCCTTTACTTCTATGTGATTTTGTTTTTAGTTTAAAGACACACAGAATGGAAATAGGCCCTTCGGCCCAAACACAACAACTGATCACCCATTCACACTAGTTTTATGTTATCCCACATTTGTATCCAATTCCTGCACACCAGGGGCAATTTACAGAAGTCAATTATCCTACAAGGCCGCACTTCTTTGGAAAGTGAGAGGAAATGGAAGCACCCAGAGGAAACCCATGCAGTCACAGGGTGAACGTGCAAGCTCCACACAGACAGTAAGCGAAGTCATGATCGAACCTGGGTGTCTGGCGCTGTGAGATAGCAGCTCTACCATATCATCTCTACCAAATCTAACACATCTACTGTGCCACCCCACATCATGCTTGTTCTGCCAGAGATACGGTTTCTGCCACATGGGAGCAACTAACAAACTTAAGGGACTAATAATATGCTACCGTGAAACACCTTACATTTTAATTGACGAGAGAAATGCCACGTGTGAGTATTCCTGTTGATGCCATTCATACATAGATTGTTGCTCCCACTGGACACAAGGTGCTGTCTATGAACTGCTCACGTTACTCCAGGATCATAGGGCTGTTCCACATCAGCAGACCCGAGTGAAAATGGACATCATTAAATGCCTTAACGTGAAAGGTGCAGTAACACGTTAGGTGCAATTTCATTTCACCAAGAAAATATTACCAACATCATCTACATTTGGATAAACTAATTTTTGCAAAAAATGTAGCCCTAATTGATCTAATTTTTCAGGTAATGGATAAAATGGAAGATAAATGTATATTTTGAATCTACTGTTTTATTCTTAACGGCAAGTTGAAGTGAATTTTGTACAATGTAAAGTATCATGGACAAAGATGTGATTAGAACTGGTTTCACCCTGGATTTGAGAATGAAAGTATCAGTTGAAAGATTACAAAGAGTAGCATATTTCAGCAAATATAACAAGCTATATAACAATATATAAGAGTGAAACTGCCAAACATCAATGCTTGATTTAGCAGTTGGAAAGATATCTGTATCGGAAACCAAACTAAATTCTTCTGAACTTACTATCGTGGTGTTATTTGGGTTAGCGTTGCCAACAAATTTCAAATCAGTTGTCTCACACGCTGAGTTACTCCAGCATTTTGTGTCCCTTTTTTGTAAACCAGCATCTGCAGTTCCTTGTTTCCCCATATATTTACGCTGCCCACAAAATGTAGCTGGTCATTTCAAATTTGCTTATTGACATTACCTCCCTCATCTGTGTCGCTCTCTGCATATATACTTTTTGCATGGTAGAAGGTTACACTTCATCACTTTGAATTAATTCAACATTTCAATTGCAGGTGCCCTGAAATTGCATCTGACAGCAAATTTGTTAGATTTGCATAGTTGCTAAAGATAGACACAAATTACTGGAGTAACTCAATGGGTCAGGCAGCATATACAACCCGGATTTTTTAATTGTTGGCCGAGCAAACTCAAATGACTTTACTTGACGTTGCTTCAGAACTTTGCATCTGTCTTCAGTATAAACAAGCATCCGCAGTTCCTTCCTACACGTGTTGTTGCAAATTCATGCTGATTTTGTTCTGCTGATAAGGAAGCTGAGGATCAAATTTACCAGTTCTACTGGTACATGTGACTCAGAGTCCATATTATTTGAGTATTGATACTTAAAGTATACTTAAAGCCCATTCTAGGCTCCACCTTAGCTCACAACTGCGGGAATATTCTAAATGATTCTGGGGGTTTTGTCTTCGCCGTTTATTCAAAAATCTATTTTATTTATTGATCACTTTGTAAAAGGAATAAGCACATTCGCTTTGTTATTGATTTCAGCCTTTTTTTTAATCCAATCTAATTAGCTGCAATTACCTCTTTTATCCTGTTTCATGTTGTGCGTTTGATCAACTCTCAGACATTCTTTCAAGAGGAGTGTCAAAATCCCTTCTTTCCATCTAACTTTGATCATTAATGTTAAGTGCTAAACCTGTGACTCTTCCCTGCAGTACTTTCTACACGAATGAAATGTCACATATAAGTTTGAAATAGAACGATATGTGATTGAATTACTCAGCCAAGGAAAGTCAAGATATTTTCTTGTTGGTCTTATACTCAAATATATCTTTAAATAGTTCTGAATGGTTAGCGAGGCGAGTAGACTTGACATAAAATATTTTGTGTTCTAGTTTAGCATTACCAAGAGCTGGTCTTAAAATACTGCTATGCCATTATTATATCATTACCATAAGATCATAATGCATATGAACAGAATTAAGCCATTCAGCCCAACAAGTCTGCTCCACCATTTGATCATAGATGATTTATCTTTCCCTCTCAACCCTATCTCCTACCTTTTCCCCAAAACCTTTGAGGCTCTTACTAATAAATAGCCAGAATTTTACCATAAATGTCATGTGCCTTTTCATGTCTTTTTTGATGATTTCACCAGGATAATGCCTTTTTCACAATCGAGTGCCTAAATCAGCCTTTTTTTTGCCGTGTTGCTAAAAGGTCGTGCTATTTTCTCTAGTTGTACTGTGATTACAATGACTTTTTCTATGTTAACACGTTAATATTAATGTTATTATTAACATGTTAACATAGTATAGTATAACTTACAAGACAACTTCCACCACCGGGGCAAAACGCGGGGCGCCACCGTCGGTCGTTCATTCGTTCGTGCCGCTGCCCAGTTTTCTCCAAGATCTATTTATGAAAGAACTGCAGATGCTGGAAAAATCGAAGGTAACCAAAAAATGCTGGAGAAACTCAGCGGGTGAGGCAGCATCTATGGAGAGAAGGAGTAGGAGTAGTTTTGGGTTGAGACTCTTCTTCAGACTGATGTGGGGGCGGCAGGAAAAAGAAAGGAAGAGACGGAGACAGTAGGGCTAGACGGAGAGCTGGGAAGGGGGAGGGGGAGGAAGGAGAAGACAAGGGCTATCTAAAATTAGAGAAGTCAATGTTGATACCGCTGGGGTGTAGACTACCCAAGCAAAATACCCAAACTTGTCTCCTCACTACATTTACTGCTGGCTCCAGTTGCAAATCTGAGTTTTCGAGTGATTTTGTTAATATTGACCAAATTAAAGACACCATAAAATGGAGGATCGCTGCATTTGTCAGAATTGCTTAACCTTTGTCAGTGGAAATTTCCAGGCTGTGGATGCTGCTGACCAGTCTGAGCCTCAGATTATTATGATGGTGAAAGATCTAGGTGTTCTCCTCATTTCCCCATAATTGATAATATGTATTAAAACTCTGTAAATAAACTTAAATGCATAGATATAATTGCTGCAAAGGAATTGTAAATACTGTAAATAATGTTGCAAAACAGTTACCCTGCTCTGTTGATTTGCCAAAGTGTTAAGCCCTGGCAGGATTGTTTTGAGTTCCAGGGTAAATGTTGCATTATTCAGTTAGTTAGCTTCCTTCCAGAAGCTTCTCCAAGAAACAATGTATGGCCGACTCTGTAATTGGTTTGGGGAACTGTCAATAATGTATTGATGTAATTAATATGATTGATTGGACTGTAAAGAAACCACCCCCATGTACTTCGGCCCCTCAAGGTTCATGGACCTATAAAATGTGGCTCCATCTTAGATCGAGGTTGATCTTCTGGAGGAACGCTTGGGACTGCGTGACCTTTTGGAGTGTGTCTGTTTGCACGAGGCTGAAGGGTGTGGCCAGGCAGAGACAAGGATCGAACCCGCAGTGGTTTAGGTATCGTATAGGAGAATTTGCTGTTCAATCTAAAAATAAAGTTTAGTTGGTCCAGTGCTTGACTCAGTGTTTTTTACTGAACTCGACTAGGGGGGTAAGCTTTAGAAGAGCGTATTTACAATTTGTGCATGGCATTCATTGATGCTGGAATTCCACTGTGGAAATTTGAAAACAAATCTCTAAGATGTTTTTTAGAGAAACACACAGAGGAAAAAATCAGAATCAGAATCAGAATCAGAATCAATTTATTTGTCATTTGGACCCCTGGAGGTCCAAACGAAATGCCGTTTCTGCAGCCATACATAACACACACAACATAATTACATTTAACATAAACATCCATCACATAACTGTGATGGAGGCCAAATAAACGTATCTCTCCACTGCACTCTCCCCCCCCCCCGATGTCCGAGTCAAAGTCATAGCCCCCCGCTGGCGATGGCGATTTTCCCCCGGCCATTAAAGCCACGCCGGGTGGTGCGAGAGCACACCGGGTCTTGGTGTTGGTGCCCCCCGGTGTGCGCTCGCAGAGTCCGCGGCCATTCCAGCCCGCGCGGGGCAGCGGTGTCAGGCCCCGCTCCAGGACCTCTTCAACCCCGCAACTCGGGCGGGAGAAGTAGCCGTTGCAGAAGCCCCGAAAAGCGGTCTCCCTCCAGGGAGCCGTGGGCTCCCGGCGCCGTCGTCCACAGACCTGTCGTCGGAGCCTCCGACTCTCCGCAGCAGCAGCAGCAGCAGCAGCAGCAACAGCATCAGCAGCAGCAGCGCTCCTCCACCGCTCCGGACCCGGCCAGCTCCGCGACGGTGAGGTGAGTCGACACCTGAGTCCCCGGTCTCTTCCTGTTGGAGGCCGCTCCTCGTTACGGCCTCAACGACGACTGAGACCCGACGAGAAAAGGTCGGGTCTCAGTGCAGGGAGAGATTCAAAAAGTTTCCCCCCCCCCTCCCACCCCTGTACCCCCCCACACACACACCCCCACCCCATAAAATAATAAAAAACTACACGAAACACAGACAAAAAATAATAAAAACGCGGACAGGCTGCAGAGGCCGCTGCTGGCCAGAGCCGCGCCGCCTACCGGATAATAACAAGCGAGTCATCATTATGGAAAATTATGTTGACAGCAACTTCAACATTGTTGTGCAGAAAATTAGAGAAGAAGTTGAATGCAATAAAATATGGATCCCAATAAGTGAGACAACCAATGCTGTGGGGAGATATGTTGCCAATGTGATCATCGGTACACTGGAGGCAGGTCAACCATCAAAGGAGTATTTGTTGACATCGGAAGTATTGGGGAAGCCAAACAGCTCAACTATTGCTCAGTTGTTTACATCTTCACTTGCTGCACTTTGGCCAGAAGATATAAAACACGAGAATGTACTTCTGTTTATGACTTAAAGTTTTATTCCCCAAAATGTTGCATTTGACATGCTTAACTCAGGGACTTCATAGAATTGCCAAGCACAGACGTAGTTTGTTTCCAAATGTCGATCACCTAGTTTCCAATGTCAAGAAAATCTTCCTCAAAGTACCGTCACGTGTGCAGTTGTTCAAGGAAATGACACACGAGATTCCGCTAACTCCTCAGCCCATTTTGATTAGGTGGGGTACATGGCTCTCTACTGTACTCTACTATGCTGCAAATTTTGAAAAGATAATAGAAATCATCAACTGTTTTGAAGAAGTAGTATCTGCTGCAGTCAGGATCATCAGTGAAATCATGCAGAAAAAGTTCCTCCACCGCGCTCTTACGTTTCTTGCTTCCAATATTGCCAATTTCCCACAAGCTATCACTTCCCTTGAGAAACGTGTGAAACATTAGAGAATAACTTGCAGGTTTTCAACAAAGTAACTGACGATATTCATAAAGTTCTTGGCAATGTACGTAAAGATATACATGGAAAATGTGAGGGAGTGATTTTAGCTAACAAAGATCTTGAAGAAATACAAAACATAGCTAATGTTCTCAAAAGTAGTTGTAATGCACAAGACATCAATATGAATATAGAATCTGTAGCTTGATTCGGGTATGCACCAGTGACCTCAGTTGGGGTAGAAAGAGGTTTTTCACAACTGAAGCATATTCTGTCTGACAGGCAGCATATTTTAACACTAATTTGAAAAAAATGCTAGTAATTATGTGCAATCAGGCAACTTTGGTCATTTAATGTTGTATACCTTTATATTATTATTTTTAACCATATTTTGGTGGTGGAAATAAATGCCTTTGTATGCCTTTTTTTAATCAATAAATGCCTTTTCCGTACCTTTTTTGTAATTTTAGTATGCCTTTTTGCCTGCCTATTTCAGTTTTTTAGTGCCTAAACATCCTGGCTCTACTAATAAAGAACCTATCAATCTCCACTTTGAAAATACCCAACAATTTGGCCTCCACAGCATCTGTGGCAATGAATTCCACAGATTCACCACCCTCGGGCTAAAGACATTCCTCCTATTCATCATTCTAAAGGTACATCCTTTTATTCTGAGGCCGCGCCCCCAGGTCCTAGACTTTATCAAGGAAATACAAACTATAATAAGGTGCCTTAGTGAAATGAAAGCAACGCTATTGATTTTGCATCACAGTCAACTTCCTACTAGCATGGAGGGTGTGTGGCCGGGAGGTGCGGGTGCGAGGGGGCTGTGTGGGGGGGGGGGGGGCTGGTGCTGGCGGTGGGGATGGGGACTCAGGGGGGGTGCTGGACAGGGGGGTGGTTCTCCTTTGGGGGGATCAGTGAGCTCAGAGAAAAGTTTGGAAGACATTGGCGAGAGGGGGGTATCCGCGCTGGGGGAGCTGAGCCGGGCTGGGGGGGACCAGAGGGGGCTGGGCTGGGCTGGGCGGTGTGATGGGGACTCACTGGAGGCGCTGGTCGCTGGTGGTTCTCCTTTGCCGGGATCAGTGTCTCCTCTTTCTGTTTGGCGGGCTGGGCCGACATCTCCAACTCCGCGCTGGGCCGAGCTGGGCCGGGCTGGGCCGGGCTGGGTCGGACTGGGCTGGGCTGGGCCGAGCTGGGCTGGGCTGGGCTGGGCTGGGCTGGGGGCTGGGCTGGGCTGGGCTGGGCTGGGCTGGGGCTGGGCTGGGCTGGGCTGGGCTGGGCTGGGCTGGGCTGGGCTGGGCCGAGCTGGGCCGGGCTGGGCCGGGCTGGGCTGGGCTGGGCTGGGCTGGGGCTGGGCTGGGCTGGGCTGGGGTGTGCTGGGTTGGGCTGGGCTGGGGTGAGTTGGGCTGGGCTGGGCTGGGCTGGGCTGGGCTGGGCTGGGCCGGGCTGGGCTGGGCTGGGCTGGGCTGGGCTGGGCTGGGCTGGGCTGGGCTGGGCTGGGCTGGGCTGGGCTGGGCTGGGCTGGGCTGGGCCGCTTCCAGTCCCTCCGAAAATTGCGTCTGGTTGGAGACCTCCGCCGGCCACCCTCAGCTCCAGTAAAGACGCGATGGCGCAGAAAGGGGCGGACCTTACCGGGGAGTGACAGGAGAAGAGACTAATCCACATGGCGCTGACTGGCAGGAGAGGAGATCGATCTGCGCACGCGCGGTTTTTAAGATTTTTAAACCTCGCTAACTTTTACAATGAGCCACCGATTGGCACGAAACTTGGTGCACTCGCAGCACAGGAGAACTGTGAGTGAGCTGGCGAATAATCGTACCATTTTTGCGCAATAGAAAAACTCACAAACCGGAAGATAACAAGATCAGAGTTTTAGTTTTGTATAGATAGATAGATTGCACTTAGACTGTTCATGAGAATTTACAACTTTCAGGATTAATATTTCACTATACAGAAATACAAGTATGAATTTGCTAATATACTCATTTCACAGTCTGTTAAGCACTTGCAAAAGTATTTTTTTACACCAACCTCAGTATGCAGCATTTACCTTGAGCATTCGATAAATTTGAAAATTGCTCGGGAAAAAATAACAAATACAATCATAAATATGCTAACAATTTAAGAACATATTCTGATGGGAATTTGTTGCTTTAGTGAGCATGTGTAGATAAGAAAGTTAAACATTCATAACTAATAATGTTAATTTCAATTATACATCACTGCTGTCAAATATTTCAAATTTGAACACAATCAATATTTCTGAAAAGTGATCTGCGCTAACTAAACCAGCCCACTAACATTTGAGCTTTAATGCCTAAATGCGTTGCCCCTAATCTTAACAAGAGGTTCACTTGCACCTCAATTCATTCAGAACTAGAACTCCACACTTGCATAAACTTACACTTGTACTCGTTGCATAACATTACCCTTTGATCGCCAGTGAGATTTGCGAAGATTGGAGAGCTTACAGAATGCTTGTCCCCAATCGTTTGTTTGAAATGAAATGCTGGTGCAACGTTTAGAAAATGAAGAATAAAAGGTTACAATCAAGGCAATCTCCATTGTTACTGACCAACTTCTAGCTCCTCAAAGGTGTGGAAACCATTATCTATCTTGTGCATTGATATGGCCCAAAATACCTCTTTGCACAAAAAGCATGTCTGTTTTTTTTTTGACAGCCACAAACTAGTATCGCACAGGCACTTTTTGAGCACTGCTGCTGCTTGTCAGGGATAGCATAGATACTCTTTGTGTTTGCTGTCAGATCCTGTGAGGCAGAATCTGGAAACAGCTTTGGGCTTTGTCTTTTGCTGGCTAAATCTGTCAGTCGGGAATGAGCTGCAGGCTTTCTCTTGTCAGCTCTGGTTTGGCTGAACTATGTCCCTAAGCTCAATTGGAGAATCCTGAGATCCTGAGTCTCAAATTCATGAGCAGTCACAGTTAAATAGTTGCAAGTAATTAAATTGCAGTGCAATAACAAAAATTACAGGCCAAAGTCTGGTTATAACCACCTATTAATGCACGATATTCCATTAACTTGTGTGTTTAATTCCATGTGGCATTGCAATATATGTTCAGCAATAAACTATTTTTTTTCACTGAATGTCAAAAAAATGTTTACACAGATGGTGCGTTTATATACAACGTGCACTTGCCTTCCAGACCAATTTTCCGATATAAATATTGCTTGTTATATGAAAAATATGTGGAGACACATTTCCTGAAGAATTTTCATAGTGTGTTTTCAACTGAACACTGAGTTTAAAAACATTATTCAATATAATACTGCACCCTTTAGTTATGAGCCATTACATAGATTATATTTTTCTGAGCATGGTTCTCATAGGTGTAACAACCAATTAGCAAAATGTTTTCTTAACATTCAACCCACCTGCTGTACAAGATAGCAAATCCCTCTCAAAATAACACCAATGTGATCATCTCTCATATGCTCAAATGTGTTCTGATCCCAGACATGTGACATGCTACATTCATGTCCACACTTCATTTGTTCAGTCAATAAAGGTTTATCATCTATCCAAGATAACTAATCTGCTGGGGTGAAGATTCCAACGTTGCATTCGTTTTTTTAGTGCAATCCATGCAAAATCACAAAATCAAGAGAAAAATATGAAGAGAAAAAATATCAGCTGATCAGTGGTGCCAGTTTAAGAAACATCACATTGAAAACCTGGCCCAGCCTCGGGAAGAATGACTCAGGGGGAGGTTTCCAGTAATAGTGTTTGTTTTCAAGCCTTCAAATAGGCTTAATATATTAATAGACAACAGACAATAGGTGCAGGAGCAGGTCATTTGGCCCTTCGAGCCAGCACCGCCATTCAATGTGATCATGGCTGATCATCCCTAATCAGTACCCCGTTCCTGCCTTCTCCCCATATCCCCTATTTTTAAGAGCCCTATCAAGCTCTCTCATGAAAGCATCCAGAAAACCTGCCTCCACCGCGCTCTGAGGCAGAGAATTCCACAGACTCACCACTCTCTGTGAGAAAAAGTGTTTCCTCGTCTCCATTCTAAATGGCTTACTCCTTATTCTTAAACTGTGGCCCCTGGTTCTGGACTCCCCCAAGATCGGGAACATGTTTCCTGCCTCTAGTGTGTCCAAGCCCTTAACAATCTTATATGTTTCAATGAGATACCCTCTCATCCTTCTAAACTCCAGAGTGTACAAGCCCATCTGCTCCATTCTCTCATCATATGACAGTCCTGCCATCCCGGGAATTAACCTTGTAAACCTACACTGGGCTCCCTCAATAGCAAGAATGTCATACCTCAAATTAGGGGACCAAAACTGTACACAATACTCCAGGTGTGGTCTCACTAGGGCTCTGTACAACTACAGAAGGACCTCTTTGCTCCTGTATTCGATTCCTCTTGTTATAAAGCACAGCATGCCATTCGCTTTCTTCACTGCCTGCTGTATCTGCATGCTTACTTTCATAGACTGATGTACAAGGACCCCCAGATCCCATTGTACTTTCCCTTTTCCCAACTTGATGCCATTTAGATAGTAATCTGCCTTCCTGTTTTTGCTACCAAAGTGGATAACCTCACATTTATCCGCATTAAACTTCATCTGCCATGCATCTGCCCACTCCCCCAACCTGTCCAAGTCACCCTGCATTCTCATAGCATCCTCCTCACAGTTCACACTGCCACCCAGCTTTTTGTCATCTGCAAATTTGCTAATGTTACTTTGAATCCCTTCATCCAAATCATTGATGTATATTGTAAATAGCTGCGGTCCCAGCACCGAGCCTTGCGGTACCCCACTAGTCACTGCCTGCCATTCTGAAAGGGACCTGTTAATCCCTACTCTTTGTTTCCTGTCTGCCAACCACTTCTCTATCCATGTCAGCACTCTATCCCCAATACCATGTGCCCTAATTTTGCCCACTAATCTCCTATGTGGGACCTTATCAAATGCTTTCTGAAAGTCCAGGTACACTACATCCACTGGCTCTCCCTTGTCCCTTTTCCTAGTTACATCTTCAAAAAATTCCAGAAGATTAGTCAAGCATGATTTCCCCTTCGTAAATCCATGCTGACTCGGACCGATCCTGTTACTGCTATCCAAATGTGCGGCTATCTCATCTTTTTATATTGACTCCAGCATCTTCCCCAATAATTCCCCGTTTTCTCTCTCCTGCCTTTCTTAAAAAGTGGGATAACATTAGCTACCCTCCAATCCACAGGAACTGATCCAGTGTCTATAGAACGTTGGAAAATTATCACCAATGCATCCACGATTTCTAGAGCCACTTCTTTAAATACCCTGGGATGCAGACCATCAGACCCTGGGGATTTATCAGCCTTCAGTCCCATCAGTCTATCCAACACCATTTCCTGCCTAATGTGGATTTCCTTCAGTTCCTCTGTCACCCCAGATCCTCTGGCCACTACTATATCAGGAAGATATAGCTGCATTAAAAACTGCATTATTTTACCCCCAAGGGATAAAAGCAAATTTTTATCCCTTTTTTTTAAATCACAAATCTGACTATTATAAACAAATATGTTAGCAAATGGAGAATTAGGGGACGTTGATTTAAAGAGGCAGCAGTGATGAGAGGTAAAACTTCAACAACCAGAGGATATAGTTTAGTTTAGTTTACTTTAGAGATAGAGCGCGGAAATAGGCCCTTCGGCCCACTGGGTCCGCGGCAAGCAGCGATCCTCGAATATTAACACTATCCTACCCACACTAGGGACATTTTGCACATTTACCAAGCCAATTAACCTACAAACCTGTGTGTCTTTGGAATGTGGGAGTAAACCGAAGATCTCGGAGAAAACCCTTGCAGGTCACGTGGAGAACGTACAAACTCCGTACAGACAGCACCCGTAGTCTGGATTGAACCCGGGTCTCCGGCGCTGTATTCGCTGTAAAGCAGCAACTCTACCGCTGTGCCACCATGCTGCCTAGGTTTAAGGTGAGAGGGGGAAGATTTAATAGGAACCTGAGGGTCAACTTTTTTTACACAGAGGGTCGTGGGTATCTGGAGTGAACTGTCAGAGGAGATAATTGAGACAGAAACTATAACATTGAAAAGCCATTTGGACAGGTACATGCATAGAAAGGGTTTGGGTGATATGGGCCAACTGAAGGCAGGTGGGACTAGTGTAGATGGGCACCTTTGTCTGCATGGACAAGCTGTGCTGAAGGGCCTGTTTCCGTGCTGTATGACTCTATGGCTCTGTGACTATGACAAGCCGGGTCATGCTGGGCCGAGCCTTCTGTGAATCATAGCCAGATGCACAGGCTGACCTCACCTTGAGGTCTGTGCATCTTACTGCATCTAGTTGACTGTGGCAGTTTGGAGAAGGTGAGGAAGCCCAACTCCCATAAAGTCTCACGGGACCTTTGGCAGGAAACAAAACTGTCATCAGAGTTTTTGTCTTTTTAAGAGTTTGTAACATTCAGAGACTACATTCCACAATCTATTGAAATGAAAGTAAATATATTTGTTAACAAAATCCATTTTAAGCGATAATTAAAAAATCACAAATTTACATAGAAAAACACAAGACCTTTAACTGAATAAAATGATGAGAACTGAGACCTAAGACTTTTCTTCCCTGATTCTGTATCTGTAAATATCTGCAGAAGGATATGGAGGCCAAGTCAATTAATATTTTTAAGGCAAAGATAGATAGACTAGTACGGGTGTCAAGGGTTATGGGGAGAAGGCAGGAGAATAGGGTTAGGGGCGAGAGATAGATCAGCTACAATTGAATGACATAGACTTGATGGGCCAAATGGCCTAAATCTGCTCCTATCACTTATGACATGTCTCAAATCCGGGGCCATGTCTGAGCAGGTGGTTATCCAGAGCAATGCTGGATAGCATCTTAGTGCCTCTGAGAGGACATTGCAACAGTACAGAATCCCAATGTAGAGTAATGCTTAGTCACCTGAGACTTCAGTAACAACCATATATCGTGCACTGAAGCTGTGGGGAGAAGGAGCTCCCTGGTAATCTTGCATAAAACACAGAAAATTGTTCAGACTCTGAAATTAGAAAAGAAAAACAACCAAATATGTAGTACTTATATCAAGAAAATATTTTAAATACAGCAGGCTGGCACAGTGGTAGAGTTGCTGCCTTGCAGCGTCAGAGACCCAGGTTCGATATTTACTACTGGTGCTGTCTGAGTTTGTTCTTGTTGTGACTGAGTGGGTTTTCTACAGGTGCCCTGTTTTACTTCTACACTCCAAGGACCTACAGGTTTGTCGATTATTTGGCTTCTGTAAATTGGAATTGTCCCTAGTGTGTAGGATAGTGTTCGTGTGCAGGGATCACTGGATGGTGTGGACTCGATGGCCTGTTTCCACACTGTATCTCTATGTCATCTTGCATATAGCGCAGTAAATTGTTCCGGCTCTGAAATTAGGAAAAAAAAACACCAAATATGTGGTCAAGAAAATATTAAAAATACAGCAGGGTAGTTAAATCAAAATGATTAATGTACATGATTGGAAATAGGAATAATTTGCAAATGGAGAAAAACTAACGAGGAGCAAACTCTCCACATTTTTTTAAATACTGACAACCAACATTATAGCATATACTCCTGAAGCAGTTCTGATCGCACCAATACAGGAAGATGTGGATGCTTTGCAGAGGCTGCAGAAGAGGTTTACCAGAATGCTACCTGGATTACACAGTAATAGCGATAAGGAGAGGTTGGATACATTTGGATTGTTTTTTCCAGAGCATCGGGGGCAGAGGGGAGACCTGATTGAAGTTCATACAATTTTAAGAGGCATTGATAGCTTGGACAGTCAAAAAATATATTTCCAGTGTGGAAATGTCAAAGACTAGAGGGCATTGCTTTAAAGTGTGAGGAGAAAAGTCTAGAGGAGATGTGAAGGGCAAATATTTTGGATAGAATGTGATAGGTGCCAGGAGCACACTCCCATGGGTGGTAGTGGAGGCAAAAGTGACAGTGGCATTTAAGAGGCTTTTGAATAGGCACATAGATATGAAGACAATTGAGTAATATGGATCATGTGCAGACAGAGGAATAATTTTTTATTTGCTATCATCTTCGGCACCAAACTTTGGCTGAAGGGCCTTTTCGTATGCTGTACCTTTTTACGTTAAGCTAATTTCTTTGAAATCACCAGAAACGTCCCTATTAAAGACCATCATAATATGCCCTTGAAACATAGAAAATAGGTGCAATAGGCCAGTCGTCCCTTCAAGCCAGTACCGCCATTCAATATGATCATGGCTGATGATCATCCAAAATCAGTACCCCGTTCCTGCCTTTTCCCCATATCCTTTGATTCCATTAGCACTAAAAGCCAAATCTAACTCTTTCTTGAATGCATCCAGTGAATTGACCTCCGCTGCCTTCTGTGGCAGAGAATTCCACAGATTCACAACTCTATGGGTGAAAAAGTTATTTCTCATCTCAGTCCTAAATAGCCTACCTCTTATTCTTAATCTGTGACCCCTGATTCTGGACTCCCCCAACATCGGGAACATTTTCCTGCATCTAGCCTGTCCAATCCCTTAAGAAGCCCGAGGCTAGTCACCTTTTTGAACGCTGCATTCCTTGTGATGAAGGTGTTGCCATTAAGTAGAAAGTTCCATGATTTTGACCATGAAAACGAAGGTACAGCAATATTTTTTTCTAAGTCAGGATATTGTGGGTTGTGGGAGAAAAGGCGCAGGTTCGAGAGGTGCTGTCAAAGAAGCCTGGGTGAATTACCACGGCGCATTTTGCAGATGGCAGATGGTGCAAACTGCAGCAACAGTGCATCAGTGATGGAGGAAGTGGAAGCAGAGAGTGAGGGATTGAGTGCCAATCTAACAGATTGCTTTGTTCAGAATAATTTCAAGCTCCACGAGTGTAGTTGGAACTGGCTTCACCATGCAAGTGGTCAGTGTAATAGGTTTGTGGAGTTTAGAGACGACTCATGTGCCACAATTTTCCCAGTCTCTTTCCGGCTCTTGGAATCATTTACATGGCTGGTTCAATTAAGTGGGACAGGCAGCATCTCTGGAGAGAAGGAATGAGTGACGTTTCGGGTCGAGACATTTCCTCCGATCCGAAACATCATGCATTCCTTCTCTCCAGAGATTTGAGCATAGGAGTAAAGAGGTCCTTCTGCAGTTGTACAGAGCTCTGGTGAGACCACACCTGGAGCATTTTGTGCAGTTTTGGTCTCCTAATTTGAGGAAGGACATCCTTGCTATTGAGGCAGTGCAGCATAGGTTCACGAGGTTAATTCCCAGGATGGCGGGACTGTCATATGAGGAAAGATTGGAAAGAGTGGGCTTGTATTCACTGGAATTTAGATGGATGAGAGGGGATCTTATTGAAACGTATACAATTATAAAAGGGCCAGACAAGTTAGATGCAGGAAAAATGTTCCCAATGATGGGGGAGTCCAGAACCAGGGGCCACAGTCTAAGAATAAAGAGGTGGCCATTTAAAACTGAGTTGAGAAAAAACTTTATCAACCAGAGAATTGTGAATTTGTGGAAATCTGCCACAGAAAGCAGCAGAAGCCAATTCACTGAATGAAGTTAAAAGAAAGTTAGATAGAGCTCTAGGGGCTAGCAGAATCAAGGGATATGGGCAGAAGGCAGGCACGGGTTACTGATTGTGGATGATCAGCCATGATCACAATGAATGGCGGTAGAGGCTCGAAGGGCCAAATGGCCTCCTCCTGCACCTATTTTCTATGTTTCTATGTTTCCAGAGATGCTGCCTGCCCTGCTAAGTTACTCCAGCATTTGGCGTCTGCCTTTGGTGTAAACCAGCATCTGCAGTTTCTTCCTACACGGTTCAATTAAGTGTCTGATTAATGGTGACCCTCCCAGTACTTTGACTAAGGTTTCAATTAAGAAAAAGTAGGTAACCTTGCATTTTTGTGATTTATTAATGTAGTGACCCCTCCCAGTACTGTTAATTTATTTTGATGATCTAAGTTGGTGGATTGGCCTCTGCAGGTTGCCTAGAGTGAAAAATTTGAGTAGGATAAAACTAGTGTAAACCTTGCCAGCATTTTGTGGAGATTTAGCGCCTTCAAAATTGAGAATGGGGCCATCTTGATATAACAATTACAGCACGGAAACCGGCCATCTCGGCCCTACAAGTCCGTGCCGAACAAATTTTTTTTCCCTTAGTCCCACCTGCCTGCACTCATACCATAACCCCTCCATTCCCTTCTCATCCATATGCCTATCCAATTTATTTTTAAATGATTTGCACTTTAGCTCATCCACACCGCTGAGTAAAGAAAACGTGAAGTCATGTCCTCTTGTTTGAATCTTCCCTATTCTCAAAGGGATTGGTCTATCCCTCTCATCCTCTGCAGGTTGCCTAGAGTAAAGAAAGGAGTGGATTCTGTAAAGTACTCTCTCTATTTTGTTGTAAACAAATTGTACACCATACTCCAACTAGTGTATTACACAGGTGACTAGAGGTTTATAAAGGCTAGCATACCCAAAAGCTTTCTTTACCACCCTATCTATATGAGATGGAGGCTGGTACGGTTATAGAGGGATCCCTGGGGTCAACTGTATTCTTCTATAGCGCCTTTACCAAATTTGATGCGGGAGACCTACCCCCAGGGCATCTTTCGCCCATTTTTCCAAATGGCCGACTCTGTAGACTTTGGAAATCGTCTTCATTCGCCAACTTGGCCTCCACATCAGCCCATGTTAGTGTGGATGGGTGGAGAATGAGCCAAGCTCATTTTGCTTGTTAAGTATATATGTGGCTGATCCATTTAGGATAGTGGGGAATCACAGGTTGAGGAGATTTGTGGGGAAAGTAGCATGGAGGTCAACAATCAGTTTAGGCAATAACCAACTTCAAGTGCAGCAGGCTTAAAGGGCCTCCTCTTCTGTTTCATTGACTCTTTTTCCAAACATTTGCGTGTGCCAAGTGAACCCATAAGCCAAACAGACTTGGTCCCCAGTTGAGGATGGAATGCTTCAAACCTGGCCAGTGACCAAGATAAGGCTGTTTTATTGTTACTTAATGGAGAAACTGCCAATGTATAGGTTTGGGAGTGGTGGACACCATCGTGTAGCTTGTGAGATGTGTATCCTTGTGTTGGCTGGGGGCAGGTGGACATCATTGTTTGGCCTCTCAGCTGACTACTATTCAACAGGAATCATAGAGTACATTTCCTGCCCCATCTTCATATTCAGTGAGTAACCAATAAATTCATTAATTTCAGCTCTAAAAATCATTAAAAAAAATTATTTTGTAAAATATCTTGTAATATGCTGGGGCTTCTGAGTAAGTCCAGACAGAGGAAAGATGTCACAGTATTCTTGGCGAATATCATGGCAAATGTAATAGTATCAACCAACTGGGGTTTACGTGACCACAAACATAAACCTGCAGTTTTAATCATCTTAAATCAGGCAATGTTTGAAAGGAAAAAAAGTGTTTTATTATGGGTCCATCTGGTGCTGTACACTAAACTAAAACTGAATTTATCTCAAACTCAACAGTTAGTAATGAATGTGTTGCATCGACTGATGCTGAGCCTAGCTGAGCTTCTGCAACCTCCTGCTGTCTTGTTTTACAACACTTTACGAGAAAACTGTTAAATTTAGTCTTTTTTTCCGTCTGTAGCAAATAAAACCTATTAGCTTCTTCTTAAGCATCCTCCTTCTAATGCCCTTTAGATTGTAATTGTGGTAACATTACTGATGACACAACTCTAACCACATTCTGAAACCTGACACTCAAAAACGAAAACTGCATAAACTTTTGCCCTCTCTCATGTGTGACAATAACACTCTTGCAAACCGCTTTCATTTAGCAATTCCATCCAATGTGGTAAACTAACCCACTATTCTAATGATAGACACAAAGTGCTGGAGTAACTCAGGTCAGGCAACGTCAGAGAAAAAGGACGTGACATCTTCGGTTGAGACCCTTCTTCATACCATAACCACTATTCCAATCTTGGCTCAGGGGTTGTATGGCAAGTGAAAGGACAGTAAGATTAAGAAGCCAAGCAGTTCCAAAGCCCTCACAAACGTGTACTGTTAAAAGGGTCATCAACCTGAAGCATTAACTCTGGCTCGCTCCTCAGATGCTGCCTGATCAGTGAAGAAATTGCAGCATATTCTATTTTTAGTTGAGTAAAACAGGATGCCAGCGTGACATGATTTTCAAACTCCAAGCAATTACAGACATTTATGGCTGACATCTTCTCAGTTTGCATTGCAGAGACACAGGAGACTGCAAATGCTGTAACTTGGAGACAAGTTTAGGCTGCTGGAAAAAACAAATCAAGTGTCATCTGTGAAGGCAAAGGGACATTTCAATGTTTCTAATCAAGACCAATGTTTCTAACCAAGGTGATGAAGTGCTTTGAGAGGTTGATCATGGCTCAAATCAACTCCTACCTCGACAAAAACCTGGACCCACTGCAGTTCGCTTACCGCGACACCAGATCAACAGCGGATGCGATCTCGCTGGCTCTCCACTCTGCTCTGGACCACTTGGATAACAAAAACTCATATGTCAGGCTGTTATCCATTGATTCCAGCTTGGCATTTAATACTATCATCCCCTCCAAGCTGGTTACCAAACTCGCAGAACTGGGTCTCTGCGCATCCCTCTGCAATTGGATCCTCGACTTCCTCATTCAAAGACCACAGTCAGTTCATATTGGTGGAAATGTGTCAGCCTCGATAACAATCAGCACGGGAGCACCTCAAGGCTGTGTGCTCAGCCCCCTGCTGTACTCACTCTATACTCATGACCGCGTAGCCGGTCACAGTGCGAACTCCATCATCAAGTTCGCTGACGATACCACTGTTGTGGGGCGTATCACTGATGGGGGACGAGTCAGAGTACAGAAGTGAGATAGACCAACTGACCAAATGGTGCCAGCACAATAACCTGGCCCTCAACACCAGCAAAACCAAAGAACAGATTGTGGACTTTGGAAGGGGGAGAATGGTGACCCACCGTCCCGTTTATATCAATGGGTCGATGGTTGAAAGGGTCAAGAGCTTCAAATTCCTGGGCATGCACATCTCTGAAGATCTTTCCTGGTCCGAGAACACTGATGCGATCATAAAGAAAGCACATTTGCGCATCTACTTCCTGAGAAGATTACGGAGAGTCGGTATGTCAAGGAGGACTCTATCTAACTTTTACAGGTGCACAGTAGAGAGCATGCTGGCCTGGTTGCATCGTGGCTTGCTTCGGAAACTTGAGCACCCTAGAGCGGAAAAGATTACAAAAAGTAGTAAACACTGCCCAGTCCATCATCAGCTCTGACCTCCCTTCCATCGAGGGGACCTATCACAATCGCTGCCTCAAAAAGGCTGGCAGCATCATCAAGGACCCACACCATCCGGGCCATACACTCATCTCCCCGCTACTTTCAGGTAGAAGGTACAGGAGCCTGAAGACCGCAACGACCAGGTTCAGGAATAGCTACTTCCCCACAGCCATCAGGCTATTAAACCTGGCTCGGACAAAACTCTGAACATTAATAACCAATATTCTGTTTATTTGCACTTTATCAGTTTAATTATTCATGTGTGTATATATTTATGCAATGGTATATGGACACACTGATCTGTTCTGTATTTGTGCCGACTATGTTCTGGTGTGCTAAAGCAAAGCAAGAATTTCATTGTCCTATCTGGGACACATGACAATAAAACTCTCTTGAACTCTTGAGACCCTGCATCAAGATTGCTGTTTGGAGAGGCTAATGGCATGAAAGTTGAGAACTAAGGGAACTTCTGTATGGACAGAGATGGAGGAGATAGTCTGGAAAATGGAGGAAATTGCCAGTGCTCCGTTTAGTTTAGTTTAGAGATACAACGCGGAAACAGGCCCTTCGGTCCACCGGGTCCACGCCGACCAGCGATCCCCGCATGTTAACACTATTCTACACACACTAGGAACAATTTTTACATTTACCAAGCCAATTAACCTACATACCTGTACATATTTGGAATGTGGGAGAAAACCGGAGCACCCAGAGAAACCCCACATGATCACGGAGAGAAGGTACAAATTCTGTACAGACAGCACCCGTAGTGAGGATTGAGCCCGGGTCTCTGGTGCTGTAAGGCAGCAACTCTACCGATGAGCTACCATGCCACCCTAATGGATGTAACCCTCTTCACCTCTATTGTTTTTCAGGATCTAGAAAATCTAGCGGACACAGATTAGAATAGAGTGAATGTTAAAACCTAAACAGACAGCCTCATCTCAACCTTAGATGAAAAACTGACTTTCCACTCAGAGTGCGTCTGCCCACAACTCCTACCATCCTCAATAATACCTGCAGTGCATGCCTTTGGGATAGCCCACCCGGAAGAAGATTTTCGAAGTTTAACCTCTGACATAACCCATTGATTCATATGAACAATAATAGCAGTGTTTAGCAGATGGAGTAGGTAAGTTGAGTACACTCAAAACAGCAATTATGGAAGATACATTATCACAACTTTTTGTAAGTTGCTGCCAGTCATGTCTATGGAGGCTAATAAGATGTCAGAGAGCTTATTTTTACTGCTGACTCATCTCGAAGCCAACTCCGTTGAGACAGTGTGATCGCAATCGGAACAGGAGATAACTTTGCACTCGAGCTGAAATGAGCTAAGATCAAATTCATTTTTTCCTCTCATTTGTGGTCATCATTGAACATACCTCATTAGCTCTCAGGGGCAGGACTTTATCATCCCTCTTCATGGGGGTGAGACGGTAGGACAGCCAATCCAGCTTACGGAAACAGGTGGATAATATTTTTGTCAACACCTTGTATAATAGATTGATCAGCCACAGAGTGCATTCCCCGTAGGGTAACACCATTTTACAGAATAATTGGATAATTAGTGGAAATAAATCGGCCTGCTGCTCCTCTCTGACCTGTCTACTGGACCACATTTCACTCCTTCCATTATCCTGCAGCCAATCTGCAGGCTGTTGCCCTGGAAAAAAGTTTAAAGCAATTAAATTTAGATGCTAGCTCGTGAAATCATTTGGTGAGGACGCAATTTCTTTTCAAAGTCAAAGAAACTGCAGATGATGATAGAACTCGCAGCTCGCCATTGGATTTCTTGCTGGTAAACAACCCCCCGATCCATTGACCCAGACAACAGGCTCCACATGAGTTGGACACTTCTCGGCAATTATAAGCATGATTTAAATTCATCCATAAACAAAATCTAAGCAAGCCGAAATCTTAACTCAGCATGGTTATGAGAAATGCTGGAGGAACTCAGCAGGACAGGCAGCATCCCTAGAGAACATGGACAGGCGGCGTTTCAGAAAGGGTCCCGCTGCCTTTGGGATAGGTCCCATGGTGGTGCAGTGGAAGGGTAGCTGTCTTACAGTGCCCAGAGACCCGGGTTTGGTCCTGACTACGGGTGCTGTCTGTACGGAGTTTGTACATTCTCCCTTTGACCACGTGGGTTTTCTCCGGGTGCTCTGGTTTCCTCCCACACTGTAGGTTAAATGACTTTGGTCAAATTATAAAGTCCTTAGTGTGTAGGATAGTTAATATATGGGGTGATCACCCATTCACAAGTTCTGCACACTGGGGACAATTTTTACAGATGACAATTAACCAAAAAACATGCATGTCTTTGGAATGCGGGAGGAGAGCGGAGCACCCGGAGAAAACCCACGCGATCACAGGGAAAACGTACAAACTCTGCACAAACAGCACCTGTAGTCAGGATCAAACCCGAGTCTCGGATGCTGTAAAGCAGCAACTCTACCATTGTGCCACCATGCCTCCCACATTGTGTTTTGTATATTTTATAATGAGGATTTTTTTTTAGGGTGAAGCTGGCTTAAATTGACATGTTTCCCATTGATATTACTTTCTCAAACCATTCAGTGAAAAATTGAGCAAGTTCTTAAACTTTCATAATATATGAAAGCAAACTCAATAATTTAGTTTCCCCAAGAAACCATTCTACTGGCAAACTTCTAGTTAGAAGATGATTTAATACACGTCATATATTATAACTTGGTTTTGTTTTAGATCTGTGGATTATGAGTTGATTGCTTAATTCTTACTGTGGATACACAAATACTACTCTCAGCAAACATAATTATTGGAACTGGTGCTTGGAATTTCTTAATTAACTTCCTGTCAAAAAGGGAAGATTCTGATATGCAACTTAAATGAGTTTTGATAAAAAAACAGTTAATATAACTTTAATTTGTAGGCTTAAAAAATATGTTACCAATTGAAGAATCCATTAAATTTTGCACAGCAAAATATTAACATTATTATGGAATAACGTGATATTCAGGAGCCATGAGGAAGCTATTCGAGCCATTGCCACAACTACAAAGACCTGTGAGTGCGGTGACACACAGATCACTGGAGTTTGCATGTTCTCACTGTAGCTGCATGAGTTTCTTCCAGGTGCTCTGGTTTCCTCCCACATCCCCAAATATCTGTGGCTTGATTAGTGAAGTGGCCACTGGAAATTGCCCCCAGTGTGGAAGTGAAGAGTGAAATTTGGCTGGGAGGCCAGTGAGAGCGAATGAGTTAGAATAGGATTATTGTAAATTGATGTTTAAAGGTTAGCATAAATGTGGTGGGCTGAATGATCTGTTACTGTGCTGTCACTCTCTGTGACTATATATCTCCCTATCCCTCTATTCTTAACCTAAATGAAGTGCATTACATGAAATTTAAGAATGTTGTCAGTCCAGATTGTTCATTAAATGTTAACAGCTAAACACTTTTAACTTTAAAAGTTTGTGGGTGACATAGTGGCGCAGTCGGTACAGCTGCTGCCTCGCAGCACAAGAGACCCAGGTTTCGTCCTGACCTCGGATGGGTGCTGTCTGTGTGGAGTTTGCATGTTCACCCTGTGAAGGCGTGGGTTTCCTCCCACATCCCAAAGATGTGCGGGTTTCCAGGTTAACTGGCCTCTGCAGGTTGTCCCTGGTGTGTAGGGGGTGGCAAAGAGGATAACATAGAACTAGTGTAAACAGGTGAGCGATGTTCGGTGTGGAGGCCGAGGTACGAATGGCCTGCTTCCATGCCTTATCTCCACACTAAACAGTTATACACTTGGCTTTATAACTGTGCATTAGTTCAAGGCATCCAGACATGCTCAAACTTTTATACAACAGGTCACTGTTGACAAAATTGCTGTTCATCAACAAATTTAAAAGAAACATTGTAGATGCTGGAAATCTTAATTAAAACCAGAGGCTGATGGAAACACTCCTCAGCCAGTTAGCATCTGTGGAAAGAGATTGTGTTTCAGGTGAAACCCCTTTGCCAGAGTTTGATGTGGAATGATAACTCTGTTTCTCTTCCCGCTGATGCCACCCGACCAGTTGAGTGTTTCCAGCTATTTCTTTTTTTCTTTTTTCTCTTTTCATTTCACTCTTCCCCAATTTTGGATTCAACGAGAAACTGAGTAGTAGAACAGCATCTTCCCTTATTTCCCAACCGGGAAATCTGCCCACTAAACCTGGAATGGGGATCGTAAGGACGGAATGAATGCAAGGGAAAGGGGAATGTAAAGTAAAAAGCTAACCATCCCGAGCCAGCAATTGGCCTATCAGGGAACCACTCTGCCTGAGGTTGCTCAGCACTTCAACTCGCCCTCCCATTCCCAATCTGACCTTTCTGTCCTGGGCCTCCTCCACGGCCAGAGTGAGACCCAGCGCAAATTGGAGGAACAGCACCTCATAGTTCGCTCTGGTAGTTTACACCCCAGCGGTATGAACATTGACTTCTTTAATTTTAGAGAGCCCTTGCTTTCTCCCTCCTTCCCCTCCCCCTTCCCAGCCTGAGGTCATCTATTGCTGGCCCTGATTTGTCCTGGACTTTTCTTGCTTCCAGTCTCCCCTCACCCCCCCCCCCTTCACCCCCTCCCTCCCCTCTAAAATACAGATCCCCCTCCCTCCGCCTACAATCAATTTGAAGAAAGGTCCTGACTCGAAACATCACCGATCCAGTTTCTCCAGAGGAGCTGCCTGACCCGCTGAGTTACTCCAGCATTTTGTGTCTATCATCGGCATTATCCAGCATCTGCAGTTCCTTTTTATTACATGATATTAATTATAATTATAATTGTTTTGAATTAATTGAATTAATTTAAATGTATTTAATGGATAAGTGCTCTCTAGCATTTTTAGTTGCTTCGCTTAAGTGAAATGTTTATGTTTTAATTTTATTTGAATGTCCTGGGCCTCCTCCCACGGCCAGAGTGAGAACCAGCGCAAATTGGAGGAACAGCACCTCATAGTTCGCTCTGGTACAGTTTACACCCAGCGTATGAACATTGTCTCCCCTCACACCCCCCCTCCACCCCTCCACCTTTGAAATAGGGCATTATCTATTGCTGGCCCTGGGACAATTTGAGAAAGCCCTGTCAGTCGGTAAGCCCAGGGAGGGGGGGGAGGGGAGGGGAGTTGTGATGAAGCATTTCTGTGGGTGCGGTTTGCTACTGACAATCAGAAGTCTCTGTGCTGCTCTGGGCATCTTCAATCTGTTCAGAGCCCGGAGGGAGGTTGTGCCAGGAAAACCACCCCAGGTGAGACTGGCTGTCAGGGGCAGAGGAGTGGTGATCTTGGGCAGTGAGCACAGGACCATGCTCTTGTTGGTAGCATCATGCCATTATAAAGCCAGTAGGTTGTTGTGCTGCATTCCATGCATCACATCAGCCAAAAGCCAGTCACGGTTCTCCTCATGGGGAATTTCCATGTCAGTTAATTGATACCGAATTTGCCTGAAAATATTTGACTATTGTCATCAGGAGAATCACAGAAACCATCGTTGAAAACTGACACACATTTACACCAGACCTTCTCCCTCACTGCATTTGCATACATAACTTAATGGGCTGGATTGTGCTCAATTGGGTCTGTTTCCCACATCTACCTCCCGGTAACCCACAAGGCACATCGGGTTATGTGCAGCAAGTAAGCCTCATAGCAAGCCTAAGCGATTATAGCAAGCTGCTCATCAAAAAATGTCTAGCAAGAACCTTGTGCTCCATGTTAAGGGATGCTGAAAGGTCCTTGTGCTGTACAGCTGTCTTAACCTTTGTCATATGGTAGCATCCACAATATATCACTTACACATTGGAATGCATGCCTGTGGATGCTGGAGAATATCTGATCACTGAGGAGGACAATGTCTCTTGCAAACTGTTTGCCAGAGGATGCTTCAGCCAATAATTATCATCCACTTCAGGCATCTTCCTTTGTGCCATACTAATGTCCCATTCTTTTCCATTGCCTGCCATATCTGACTCCCATTTCAAAGTTTCAGATGGTGCTTCCCAACCTCTGACTATCAAAACATTTTTACTTATGGCCTCTCCACCCACCTCCCTACATTACTGCTGCAGGGGAAGTTAATCGAAAAAATTAAATATCACATTTTGTGTGGACACTCCAGATCCGAGATACAATGAAAAGTTTTTGTTGCGTGCTAACCAGCCAGCAGAAAGACAATATATGATTACCATCGAGCCATACACAGTGTACAGACGCACGATAAAGGGAATAACGTGAATAACGTTTAGTGCAAGATACATTCCAGAAACATTTGATCAAAGATAGTCCGAGGGTCTCCAATGAGTTAGATTGTAGCTCAGGTTTGCTGTCTAGTTGTTGGTAGGATGGTTCAGTTGCCTGATAACAGCTGGGAAGAAACTGTTGCTCATATTCAATGCTCTTCATCTAGGCCCTAAATTCTTTCTCAATATTTCAAGACTGTGAGCAGAATTCTGGATACCTCAGCCAGCGAGACTCTCTTTCTGTACGCATTCTGGTCACCCTGTGAGGCGTTGTTACGCTTCAAGCTGAGGATCTTCAGCTGAGTAATAGCTTAATCAAATAACCAAAAATGTAGAGATGTCACTAGCCTGATTAAATGGGATGAAAAAAACTTGTTGGTTGGACCCTGCTTAACTCCACCTGCAAAGGGTTACACTCGCATGAACTACTTCACATTGCCCTGGTGGTCTAACATTAGAGCAGTGTAAACTTTGGATCATTAGCATCAGTATTGTGAAGTGCATCCTTGTATCATAATGTTAGATGATATTTTGCAAAGTGATTACACCAGCAAAATGTTAGATAATATTTTGCAAAGAAATTACACTTTAAAATGGTGTAGTGGGGAATGCTCAGGCCTGGGGCAGTGCTGTCATTATTAGCCAACACTGCCTGTGAGTAAAGTGAACCCAATTAGCCTTGGTGCAACAAACTCACAAAACTGCCACTGGATTTGATCTTTGCCAAAAGCAGTAGAAATCTAGACGAATGAATCTAAAGCCTCTGCTAGCCCTTCTGTTGCAAAGTTTCAGATAAAATATGACAGGACACTGCTGTTTGACTTCGACATCAATTTTCCAGTTGGCACTCTCCGATGGCTATGAGCGTGGCTCATAGGGATGAGGCCACATTGCTCTTTCAGGATGATAGCTTCACCCTTCCCTGAAGAGGCATTGAAGAAATTAGTGAGATGCAAACTTAACTACCCATGAGTTTTCCATTTAGTTAAAGAATGCCTTTATCCCCGAGAATATATTTATGTTTTATTTATCCTCCAACCTCCAATCTTCAAGCCGAATTCTGACCCGAAAAAAAATAAAAAAATGTATATATGAAAAGCGAGATTACTTTTCTCACGTATATCATTCAAATTCCCTGGGTAGACTATTGCCAACTGTTTGTTCATACGACACGAAGAACACCCAGCTGAAGGCTGTAAATCTCCCTCTGTCTAAAATATCATTTTGAATACCTTTGATACAAGGTCTTTGGTTTGCAGATATATTTACAGTAGACATCTGAATCTAATGAAGCAGATGTATAATATGAACAGCAATGTGCTAAACCGACACCACCTTGATAAACATATTTAACTGGGTTGGTTTCAAACTCTATATGAAATAGGTAATATAGGTATTTAAAAAAAAAGGTATTTAAACCCCCCCCCCCCCCCGTATTCATTTTTGAAAATAAAAATACCACACAGAAAGAAGCACAATAAAAAAAGCTTTCCGCATAGATTGCTTTAGGCAATTAAAATTATTGATTAACTGGGAATTTGCAAAAGTCACGACACCACCACATCACAGCACTTAACAGATGTTGTGATGTGCAGCATCTATTTTATGCCAGTATTTGACTGCTAAACTGCAGTCACAGTGATATCCCTCAGGAAGCATTTAAAGGCCCATGTGGATAGCATTTTCAAATTGCGGAGGCACATGACAAAACAAGTTCATAACATTTGGAAACGTTTATCTGTTTGCAACTACACAGCACCATCTGGTGGACTCACAAATGTATTTCTATTTTAAGATGAATTCATGTGTTTTCCATGCCATCCTCATTTTTGACCCATAACATCAATTTTTAACTGCTACATATTTTGTAATAACTAATGTAATCCTCTTCGCCTTGTGCACTCCATTAGCCTGTCAGTGAGAAAGTAACTATGACAAGATTTTTTCACCATATTATTTCAATCACTTAACAATAAAATAATTTGTAGGCTAGTTCAGACTTGTTTAATATGCCATTAAGCAGCATATATTAATTCATTATGTTCATGGATAATAACTCAGTGGCATCATCAACAACCATTGAATTCACTTGACAAATCCCATTTGAATTGAATTAACTGGTTCAACGTTACTCAGAATTGGTAATAAATCATTAAGAACTAATTCCTACTTCCATCACTTTCCTCTGATGCTCCAAGATCTGCAGGAATTCTCCTCGGTCTAAAGACGGCATAAGAACGTCAGTGAGAAATCAACAGATTTTCAATTGTCATCCCATTTCTGGTTCAATAAAGGAATCTCTCATTTCAAATGTCAGAAGTTGCATGAATATTTGACAGTTACAAAATATCATATTTTCCAACAAAAAATAAGTACATTTTATACTTTTAAATAATTGCTTCAATATAAATATTAATTGCAAAACAGTTAGCTTGCAGTGATAAATAAAAATATTTCGCAACTCCAGTGTTAGTACACAGTAAAAGTTTTTTTTAAATATAAATGCAGCCAAAATTCAGGTTCAGAATTCCATTGTAGAATAGTTGCAAAGTGAAATGGAGTTACTGAAGGAGAGAGGAAAATTTGGAGTCAGTTAAGCATTTTGCACAGCACCGTTTAAGCAGTTCATATGTAAAAAAATAAATAAAAGTTCACATTACCCAAGTCTAAGATTAGAGCAGTGTGAACTGTGAGAAGGATGCTACGAGGATGCAGGGTGACTTGGACAGGTTGGGTGCGTGGGCGGATGCATGACAGATGCAGTTTAATGTGGATAAATGTGAGGTTAGATGTGAGGCAAAAACAGGAAGGCAGATTATGAGCTGAATGTAGTCAAGTTGGGAAAAGGGGAAGTGCAAAGCGATCTGGGGGTCCTTGTTCATCACTCACTGAAAGTAAGCATGCAGGTACAGAAGGCAGTGGAGAAAGCTAATGGCCATAACAAGAGGAGTTGAGTATAGGAGCAAAGAGGTCCTTCCGCAGTTGTACAGGGGGACCACACCTGAAGTATTGTGTGCAGTTTTGGTCTCCAAATTTGAGGAAGGACATTCTTGCTATTGCGGGAGTGCAGCGTAGGTTCACGAGGTTAATTCCAGGGAAGGCGGGACTGTCATATGTTGATAGAATGGAGCAGCTGGGCTTGTACACTCTGGAATTTAGAAGGATGAGAGGATATCTTATTGAAACATATAAGATTATTAAAGGATTGGGCACGCTAGAGCAGGGGTCGGCAACCTTGTTCTGCAAAGGGGCCGGAAAGCACGTCTGTGAGCGGATGGCGGGCCACATCTATCACGTGTGCACATGGATCCTGCCCCCATCCCTCCCCGGATGGCAGGCATCAAATCACATGTTCACAGAGCTGGACAAAAATGCTGGAGAAATTCAGCGGGTGATGCAGCCGCATGCAATCCTTGCATGTCTCACCCGCTGAGTTTCTCCAGTATTTTTGTCTACCTTCAATTTTTCCACCATCTGCAGTTCTTTCTTAAACATGTTCACAGAAAATGCACGGCCTAAAATTTTGGAAAGGCCCTACGGCCCCCACAATCAAAATGTGGATTATAGAAATGACGGAGACCTTAAACATGGAAAGAATCAGATTTTCCCTGTTGGATAAACAGGAATTATTCGTTGGAACATGGTCTCCTTTTATTGATTACTTAAAGGGTCAGAATAGTTCAGCACAGGAACCTGACTAGCACCCGGACTAAAGATTGGATGAAATGCTATACTTCGAAATGTACGAACATATCTCGAATGATGTTTTTAAACTCTAACAAATTTTTCCATTCTTCTTCAATTACCTCTTCCACTCCTCTTCCCCTTTTTTTTTATTTTAGTTTTCTTTTTCCTTCTTCCCTCTCTCTATTTCATCTATCCCTTTAGCTCTATCTAGTTATAAAAAAAAACGAAGAAAAATGCAAAAAGTATTGGAGACAATGTAATAATAACTGACAATATTATCAATTTAAAAATGATGTAACAGTAATGATGTAATAGATCATGTACCTATCTCCAATAATTAAAAAAAAAAAAAAAAAAAAAAAAAAAAAAAAAGCACGGCCTCAGGGCACCCGGCCGCTGCTCGGGGCAATCGGCGGGCCGGAAAATTACGGGAAAAAAAATCCGCCTGCGGGCCGGATGATTTTGGGTTACGGGCCGCATTCGGCCTGGGGGCTGTAGGTTGCTGACCCCTGCGTTAGAGGCAGGAAACATGTTCCCGATGTTGGGGTAGTCGAGAACCAGGGGCCACAGTTTAAGAATAAAGAGTAGGCCAGTTAGAACAGAGATGAGGAAAAACTTTTTTACCCAGAGAGTTGTGAATCTGTGGAATTCTCTGCCTCAGAAGGCAGTGGAGGCCAATTCTCTGGATGCTTTCAAGAGAGAGTTAGATAGAGCTCTTAAAGATAGCGGAGTCAGGGAATATGGTGAGAAAGCAGGAACGGGGTACTGATTGTGGATGATCAGCCATGATTACAGTGAATGGCGGTGCTGGCTCGAAGGGTCGAATGGCCTACTCCTGCATCTATTGTCTATTGTCAATTGCCTATAACAGCATGACAGGCCTGCAAACACAATACATAGATAACATATAATAATAAAATTTAGACTCACAGATCTGCAGTTGCTGGTTTACAAAAATGGACACTCAGTGCTGGACTAAGTCAACTACTATCATGGTGCACAATAGTGCAGGCACTATTGCAACACTTAAGAAACATTTAAACAGGTACATGAATAGGACAGGTTTAGAGGGATATGGGCCAAACACAGGCAGGTGGCACTAGTGTTGGCAGGACATGTTGGTCGGTGTGGGCAAGTTGGGCCAAAGGTCCTGTCTCCACGCTGTATGACTCTATGCCTCTGTCATTGCCTCTGTCTATCAGGCAACACCTTTGGAAGACATTCGACCCCAACACGAAACATGGCCTATCCATATTCTCCAGAGATGCTGCCTGACCCGTTAAATTACTCCAGCACTTTGTGCCCTTCTAAGACTAGAGCAGTACTTCGCTTTGGACCATCATTAGCAAAAGTGTTGCAAAGTACATTGTCGTATCATAATCCAGCAAAATATGATATAATACTTTTTGAAGAGATTTAAAATGATGCAGTCAGGCCACTATCATTATTTGCCAACAGTGCCCGTGTGTAAAGTAAACCTGATTGTAACTAAGTCACAGACGTGTCCAGGATTTTCCATGGAATAACATAAACTTTACGTGTCACTTTAAAACTTTAATGTGAACTGAAAACATTAAGAACTTGGTTATTTTCAGAGCAGCATCTAAAATGTGAACATCTTTAAATTGTTTGATGGTCATTGGGGTGATCAGGACCCTACAATATTCCCACCTCCCATCATAAGTACTTGATATGATATGATATGCCATTTATTGTCACTATACATGTACAGTGAAACTGAAAGCTGCTCGTACTCAGTGCATACATACAATTTAGCACAGAAAAACAAAAAACAGAAGGGAGAAGGGGGGGGGGGGGGGGATAGGTGCACAATTTCTGCGGCGCTACATACATATATACATATATACAGATGGAAGTCCGTGGTGTTGGGCAGTGAAGTCAGTGCATGTGTGAATTAGAATTAATAGTAGTTATAATTCTCGGAAAGCAACTATTTCTGAGTCTATTTGTCCTGGATTTGATGCACCTATAGCGCCTTCCAGAGGGCAGCAGGTCGAACAGTCCAAATGCAGGATGGGAGCTGTCTTTGATGATCTTCTTTGCCCTGCTAAGGCAGCGGGAGTTGTAGATGTCCATCAGGGAGGGACACTCCTGAAGAGAAATGTTAAACTGAAAAGCATGATATGGAGGAGGTATTGCTCCATGTTTTAGGAACATTGTTTCTTTGCAAAACATCATAACAGATTTGGAGACACAAGGAACAGCAGATGCTAGTTTAGAAGAAAGAAAGACACAAAGTGCTGGAGTAACTCAGTGGGTCTGACAGTATTTCTGGAGAAAACATGAACGGGTGACATTACGGATTGGAACTCTTTTTCAGACTGCAGACGGGCTCATAACCCATTGAATTGTGGGCGTAGGGGTACAATATGAGTGAGGCCTGGTGTCAGACCCAGGATCTGAGGAGGTCAGAGGGGTCTGAAGAAAGTTCCCAATGTGAAACATCACCTATCCATGTTCTCCTGAGATTCTGCCTGGACCACTGTTACTCCGGCATTTGTGTCTTTTGTTTCCAATAACAGATTTTACTCCTTTTCAAATAGTGCCACATACTTTGTCATCGTGTTTTGGAAGTTAACATCATTCCCAATAATTACTTAGTGAAACTCTCAGCATTATACGCATGTCCATTTAAACTAAGAAGTTGCTGTCCACGATTCCCTCCACTGACAAGGTGACTGTTTTGCAGACTGCACTAGTATAATTGTTTATGTGGCACCACCAGCAGAGGCTGCCCCGCCAACAGCCTGTCCTTTCTTCTTTTTGTTATTTTTAGTATGTGTTACAAAGTATGTTTTAATGTTCCTTGGTTTGTTTTATGTGGGGGTTGGGGGAAACATTTTTTCAATCTCTTACCTTGCCGGGATGCGATCTTTTCCCATATCGTATCTCCATCCTTACTGCGGCCTTTCCTGGAGATCGACCCGGCGCTCCAAGCCGCGGGAGTCTGTGGGACATTAACATTGTGGAGCTTGCGATCCCTTTGCCGGGGATCGAAGTTCCAACCACGGGACCTGTGGACTTTAACATAGTGAAGCCCGTGGTCTCTGGTAAGAAGTGGCCAACTCGGGAGCTCCATCCCGCAGAGAGTTTCAACCACCCCGACACGTGAGTTTCGATCACCCCGACGGGGGCTTCAATCGCTGGCTGCGGGGGCTTTGATTGCCCCGACTGCGGATGGTTTGACTGCCCCGACTGCGGGAGAACAAGAGGAAGAAGATTGAACTTTATTGCCTTCCATCACAGTGAGGAATGTGGAATCCACTGTGATGGATGTTCATGTTAACTTTTATGTGGTTGTGTGTCTTATTGCTTTTCACTTAGTATGGTTGCATGGTAACTCAAATTTCACTGGACCTTAATTGGTGCATGTGACAATAAACTGATCTTGACCTTGACCGTGACCATTAATTATATTGATAGAAGTCATTGATTGGAAGAGAACTTGAAGCATCTTCGTACTAAACTCACATTAAGATATTATGGATATATAATGCTTTGCTCCACGACTTTGCCACTCAAACATATGTTTCTTGAAGCCTTTAAACATTCTAATTGCTTGCAGTAAAAGTAATATATCTTAACGGTTTATGGTTTGTAGCTGGTGAATTATTTTCTCTTTGAGGAGAATGGTTTGGGTGTTGGAGGAGGAGGGCTCTGCGATGAGCATGCACAAACAACGCAAGGGACCTTCTGATAGACACAAAATGCTGGAGTAACTCAACGTGCCAGGCAGCATCTCTGGAGAAAAGGAATAGGTGACGTTTTGGGTCGAGACCCTTCTTCAGACTGAGCCTTCTTCCTCAGTCTGAAGAAGGGTCTTGACCCGAACTATCACCTATTCCTTCTCTTCAGAGATGCAGCCTGACCCGCTGAGTTATTCCAACATTTTGTTTCCATCTTCGGTGTAAACCAACATCAGCATCCTACGCAAATGGACCTTCAGTTCATTTTGCAATTTAGTTTAACCTCAACGGATTGATTAACCTTGATTAACCTTCAATTAATTACTGCCTAACCAACAGCAAAAGGACTATTATCCCATTCGAAAATTGTGCAGGTATCGTAAAATGCCTGCCTCATTCCAAGGTCGCAATGTCAACTCAGAGTCAGAGGGTCCTAGAGATAAGCAGGATCTCAGCACAGATAACATTTTAGGACAGCACTCTGGATATTGTCAGATGAAACAATACACTGAAGCCCAATCTGTTGGTTCAGATGGATGTACTGTAAAAGATCCCATGGCTCCATCTTCAAATGAGTACAATTTTCTCCCATTATTCAAGCTAAGATTTATCACAGAGCCAATTTGATTAACTGGTAATTTATCTCACTGTTGTTTGTGGGGATATGCTTGCCAGTTGGCTGCTGATCTGAATTTCTTATGCTTGGCAAGTACGTTGAAGTACTTAGTACCTTAGACATTGGGCAGCTATAATAATAATGCACTCAAGTTTGCGGGACAAATGAGAGCACAGTTCTGGCCAGAAACTACTGGTAAAGGTAAATTCAAGCATAAAATCGAACTTGATTTTAATAATGGTACGCAGGAACACTCACTTAAAATACAATTTTTCATTAGGTTTAATATCAAGAAACAATATCACATCAATTAAAACCTATGACAATGAAACCACAGTATGTTACCCTCAAAGGGGAAAAATATGTGAAAGGCAATTTTATGGTGAGAACTGTTAATAGCCGTTCAATGGCAGTAAGTAAACACCTCATTTCCAAGTTGTGATATTGGTCTCTTTTCAGCAGCAACCAATTTCCGATTTATGCTTTCCCAGCCATCCTCCATCTCCTCAAATGTTCGACCTACGATCCCCTCACGTTAATACTATCCTGCACACACTAGGAACAATTTGCACGTACATCAAGCCGATAACCTACAAACCAGTAGGTCTTTGGAGTGTGGGAGGAAACCGAAACCGCAAGCGCAGTAAGCCAGCAACTCTACCACTGCGCCACCGTGGCCGCCCAAGTCAAGTCAAGTCAAGTTTATTTGTCACATACACATACGAGATGTGCAGTGAAATGAAAGTGGCAATGCTCGCGGACTTTTGTGCAAAAGACAAACAACCAAACAACCAAACAAACTATAAACACAATCACAACACACATATTCTTTTACATAATAAATAATGGAAGGAAAAACGTTCAGTAGAGTTAGTCCCTGGTGAGATAGGCGTTTACAGTCCGAATGGCCTCTGGGAACATGTTCTTGGACTAATTAATATTGGGAATGAAGCTGGGAAGGGCTTGTGAAAGTGGAGGCATTCATACCATGGGTGAGCATTGAAACAAAATTACAGTACCTGAAGGGAGAAAATGCTGAGTAGATAACTAAAGTTAGTTCACTTTGATGCATCAACTATGTCATTTTGAAGAGTCTTTCTCTAACCTCCAGTTTGAGGTAAGGGTGGAAGAGTGGACAGATTAAAAGCCGCAGGATCAAGCATCTTTCAATAAACTGCTGACTTAAAACTCTCTGATCAAAACTTTATTTTTACAGTGCCAGATTTTTTTGTTGATGGCAAGCTTCATTCTGAACAACTTGTCACATTTTTATTGTAGAATGTAGAAAATATCACCCAGATGTTCCTACTAGGAAATTGAAGGGTGGTGAAATTTATGATCAAAGGATATGAGAACGTTTGTTTCTTAACATGAAAGTTACTGAAACAAGTTACATTTTAAACCAGAATGATGCTGATTGCCTTGCCTCACTATATATTATTACCCAAGTACTTTTGCAAGTTCTTTTTAACCAATGCATCAAGGGATGTCAATAGGTGTTGGTAAATCCTTTATGTGGCCTGCAAATGTCTCCATAGATGTAGTGATGATATTTATCTATTTCAGGTAGCCAAGCTAACGTAGATCAGTCTGAAGAAGGGTCTCAACGCGAAACGTCACCCACTTCTTCCTTCCAGCGATGCTGCCTGAGATACTCCAGCTTTTTGTGTCCACCTTCGATTTAAACCAGCATCTACGGTTATTTCCTACACAGTCAAGCTAATGTTGTCGACACTTCCTAAACCTGAACATTTACCTTCCGAAAAGTTGCCTTTTCCAAATTATACTCACATTTTAAAGGTGATGTAGAGAGAGAAAAAATATAGATATTTATTTGTGCAAGGCCATATACCAAAAAGATTGCAATTTTCCTCGGTATGTAATGTTGTGGTTAGGTTGTCAGACCAGTAGTCAGAGTCTTAGAATACTAATTCAGGAACAAAATAGTTTTGTAGTGATTTGAACATTAGAAATCAGTAATTCCATGTCCTTTGTGAAAGGATATATATGTGATTTTGGTCTGGCCCAACATCATTAATATTTCTCTACCTCCCCAACATCCGAAAGCAGGCCATTCAATTTTATTCACCTGCATCAAACATCAGCACAGAAATAGCAGAGGAACAAATGTATTGTCATGGATATGAATAAAATATTTCAGAATTGCTCTCCAACTTACATTAAGAGACCCATGAAATGTGCCAACTGGCAAAAGAGAAAACAATGTTCATGCATTAGATAACGAATGTTAATTAATTACAGAGATCAGTATAATTTTAGATATTACGGAAACCAAGGGGTATAGGATTAGTACATGGTGGGGGTAAAAGACCAATGACTATTTTATTGAATGGTGGAACTGAATGACTAAACTGCTTCTATCACTTATCTTCTTAAAATTCCATTACTTTCTGCATTCAACAGAACAAACCTGTGCCAAAAAACCAATACCTCTAAATGTACTTCACTGCTGTTCTTTTTTAGTCCACAGCGTTTTATATTTTCTCTGTATTTACTGTGTTTACTTTTGAAATAAAACAAGATTGAATCCACTACGTGTTTAAATCCTGAAGGATGGTGCCCTTCTGTTTCTTAAACATCACACCAGACAGACTTCATTTTGTGCTGTGTAACACCTTTGATGGCAGCAAGGTTTGCCGACTGTGCTGTTGATTAATGCCATGGGGGAAGATGGCATAAATAATGGTGCAGGAGGGTGACTGTTAGTATCATTTTATTGTCTAATAAAACACCAGCAGTGGCAGTAAATGCACCAGGGAGGCTAATTACATAGCAATGGTGCAAAAAGCAATATTATCCCATGGACAGGCAATCAGAGATATCAGGTTTCACGTCACAAAATAGAAATGGCATCAGCATCAGCTGGTGAAGCAGATTGCAGCTTTACAGGTCCCATTTAACGTCAATTTAAAGTTATAGAAAAAGAAAGGAAACATAGCACGGAATTTGTACATTCTTACTGCCACCGCACCAGTTTTCCCCACATTCCAAAGACGTGCAGGTTTGTAGGTTAATTGGCTTCGGTAAAATTGTCCCAAGTGTCAGGGCACAGGATGATAGCTGATCGACGTAGACTCAGGGGGCCGGAGGGCTTGTTTCCACGCTGTATCTCTAAAAGACTAAAGAAAGGTCTTTATACTAATAGTATCAAGTCCAACAGTGAAGGGTCTCAACCCGAAACATCACCCATTCCTTCTCTCCAGAGATGCTGCCTGTCCCGCTGAGTTACTCCAGCTTTTTGTGCCTACCTTCGGTTTAAACCAGCATCTGCAGTTCTTCCTATATATTATTTTCTATCATCTGTTGAAGCAGTCTACAACTTTACTGGCCCCATTTAATGTAAATTTAAAGATGAAGAATAGAAAATTGTTATATTGTATCAAGTCCAACAGTGTATTCTTTTCTATTGTGATTAACTACGTCTGAAGACCCACATTATCACAATTAAGATCTTTGGTTTGCACAGCAGAAATGGAGAAATAAATTTAAATACTCAGACCAAAGATTAAATTTAACTAGGAGTGTAGGAAGGAACTGCAGATGGTGGTTTAAATGGAAGATAGCCCCAAGAAGGGGGGGATAATGTGGTCATCCAAGTCCTTCATGTTAACCTGTTACCTGGGGCAAGGCCCTGTTTAGTTGGCTCTTTGTGCGTCTATTTATAAAACTAGAGGGCAGAGGCCTAATTGGAGAGTGCGGAGATTTAAGAGGATAATCAGTATCTGGAATGAGTGACCAGAGGAATCTGTCGATTTGGATACAGTTTTGGTCAGATATAAGGATCGTAAGGGTTATAGACCAGGTTGAAAGAATGGAGCGACTGGGCTTGTTTACTCTGGTATTTTTTAAGTTCATAAGTTCATTTATTGTCACATACACCAATTGGTGTAGTGAACTGGCCAGGTCAGTCATACAATTTGGAAGGATGAGAGGGGATCTTATTGAAATATATAAGATTATTAAGGGGTTGGACATGCTAGAGGCAGAAACATTGGTTGAGATTGGAACGCATGCCTGCAGATCATTAGTCTAAACCTCTGGATTACAGCTCCATTAGCATAAACACTATGGCATTGAACCTGACCAGGCACCATGCCATCTTGAATTGAGAGTATTTATTTTTAAATCAAAATATATTACCTCATCCTTATTGACAAGTGAATTGCAGCTCCTCACTTGTTAGTCCAATCCCTAATCCTATAAATACTCATTTGGGCTTCTTTTGGTCCTTTGAAGAATTATTTTAACAACTAGACAAAGGACCCGAGATAACAAGATTACATATAAATATATTTGATCAAAGACCAGTAAGTAGACAAGGCATTATGGTCCAAAATTGAAATGTATAAAATGATTAAATAAAAATATAAATATGATTCCAAATAAATCTAATTATGAAATCTATTAAAACTATCCAAATAAAATCTCAAAGGTACAATTGTGTACCTCGTGTACCAAAGAATGTGAATTATAACGTATCTTAGTTTAGTTTAGTTCAGTTTAGAGATACAGCATGGAAACGGGCCCTTCGGCCCACCAGGCCCGCGCCGACCAGTGATCCCTGCACATTAACACCATCCTATACCCAGTAGGAATGATTTTTACATTTACCAAGCCAATTAACCTACAAACCTATATGTCTTTGGAGTGTGGGAGGACATCGAAGATCTCGGAGAAAACCCACGCCGGTCAAGGGGAGAATGTACAAATTCTGTACAGACAGAACCCGTAGTCGGGATTGAACGCGGATCTCTGGCGCTGTAAGGCAGCGACCTGCGCCACCGTGAGTCAATTATTAGTCAAGAAATAGGAAAGATGTACAAAGGATCTGAGTACATAGAGATTCCAACTTTTGAATAATGTATTCTGAGATTTATGTTTGGTTGGCATCCTGGCCTTGTATAGATGCAGCTCTACCAGCACCACCACTGTGCCACCCTGTTTCATGTTGTAAATATGAAATTTAAACAGCAAATGCTGGAAACTCAACAGACTGGGAAACACCTATGGAGAGAGTATCTGAGCTAACCTCCCAGGTGAACACATCGCCCATTATGAAAGGTTATTAACTTGAAGCATCAATCCTGCCTCCCCCATGGAACTGACTGACCTGCCAAGGATCCTTTACATTCCCCATTATTACTATAGAACCAGCTAATTCTGGCACATATTGGAAAGGCTGGTTTATTGAGCTTTCTAATTTCAATGTTGAGCCCAGAGGGCTGAAGTGCGTCTGTGCAAACAGTGAGATCTGGTTCCTTGTTGCAACTATGGAAGCGATCGGAGACAGCAGAATGGGAATAGCATGAAGAGGGAAATTGAGAGGCAATTGGAAGCGCAACGTCACCCTTGACTATTGAATGGAAATAAAATCCAAACCCAATATGGATTTGCTTTCTCTAATGTCGAGAAGGCAACATTGTGAGCACTAAAGAGGGTATACTTATTAAGGAGTACACGTGAATTGTTGCTTCATTTAGAAGAAGGGTCATGGTTAGTGGGATGGGAAGAAGTAAAAGAAGTGTCGTTGCATTTCTTGTGGCTGCATTGAAAAGTGCTCTGAACAGGGAAGTCGATATGAGTGGAAATGGAACAGTAAGCTATGGAGTCATGGAGGGAAGTACCGTTTAGGAAGGAAATGCAGATGCTGATTTTTAACCGAAGATAGACACAAAATGCTGGAGTAATTCAGTGTGTCAGGCAGCAACTCTGTTGGAAAGGTGACAGCGTTCTGTTTAAAACTTTGCACGCCAAACCGGCAGCGCTATGTGTATTGCTTTGCGTGCCATGTCTGTAGCGCTGTGTATTGCTGTACGCGCCAGTCTGCAGCTGATAGTGCTTTGTTTCCAAGGGGGGGGAGGGGTGGGTTTGCTCGGATGTAGTCCCCTGCCATTGGTTGTTGTTTGAATTTGGAAGCAACGCCATTAGCCAAGATTTACCGGCATGGGCGGAAATCCCGGGAGGGGGATGGGGGTGGACACGTCCCTCCCATGTTTTGAGAGGTGGGGGACAATCCCCCCCATGTTTTGTAATCTGCATTTTGAAATTCGGTGAAAATAAATCTATTAAAATGTCCGCTTTCCACGACACAGTGGGGGTGTCACTGTTAAGCGCTTGTTAAATGTCACTATTAACATCGTATTAACATGATGTGTCACCAATTGTGTTTTGACCTTCAAGTGTTACTGAAGGTAGGTATGTTACAATACTTACCTTCAGTGGTGCTGCAATTCTGCCACAGGGTTAAAACGTGTATTTTTTCCTACCTGGTCCTGTATTATGATTTGTTGGTGTGCAAGATTTTGCCGAAGAATCGTTCCAACGTGCGTTCTGGGTGTTTTTTTAAAAAAAATTCGCCCGACAAGTTAATCGCTGGAGTGATTTTAAAATCAGCTTCTGAAGCCGTCAACGCCGACAACGGGGCCAGATTTTACGTAGGGGACAGGTAAAAGAAAGTAGTTTATTTTTATGTATAAAAGTGTTTCTTAAGATGCATTTAATTCACATTTTAAGTTGCGAAACGGTGATTTAGTCCCCGAACGAACCAGCAGTGTATTTGCTGCAGATATGGGAACTAAAATCACCGCAACCACAACGTTCCAAATGGTCGCGTTCCAGAAAATCCCACTCGCAAGTTGATTTAAATGGCCATTAATTTACAGGTATTAAGCATTAAATTCCTTCCATTTGGCCTATAAACCCATGACAATGAGATTTAAAAATTATGTTATATTGTGAATTCTTGTGTGAATGTTATTTGGACACTTAGGCTATTTAAAAATGTTAATCTATTTTTAAGAAATGGATAGATGTTTAGATCTAGTAATGGAATTTTGTAATTAGCTACAATTAGGTAACTAACTAATTATATGCTTTAATTTCAAGTCATCCAAGTAAGATTGTCTCATATTTGTTTCAGAATGCTTCAATCTATAATAACTGAAAATTTATTTCAGTTCTCTTAATTTTTAAGAAAGTTATGGCCATTTGACTATTCTCGATCACAGCTTTTCTGTTAAGTCAATGAAAAAGCAATAGGGAACAAGATGCTAATCTCCGAGTATGTAAATGGCCATAACTATTTTAATACTGAAGATATGAAAGTGAATTAGGTGTCAAATTAAACTTATTTTTATGCTTTATCTGATGGGATAAATTACAGACTTGATTTTTTAAATCTCAAAATTTTGTAACATTGCTACAGAAGGTATTCACTGAGAATTTCTTAAAGCTGTCTGATGCGGATACAATTACCATTTGAATTAATTGGATGTATTGGTGGATGGGAAAGATTTAAACGGGTATCGGATTTAAATGGGTCAGGTCATTAAGGGCTCCTGTCGAACGGGTTTCCTGGCTGGCTTGCAAGTAGTCCCTCATTCACGGTCACTCATGTTATTTAGTATTGTTTTCCCATCTCTATATCTCTCTCCCCCCTCCAAGGTTGGTTCTGTTTGCCTTTATTTGCTTCAGTTCTATTTGTTTAAGTGTTATTTATCACCTTGTAGCTTTTGAACAATTCAAGCGAGTATCGGACGCTTTCTAATGGCTGAATCGGCCCGTTCGCGGGGCTTTTCATCGCCTGGCGCGGCTTAAAATCAAAATGATGCGTCTAGGCTATTGAAGCTCCTGATGTTGAAGCCCCCGCCGGCCGATTTTAAGCTGCGCTGGGCGATGAAAGGCCCCGCGAACGGGCCGATTCAAGCCCCACGATTCGGGGCGGAAGATGCTGCTGTTGCTGCAGTTTGGAATCGGTCACCAACCAGGTCAGCTCCCAATGTTACCGTCCACAGGGCCCACGGCTCAAGACTCCAAAGCCTCCCGTGTGTGCGTGGCCACCAAGAAATTGTGCCTCCCCCTAATTGTGCCTCTCCCATGTTTTGATTTCTGCCCCTGGGTGCCAGTAAGCCATAAGGTAGCTCTTGATGAGAGGGGTTCACCGACTGGCTGGGTTGCGATCAGTGCCACGGACGGAGGCCGAGAGAGAGGGAGGCGTGATGCTGTAAGACGTGCATACCAAGATAAGTATTGTTTTTGTTCTCTTTCGTGCCAATAAACTAATTTGTAACTTAACGGATGAGTGTGCCTTTGTTCTGTTCTACTAGTCAGATCCTTGAGCCTGTTCCCTTGTAACAGTAGTGTGTTGTGTTGGTGTTTTATTGGAAGATAATCTTTTGGATTTCTTCTTGGTTGGACGAGAAAGAATGCGAACAGAAGTACTGAAAATGGGAAAGATGCAGTTAAGAGCTCTGTTAAGTTTGGTGAAGTGGAAGTCACAGTTAAGGAAAAAAGACAATCAGAAATACTGGAGTGGAGAATAGTGGCATGGGAATAGATGCAATGGAGTGGGAGAAAGCGGCAGAAGGAAATGAAGCTGGGGCAGTAAGATATGCAGTTGAGATAGTCATGTGTGTTAGAGATGATCCAAGTAGTTGTGAGAGCAGGATGGAGATTGGCCAGAAAGGTAATGAAAGTCTTGAATTGAATAAAAGCGCAGGAATAAGCACCAAAGCAAATATATCAGGAAATCAGATGATGAGTGTTAGAATAGGACTGTTCCAAGCATTTTATAAAGTGTCCAGCATAGTCCTCCAAAACGACACCCTTGCTTTGGAGAAATGTGTGGAGTTAATGGTGCGGGAAGGGTGTTTGCTTCAAGCAGAGAGCACTCAGTTATCCTGATCTGCGATGGAGGTGCAGAAGGTTTGAATTTAGCCTAAAATCGACCAGGTTGGACCAGAAAAGTGGGACAGTCATAGTGGAGGATGACATCAAACACATCACAAATGTAAGTGAAAACCAAGTGGAGCAATAATGGAATCAAGGTAGGAGGAAATATGTTCTGTAGGACTAGAACAAGCTTGGGTGAAAGGGCTGACCAGGTCAATTCAGGTTTTAGATCTTGGGGAAGGGGTGGAAGTGGGCTGTATGGATTTGGAAGGTATGAGACTGGAGGCAGGGATTGGAAAATTCCTGAGGAAATGAGATCAGTCACTTTCTGTGCTTATAGGGTGATGGGTTGTATATATGACTAAGATACTATATAGTATATGAGGGTTTTTTTCTTTTCTTTTTTCTTTTTTCTCTCTTTCTTGTATGGCTTTGTAAATATTTGATTAGTGTATAAATGTAAATAATTTGGTGTACATATAGCTGCTGGTGTACATATGGTGTACATATAGCTGCTAAATGTGCATAAGAGTTGAATAAGGGGTGGGAATTAATAAGCTTTGGCTTCTTCCTGCTCCTTTTCGGACACATACAATTTCATTTATCTATAGATATTGTTTATGACACTTTATAAATATTCTTGTTTTATTTTTTGTATGCTGTTTCACACTTGCTTTTTATTCTTTTATTCTGTTCGAAATAATTAATTAATTAATTAATTGAATAAATAAATAGATGGATTCCTGGGATGTAATTGAATGTTTTCCACTCCATTGATGTTGACTGACCTTCTGAGAATTTTCTTAATCTTCCAAGTAGCATCTCAGGCTTAATAATATGCCCCTAAATGTCTTTGTGTTAGGTTTGACTTCAGATATCAAAGAGCATCCTCCCTTAATATCAAAGTATTGCTGTCATTCGTGTAAAACGAAATAAAAGTAACAAAATCAGGACAAACTGAAACTTGTACACCAGCGTCTCACCAAGCTAACGTGATTAATTCACTAAACCTTTCACTCTTCTCTCATGAGACACAGCTTCAGAATAAAAAGACGCAACTTTAGAATGGAGATGGAGGTATTTCTTTAGCCAGAAGGTGGGGAATTTGTGGAATTCATTGCCACAGACGATTGATGAGGCCAAGTCATTGGGCATTTTGAAAGTGGAGAACAACTGGTTCTTGATTGTTAAGGGTGTCAAAGGTTACGGGAGACGGTAGGAGAATGGGATTGAGATAGGACCGAATGGGACTGAGCAGGCTTGTTGGGCCAAATGGCCTAATTCTGCTTTTACGTCTTCTGATCTTATGATCTTAACATCTACTTCCCCCACTTAAGCTTGCAATTAATGTTCTTAATGAGTGCACCTCATTTTTTTATTATTGTTATTATTATCATTATTACATATATATGATTATTATTATTATTTCTTAGATATTATTATTATTTCTGATATAATAATTTAATTCTCACCACGACTGTAATTAATTTGCAAATAACAAGATTATGACCTAATATCTGTCTAGATCAATGTCAAACAGTAGTTACAGTACTTATTTTTTTATTTGTCTAAAATTAATATAGCATGCAAATGGAACTTGAGGATGCTATTTAGTTTTTGTGTTATTCAAAACTCAAATGTAATGCGACACGTTGCCAAGCTTCAGAAAATGAAACCTGCCGGAACCTCAGAATGATTTTTGTTATTTTTGGAATATAATAAGCTCACAACTGTGTCATAGAACGAGTATACAACAATGCCATCTTAAGTATCAACAACTTTTTTATCATGATATATTAAATGTGAATGTTTAGCCGAAATTGTTATTCACCATTTTTGTCTTTTGGTTGTGGTAGATTTTTTTAAATGCAAAATAAGAGGCTTTTGTTGGTGCCAGACTTAGAAAAAATCTATCCCAGGAACTTGGAATTGCCATTGCTATTTTGTTCTGAAATAATTTTTATTGACTCTAGCATTTTATGCATCAAAATTTCAATCGATCTACCAGTGGCAGTCACGTGTTAGATAGATAGATCCTTTATTGTCATTCAGACCTTTCGGCCTGAACGAAATTATGTTGCCTGAAGTCAGACACAGAATCAATAATAACAAAACATACAATGAACACAAATTAAACATCCACCACAGTGAATTCAACAAGAACATCCTCACTGTGATGGAGGCAAAGTCTTAGTCTCCGTCTCTTCCCTCCTTGTTCTCCCTCTGTGCTGAGGCGATCGATCCAGGCTGAAGATTCCGCTCTCCAGTCCAGCGGACCTCCGTGGCGATGTCGCCGCCGCCGAAAGCCGGAACGCCGTCTCCACTCCGAGACAGCCCGCCACAGCATCAGCTCTGGACAGCCGCCCCAGCTCCAGGCCGCCGCCCCAGCTCCAGGTCCCGCAGTCTCCGTTCCGGGCCGCTGCCCCAGCTCCGGGTCCCACAGTCTCAGCTCCGAGCCCCGCTGCATCAGCTCCAGACCGCCGCCGAAAGCCAGAACGCCGCACCAGCAAGTCGGGCCATCATGCCTTAGCCCCGAGGATGGCCAGCCTCTCGTTGGTAAGTCCTGGCTGGCTCTGCGTCCGGAGCCTCGGGGTCGGTCGCAGGTTGGAGGCCGCCAGCTCCGCCATTAGGCCTCAGCGCAGACGGAGGCAGAGAAGGGGGATATGACACGAAAAAGTCGCATTCCCCCGAAGGAAGAGACAGAGAACATGTTTCACCCCCTCTAACACACCCAACAAACTAAAACTTAACCAAAACAAGACAAAAAAAACCCAGAAAAAAGTAAAGACCGACGGACTGCAGGCGAGCCGCAGCTGTTAACAGCGCCGCAACTTCTGGAAATGTTCTGTTGGAAAAGGGAAAGAATTCCTTTCCTTAAACTTTCAGCACCTCTTTCCTCCCTTAAGGTTTTGCTTGAAATCTATGTCTCTGGCCATCTGCTTAATGTCTCATTTGCTTGCTGTCAATTTTTGGTTGATGACACCCCTCTGTCATGTCTTAGAATGTTTTACGTGGAGGGTTTTGCAAGATGACCCTCTATTCCGGCGAGGTAGCTGGGTAGCAGCTGTGAAGTCACAATAGACAATAGGTGCAGGAGTAGGCCATTTGGCCCTTCATGCCAGCACCGCCATTCACTGTGATCATGGCTGATGATCCACAATCAGTACCCCGTTTCGTCCTTCTCCCCATATCCCTTGATTCTGCTAGTTTTAAGAGCTTTATCTAACCTGGCGGTGAGTCATCCTCAGGTGGTGAACTGCTTAGGTCTCAGCCCTCAGAAACCCTCCCATTTTGGACAGAGGCCAAACAGTCAGACCTTTGCCTTCCATTTGAAACTGCCTTTTCTAAATGTGCCTGATGTAATTAAATAACTAAAATATTAAGAAATATATAAATATACTAGACCAAGTGCAGACCCGTTGGGTCTGTTCCCCCAACGTGCGGTGTGTGGGGGGGGGGGGGGGGGGGGGAGGCGGCATGCAGCGTCACACATACTAAGTAATTCCCCCCCCCCCCCGCCGCACTCACACTAATTACCCCCCTTGATATTATTATTATTAATTTGCTCCTTTTACCCCATCACCACCCTATCTACTGACGCAAAGCCCCCAACTTGCAGTCACATATGGGGAGGGGGGGGAGGGGGGGGGTAGAGAGTGAGGGCAGAGGAGGGAAAGGGGGTAGGGGTGTGTGGAGCGGAGGGGGGTTTAGGGGAGGGACGGTGGGGGAGTGGATGGAGGGGAGGAGGGGGAGAAAAAGAGAGGGGAGAGAGAGAGGGGGGAGTGGAGAGGAGAGGAGGGGGTAGAGGAGGGGGGAGAGGAGAGGTGGGTAGAGGAGGGGAGAGGAAGAGGAGAGTGGGGGAGAGGAGAGGGGGGAGGAGAGGGGGGGGAGAGGAGAGGGCGGGAGAGGAGAGGGGGGGGAGAGGAGGGGGGGGGGAGGGGAGAGGGGGGAGGTGGAGGGGAAGAGGCGAGTGGGGTAATTGTGTGGAGGGTGGGGGGAGGGAGGGGGGGGTTGGCGAGGGTGGGGGAGGGGGGAGAGCAGTTCTGGTCACTCCATGACAGGAACCACATGGCTGGGTAGCACGCAGTTGTGAAAGTGTGGTGGTGGGGGGGAGCATAGTTGTTGGTCACCCTGCTGTGTAGTAGAGGGGAGAGGGGGAGAGGAGGAGGGGGGGGGGAGGAGAGGGGGGGAGGAGAGGGGGGGGGGAGAGGAGAAGGGAGGGAGAGGAGAAGGGGGGGGGGGGGGGAGAGGAGAGGGGGGGGAGAGGAGAAGGGGGGGAGAGCAAGTGCCTTTTTATTTCAACCTAAACCCCCCAAACAACCATTTGCAGGCAGTGCTTTTTTACTTTATCCATATTTTCATTTTCAAACCACATTAAGGGTATTTTCTCACAGTTGTGTGGACATGTGTTCAGTGTTATTCACAGCTCAGAGAAACGTGACCATCTGCTTTCCTCCAGCTTGCAGACTAATTGAGGCACACCACTTCCTGGTTTTACATTCCATCCCCCCTGCCGCCAATGGGGAATTTTGTAAAATCATTAATATCTCTGTCATTTTTCATCGACTGGAAAAATCCTCGGCACACATGCGGCGGAGGGGGGCTCTGAGCGAGGTGGCCAAAATGACGGCCGTAGGTGGCGGCATTCTCTCGGAAATCGCAGCACAGATTGCCAAAACCAGTCAAGAACAGACTTTTAGTAATATAGATGTCTACCAGTGGCGCAGCTGATAGAGCTACTGCCCCACAGCACCAGAGACACAAGCTCAATCCTGACCTTGGATGCTGTCCGTGTGTGTGGAATTTACATGGTCTCTCTGTGACTGTATGGATTTCCTTTGGGTGCTCCAGTTTCCTCGCACATCCCGAAGATGTGCGGAGTTGCAGAATGTGTAGGAAAGAACTGCAGATGCTGGTTTAAATCGAAGACAAATTGCTGGAGTAACTCAGTGAGACAGGCAGCATCCCTGGAGAGAAGGAATGGGTGATGTTTTGGATCGAGACCCTTCTTCAGGCTGATTGAGAAGGGTCTCGATCCTAAACGTCACCTGTGAGATATAGATGTGTGCACACAATCGCGACACTTTCAGAGACAAAGTCAGACAAAGAAGTTATTTTATTAAATTCAAATTCTGCAGAAATTGTGTGTCTCTCTCTATCGCCCCCTAGAGACACACCGAGGATGGGGATGCTCTCTACTTTTATTCATTTCAGTTTACAATTGTCACACCCTCATCCCTCCCCTTTGGGCTCCTTCCAATCAGAGCACTAAGGTTTACATTCCCACGAGAACATCTCGGAACGCCTCCCGACGTCAAAGTTCCCTCCCACAACATGCATCGCATGTGCATTTAAATGAAGCATCTTGTCATAGTGGGTGTGTTGTAATATTCATGTTATCTCATCAAGCTTGTGTATTTGAGCGTAACCTCGTGTCCTTCTCCCCTCTGTCCTAGTTTTTTTTAAAGCTTCTGCTGAAGTCTTTCTATCTGTTACTTTTTATCTAGAATTTCTCTCTGTTCTGTATATTGTTACTTTCTATTCTAGCAGCAGTCTGGTTTCATGCTGACAGCTTATTATTTCTTTCTAAGTTATATTTTCTATCCCTAGTCTAAATCAACTGTCTCTATTAACCCTTTCCTCACATCACCCATTCCTTCTCTCCAGAGATGCTGCCTGTCCTGCTGAGTTACTGCAGCATTTTGTGCCTATCTTCGAAGTAGTAGGATAATTGACCTCTGTAAATTGCCCTGATTGTGTGGGGAGTGGATGCGAAAGTGGGATAACGCAGAACTGATGTGAACGGGTGATCGACAGTTGGCGTGAACCGGATGGGCCGAAGGGCCTGTTTCCACGCTGTATCTTTGAAGTCGTCGAAAATCATTGCAGATGTTATCAAAAAGGATAAAAAATTTAACTACTTACTTTTTTCCCCCCTCAATCTCCAAACAAGAGATCAACTTTGATGATCTCCAAACAAAGGGGTCGATGGGCTTTCCAATCCAATATGGGTGTGATGAGCACAGAGACGGATAAACACCAGTAGTCCCAGCAGGACTCAGGTCTGGTGTTGTGCCTCACATGCAATGTCGTAATGGACATCAGTAACAGATATGGTGGCACAGACACAGTCAGCAGGATATGGGCCTCAGTGTACACAATACCCAGTAGGAAAGAACTGCAGACGCTGATTTAAATCGAAGATAGACACAAAATGCTGGAGTAACTCAGCAGGACAGGCAGCATCACTGGAGAGAAGGAATGGATGACGTTTCGGGTCAAGACCCTCCTTCAGACCATATTTCTTATTCAATTTTCATATTGTGAGTATATATCAATGGGAAACACATCGTACTCTCCAACTGTGATGCATCCATCTGTGATAAAGACACAACAAAATGTGCCATTGAATATCATTGATAATTGTTGCACAAGAACCATACGATCCCTTGGCCCAGGATAGGATATTTCCCCTGGCATGGGCTTGAAATCTGTTTTTTTTTAAATAAACAAAATCAGAAAAAGATCACTGCTTTAAAATTAAACGCATCCCTTTCAGAGCAGAGTCAATTTGACTGGCAATGCATGGCAAATCTGTATTATCTCAGTTGGTATTAAAATAAAAAGACAATGCTCTGCATGGTTTGTTCAGTGGGTACTTGCCCTCAGGTGGTATAACAGCTTGCACTACATCCCTGAAATGCTGTTTTCTACCACATGTACAGGGGGAGGCAGTGAATAGGATCTAATGTAAGCAAGCAGTTTCTACCTTTCCAGCTTACCATCTGGGATCTGTCTCTCTTTCATCATTAAGTTTGACTTGACTGCAAAGGGCAGTACATTCAAGATAGTGATTACAGTCACCTCCTTGATAACAATTCCAAACCAGGGAAGAACATTAAGAAATGATAATAAAAGGTGAAAAATAAAATCCTAAAATGCTGTAAATGCTCAGTAGGTCAGTACAAAGATGCATAATTATTGGTCCACGTTAATTATTTTTCTGAAATGACCTGAAATTTGACTTCTCTTTCCACAGTAGTTGCATTTCCAATACTGTGAACTTTTTGATACTTTATATTGCCAACATCTGGAGTATTTATTTGTAATCCAGTCAAGATATGTCCTATTTTATAAACGGCAAAACTCTGATATTCTGCTCTCTGATAATAATAATAATAATACAATACAATACCATTTATTTGTCATTTGAACCTCACATGAAGATCAAACAAAATTTGGTTTCTGCAGTCATACAACAAGAAAAGAACCAAGACACACACCAACATAATTTACACAAACATCCATCACAATGAATCTCCTCCTCACTGTGATGGAAGGCAAAGTCTTGTCTCTCCCCTGCTCTCCATTCTTCTCCCGATGTTAAAGTCAAAGTCAAAGCCCCCGGCGGGCGCTAGCAAGTCCGCGGCCATTTAAAGCCGCGCCGGGCGATGTAAGGCCCTGCTCCGGGTCTTGATGTTGGAGCCCCCGGCGAGCGCTAGCAAGTCCCGCGGCTGTTTAAGCCGTGCCGAGCGATGTAAGGCCCCGCTCCAGGTCACTTTCAACCCCACAATTCGGGCGGGAGAAGTTGTCGTTGCTCCGTAAAGCAGTCTCCCACCGGGGACCCGCGTGCCCCTGGTGTCACCATCCACCGAAGTTGGGTCGCAGCAGCGCGTTCAGCAGTTCATGAATCTGCCACACATGGCATTGGCTCATGTACCCCTTTAACACACCAAGTCAGGGGAAAGGGAGACGAGAGATATAGACGGCGAGAGAGAGAGAGATATAGAACAAATGAATGAAAGATATGCAAAAAAATAATGATGATAAAGGAAGCAGGCCATTGTTAGCTGTGGGCTCGGTGAGAACAAGTTACAGGCAATGAGACTCAACAAGACATCTTTGAAGTTAGCCAGTTAGATCTGGAGCTGCATAGTCCTGGCAAATTTCAAACTAAGCATTGGTGAGCAAGTTATTAGTCAGTAAGTGCTGATTGATAGCATTTGTGATGACCCTAACTATGAATTTGTTGATAATTGATACGTAGACTGTTTGAGCGTACCCGAGCCAGATTAGATTCATCCTGGTTTTTTTGTAAATAGGAGAAATCTGGGCAATTGTCCACATTGAGAAATTGACGTCTGTGTTGTAACAGTACTGGAACAACTTGGCTAGAGGTGTAGCTAGATCTGGACAGTAGGTCTCCAGTATTACAGCTGGGACGTTGCCTGGCCCCATAGACTCGGCTGTAGCCAGCCATTTACCCCTACCTTGAATGAATTGAATTGGCTAAGGTCCAGCATCTGAGAACGTTAATCAGTCTACCACCTGTGAGCAACTCAAATTTAAATGAATTTGGACAGACCTATTAACTAGTATTCTTGCCTAATTTCTTTGTAAACTAAGTAATAATTAATTTTCTTTAAACTTTTAAAATAATAGGTATAGGAATAGGAATACTTTATTGACTAAGCACAGTGAGATTCTTTGCTTGCATACACAATGTATACAAATAGCAGCCACCTACGGCGCTGACAAAATTACAAAGCACGCCGGCTCCCCCTTTTGTTCCTCACGGTTCCCCCATGCCGGGTCCCCCCACGCCAGGTCTCCATTGACCCCCCCACATTGTCCATTGTTCGCACCCCTCCCTCCTCAAGGTTGTCCCCCCACGCCGGGGCCATTGTTCTTCCCCTCCCCCCTCATGGTGGTCCTCCACGCTCATCGACCGCGGGCCGACCCACGAGGCATCGCCGCCGCGAGGCTTCAGCACCGCCGAGGCCCAATTGTCGCGCAGCTTCACCGCTGCCGCGCCCCATTTCACGCCTCCGTGGAGTCGACCCGGGCCCCACCCTGGCCTACCCGCGAGACCCCGACCCGAGCTTCTATGCGGCGATCTGTGAGGCATCTTGACCGCGGCGCCTCGATAAAGGCTTCCGGCCGCGTTCCCAGTCCACAGCCACCGCCCGTCGGGAAGCTCGGTGGTACATGGTCGGAGGGATATTTATGCTTAAATATATGTTTATTTGAAGAATTCCTTCCATGGGTATAATGAATAAGGACTTACTCTGGGGAAGAGAGGCTTAACCAGTGATGTAGGATGGATCAGGTTACAACTGCAAGACCAGCATAACTTGTGCAAACTATTCCCCTGCCTTTATGCCTTTTTTGAGATGGAAAAAATATTAATTTTCTACACATTACATTAAAAAAAATACACAAATATTTAACATTCCACTGCCACTTTTAAGCAAACACGGTTCCCAATTGTGAAATATAAACCACAAAATATATCCACATTTGCATGTTGGCATTGCTCAATCTGAACTAGAAAGGCTGAGTCCAGTTTACAAATTTGCATCTCAGCAATAGATGTAAAATTCAGAAACCAGTATTTACAATTAGCTCTGGGTTTTTTTTTTAAAGGAAAATAAAGTCTTTCTGCATTACATTAAGCTTTACTTGTACATTGATGTTTCATTTTAAATAACCAAGTACAAATTTCACACTCAAGTAACATGGACATTAAATTACAAGGTTACTATTATGAGGATCTGTCACTTTGGAATATATAGTCTAATTACCTGCAGCCTGTGAATGAAAGGATTAGAAATAAATTGCTCTTCAAAGGATAATTGATTTAGTATGATAGTCAATGCACTTGAACAGAATTTTTCAGTAACAAGCTTTCATACAATTCTGATTAGGCCATGGTGGCAGGAGCCCCTGGTGGAATTGTTAGATGAATAGCCCTGAAGTGTAGCATGATTGGTCACATTGCTCTGGTCTTGTTGCTTATACAACTAGTACTATTGCCGCTGCTTTGCCCTCAAAAAAATGCAATTGGCATATTCTAAAAATCTGACATTATGTGTGTCAAAAATATTTGACAATTAATTTATTGGATGACATTATTAAAAGAGTTTTCATGAAGATGAGTCCAGTTTGCATCCCGCTACAGATAGATGCTCGGCTAGCACTGAAGGAGCTATTTCCCCATGGTCAACAAACATCAGACAGTGTACCCCATTGTAGTCAGAGATTTCAATGAGGGTAGTCTGAGGAAATCACTTCCAAACTACCACCAGCATATTTGTTGCAGCATCAGAGGGTCAAATACTCTTGACTACCACTACTCCACCATCAAAGATACCTATCGCTCTATTCTTCATCCTCACTTTGGAAAATCGGATGTGCTCCTTCCTTTGCCCGATTATGATCTGGTTACCTAGTATTAGTTAAGTTTAGTTTAGAGATACAGCGTGGAAACAGGCTCTTTAACCCACAAGTCCGCACCGACCAAACTATCCTACACACACCAGGGACAATTTACACATACACCAAGTCAATTAACCTGCAAACCTATACCTCTTTGGGTGGGAGAAAGCCGAAGATCTTGGAGAAAAGTCAAGAGGTCACAGGAAGAACGTACAAACTCCGTACAAGCAGCACCCGTAGTCGGGATCGAACCTGGGTCTCCGATGCTGCAAGCGCTGTGAGGCAGCAACTCTACCACTGCGCCATTCATCTATTGTATTTGTTACATTTAATTGTGCGTTATTGTGTTAATGGGCCTGTGAAGCTGCAGCAAGTAAGAATTTCACTGTGGTGTTGCTGATGCATATGACAATTAAACACTCTTGTCTCTACCTTTCTGATAAAAGCAGGAAAAATATTAACTGCAAATAAAACAAAGACTTATGGAAGAAATTTAAAAATCATAGGATTTTTAAATCTCTTAAATCAATAGATTACTCCTTAATTTTTTTTTAAGTTTGCAGAAAACTGTTTTAATCATTTAGTGTTAAAGGTTGTGATAGTACCAGCTTCGATTACCTCCTCCAGCAGCTAATTCCATACACCCACCGCACTTTGTGTGGAAAAAGTTACCCCTCAGGTTCCTATTAAATCCCCCCTCCCCCCACCTTAAACCAATGTCCTCTGGTTCTCAAGGGACTTTTAACCATTAAGGTAATATCAATGTTCCAAGCATCGTGAAATAGTGAATAAAAATACAATCTTCTAACACTTTCTCTCATACGTCAATTCAAATAAATCTGATAATATCTTTAGAAAAATATATTTTTTAATCTTTTGATATCTCTACAGTAACCTGAGTGTAACAAGCCTTGACCACTGTGTTAATGATTAAAATTGAAGTGTTGAGACTTGATCTGCAGGTTAGAGGTGGGAAAGTACAAAACCCTCATTTTACACCACGTCATCTCATGCTGTATTGTACTGTCAGCAGTATGCACTAATCTTACTGATAAAGATGCACCATGAGAGGGCAGTAGAATGCACTGAGACACTGAGCAAGATTTCACACAACCACTGTGTAGCAATGAAATACAGTAAAATCATAGTTTATCACTATTTCAATACATGCCATTGATTTTTTATTCCGTCATCTGTGCTGCTTAGTATTGTTGGCTTCTTCCTTCTACACCGCAACTGAGACCTCAAATGGGTTTGTCATAAGATCCATATTTGATATTTTCAGTGATATTTGTATGTATATAAATTCATGCCATCATCTTAGATTGTCCAGCTCGCCACAAAAATAAACTGAACACATACAGGAAAATTAAATACCATCAATAACTGCTAATATTTCTTTACAGTAAGTGTCTCTCTTCTTCCATTGTCCAGAACTGCAAAAGTGCAGTCAGAGCATCAATTGAATAGATTCTGCCCTTTGTTGTGCACCCACATGTATCTATGCTTGGACCCCTTACATGGCTTTTATTAAAATGCTTATCTGAAAACTGAATACACTATCACAAAAAATGGTAAACATGGTAAACATCAGGATGTACTACAATTCCCGAGCATAACCTTTGAAGTAACATGACACGCAACAAAATCTTGCACTTCAAAATATCATTCACTTCTTATCTTATATGTAACTTTTAGGTTGTGCAATTTTTTCAGCTGTCAGGTTACTGTGTAATTGCCACCATGTCTATGACCTTGCTTAACATCTTCATTGTATATTCAGCATCAATCTCCCGCCAAGGAAAATGTCTCTTGTTCTCCATGGCTGTCAGTTCGTGCATGGCTGTATTATTAAAGCAAATTTTCATTTTCATTGCTGAGTTGTATTTTACAGCAGTGAATCCACAGATGCATTGGAGTAATGTGATGCTTTAAGATGCTTGCAAATCATGAGATTAATTATTACCAACGTATCATGATCACCTAATGAAATAACAACAGGACATCTGAAATATACCACTGGCTGAATAGAGGCAATTGTACAATTTTTATCAGACCAGGTACTTGGATGACAAATAAGCTCCTTGCAAAGCAGAACAGAAACAAAGTGACAGGAGCCAGAGGAAAAATGGAGATAGATGTCAAGTATCGGCTATTTCACAGACATGTTTGTTCTTCACATCAATGGAAGCAGCTAACTGGAGTTACTATTGATTAACTTGCCAACAAAAGTTCAATAAAATCCTGGGAATTGTTGGAAACTAAAATATTGATAGTATCAATTGTAGTTCAATTCATAGCTCTCTTGATACACCCAGAAGCCAGGTTCAGTATAAGAGTTGTGGTTTGGAACTGCTAACTTTATTTGTTGATAAATGCTGGCCTACTTCTTGTTTTCAGTATGTTCCTGCTGTGGTTGCACCTTTAGAAGTTAATCGATCATGGATTTCTCATGAGCATTATGCTTTTATCAGTGCTCCTAGCTTAGAAATAAACTGTCAACAAATATGGGAAAACTAACTTAAACAAATTCAGTTGATAGGGCAATGTAATTTTTACATCATAAACTTAATGGTTGATGTATTTGTTGATGTTGATGCAAAAATTTGTTGATGTAGATCAAAAATACATTGTAGTCCAAGGGGCGGGCGGTTGTATTTTGTTAAAGAAATATTGTAAGGTTGTGAAGGCTGGTTCAAGAACCTAGTTGTAGGAAAGTAGCTGTTCCTGAAACTAGTGGTATGGGACTTCAGGCTTCTGTACCTCCAGCAATGGCCTGGATTGTAGGGTCCTTGACACCAGATATCGCCATCTTGAGACAGCCTTTCATGTAGATGCTTTCGATGGAGAGGAAGGCTTTGACCATGATGGACTGGGCTGAGTCGACCACTCTCTGCAGACTCTTGCATTCCTGTGCATTGGAATTGCCATTGTCAGGCCATGGTACGCCTGTCAAGCGTCTGTCTGTGACTACAGCTCAGCTTGAAATCATCTTTTTGTGCTCTCCTTCAAGAATTGTTACCTGGACTTCTTGTATGATATTGAATTGTCACTCTTAAAAGCTACAGATCTAGCCCTCAGCAGATTATTAGCGTCCAGGGCTTCTGTTGGAGGAAAGCTCTGGATATTTTTGTAGTTTCACGCTTGCCCACGCATTCCTTTATGAAGTCAGCGACAGCATTAACTTATTCATTCAGGCCCACTTACATAACCTTGAACATGGCCCAGTCCGCCGATCTGAAGTGGCCCCTAACCGCTCGCCGCTTCCTGTTATTTTCCCAAATGCAGGCAAGGGATGAAGAAATAGGCGATCCTGATGTTGGTATAAAAATGGTCTGTGTGCTGGGTGCTCTGGTGTTGATAGCGATGTGTTGATGGGAGTTTGGCAGATACTTCTTCAAGCTAGCCTGGTTAATTCCTCAGTGCTGATGTGGAAGGCACCAGGATATCCTGTTTCTTGCTGGTACTACATACAGGAAACATACCTTTCATTCATTCTGCTTTCTTTCATCCAGGCTACTGCTCAGTATTGCAAGATAAAGCTCTGCTTCAAAAAAAGCTCGTTTTCTCAGCTAGATCAATGGTGTCTATATCCTGGCCCATAATCCTCAACAGCCTCTGTTTATACTAGTACAGATATAAATATAACTGGAGCTCTTCAAGATTATAATCGCAGGACAATCCAAGCTTTATTTCCCAGTAACTTAATATGGTGTATAAAATGAAGCATGTAAAAAAATATACATCTGAACATTAAGATGGATGTAAAACATTTCAAAGTAGTATTCAATAAGCAGCATGCCAATTCTTACCAGTTTACTAGTCAATATCTGTACCGCGAACACCATTAAAAATGCCATTATTATCGTCTATGCAAACTAATTACACATTTCCCTACATTACAACTAGCTTTTTTTCTAATCATGCCTTTTTTTGTGGTGAAATTGTGAGGTTACATAATAATTGGATGTCCCCAAAATCAAAGATGGGGTTTAAATAGGAATCATTCCTGTAAACAGGAGCGTATGATGTATTTATGTACAGATGTTCTCAGTTAAAACACCTATCAGTATTTTAAATGTTATGGGTACATCCAATCATTGAAACAGCCAAACACATTGTTTCTGTTTCTTGCCACTTGGCAGGACTAAGAGGAAAGTCATTGGACCAAATCTTGCTGACTGTTGGCGGCTTCGAATGGAACAGTTGACTGTCTGCTATTTGAGTTTCAACACATCCTGACCTTGTGTGTGTACACAGTAAAAGGTAGGAGTCCAATACAAGCTGGTGGTCAAACGCCAGAACGTCAAACTGTACTGTTTTGTTGCAGTATAACTGTGGAGCACTCACCTTGAGGAATGGTCCATGCACATGTGATCATGTGGAAAAATGTAGGTACATCACCCTGGTGTGCAACCATTTGCCTCACCCACCCCTCAGTCACCCTACTCCTTATCTCCCCTTCATACACTCAACTCCCATCATCGTATTCTCCCTTTTATGCCCCCTTTTCCCCTCCATCATTTCTTCCCAATCATATCGCTCCCTCCAGCATTACATTTCACTCCTCCGTCTGTCTCGTCTGACGGCCTTTTGTTCCCTTTTCATATCTAGCCTTTGTCACTTACAACACCCATTTGCCATTCAAAACCAAACTACCCATCTCTTACTACACTTTGCTCCATCCCCACCTCGCTTTTCCAGCTTTCTCTCTCTCCTCCCTCCTCACTCCCCCTCCCTCCTTCCTGTCCCGGCCCTAAACACCATCTGTCCATTCCCTCCACAAATGCTGCCTGACCCACTGAGTTCTGGTCGCACTTTGTATTTGATTTAATTATTTTCCTTTATTTTAATATTTTTAAAATCTGCGCTTTAATGTGCTTTTAATTTACATTTAAATATATTTGATATTTTTATCATTTAAAACTACTTAGAAAATGTTTTAAATTTCTCTAACAGTCCCTGTGACTAGTCGTTGTTCATAGCCTGCTTCGCTCGTAAAGTGTTTGCCAGATGCAGGAGGTCAACTTATTTAACCCTCTGCATCTGTGGATAGAGACTGTGAGTAGTGGGGCAGATTCAGCAGAATCGAGAACACTCTTTTTTCATCCTTTTTATCAGTATAAAACAGACAGAAATGAACTAAAAAGTGATATTGTTATAAAAATAAAGCCTAACCTAGAGTGCAAGTAACAAATTCAATCCAATTCCTGTAAATTAAATGTTAACAAACTGGAGTAATGTAATTTACAAATGTAATGTAAAATATATTTGAACTTAAATACTTGATATATATATACATATACATATACATCTCACTGGTGTCTTGTTTGCTGCACAGTTACACATATTCACAACTTCACCTTCTTTCAAAAATACACCAATTACCCTTCAACATCTTGGAACTGTAGCTTCATAATTCCATCTTCTGATCAGGCAACCATACAGATTGTCACATAAATGTGTTAGTAAGGATGTTTTTTCTTTGCAGTCCTCTCTTGGTAATGCCACCCAGTTTTCCCTGCCATGCTGAAACTGGCAAAAATGAACTGAAAATTAAGAAAATTAACTCTTCGTCCGCATCACTAAATGTGCCACCCAATACAAAAATGAAGGGTTTGTATTTATATGATGTTTTGCATTTAATAGCCAGTTATGTAATTTGATGAAAAGCCATTGGTGTGATGCAGGAAACATGGCAGCTAATGCTAAGAGAAGTATTTCCTATTGGTCGGGCCAATGGGGATAACCCTCTTGTGCGACTTTAAAATGGTCTTATACAACCAGCCATGAGTGGCAGAGAAGCCTTCGCTGAAGCACCAACGTTTTACATTGGAGTTTCAGCTTAGATTTTAGTGCTGGAGCCTCAGATCAAGGACTGTCACTATGAATAAATCATCATTTATTTTAATCCAGATTTTTTTTTTAAGTTCCTTTGTTTCATCTACATTGGTAATAATATCATACATCCCATCATGATATCAGCCACAGCCTTTATATCGTTATCAACTTGAAAGACAATTTGTTGCAGATTGAAAACAAGTTGATTCAATCCATCTTGAAAGAAATCCAATAAGCAAGGCTAATCTTCTAAGTATTTAAGCTTTATAACCGATTTCCATACACGGAGAGTTTTCAACAGAATGACAAAAGAAAACCTATTTCAACAATTTATTCATCTTAAGGAAACCTAATCTCTCCCTTGCTGATCACTCAGAGGTCTGAATAACTGCCAATTTAATATGGGTTTTTAATCCTTTATCTCAGTAATTGCGAAAAGAACCAGAGGAGAAATCGTTTTTTTTTTTGTTTCACACTGCAAGCTGCTATGATCTGGGATTCATTACATAAAAGTGTGTTTGAAGCAGAATTTAATAGTAAGTTTCGAAGGGAGTTAGATAATTATTTGAAGAGAGGTTAGCAGGGTCATTAGAATAGAGAGCTAATTTTCAGAGATAGTCATGTTCATGATACAATGGAACAAGTGGTCTGCTTCTATATTGTACTTTTCATCATTTCACTCCACCATCGATGATTTTTGCTTCCTTTACAACCTTTGGTCCCTTTGATGATATCCTGACAATTTGATTATAACCTTAAATACGTCTTGGTTAATATCATCCCATTTTTCCTGCTGAACTGAGGTTAGCCACATTAGATTATTTCTTTAATCAAAAGCATTTGGGATAGGTACATGGATATGAGATGTTTATAGACCGATAAGTCGAATGCAGGCAAATTCATTGGGCATAGATAGGCATCTTAGTCAGCATGGATGAATTGAGATAAACAGTCCATGTCCGTGAATTTAATTCCTCACAATGAACAGAATGTATATAGAAATAGTGTACAAATCTATCCTTTATAGATCATTATACTTCAAAGTCTCATTAATGTATAGGTTTGATGAGTCAAGGGCATCTTCAAAGATTATACGTAAAATATCCATTTGAGGTAACACGTGCATATCGAAAGATATGCAGTCTGTATAATTAAATGCTGAAGGCATTGGGCATAAATGAAAGGGAAAAAAAAAAATCAGGACAGAATCAAACTAGAATTTCAATAGATAAACCTAAGCCCAGAAAGGAAAGGAGTAAAACGACAGAAATATTTGAATGTGTGCTTGAAAAAGGGGGTAAGTTTGGAGATGCTTATGTTTGAGTTAGTCTTACGAAACAGGCCCAATCTTATGGACGTAAAATAGTTCACTATCCAGCATGCAACAAATGATCAATGAAGTCCAATACATGGTAGACACAAAATGCTGGAGTAACTCAGCGGGTCAGGCAGCATCTCTGGAGGAAAGGAATGGATGACGTTTCGGGTCGAGACTCTTCTTCAGACTGATGTCAGGAGAGGGGGGAGGGACATGACAATACATGACTGTTTTTTTAAGTGTTCAGAGGATACTTTACTGTATGCAAATTGAAACACTTTTCTATCCTTACAGATTCCTCGGTTGGTGGAAAAAGTACTTGGAATGGTTTGTGCAGATCAGGGAATCCACATTTTTAAAAGTGTGCCAAAAGATCTGGAAAAGGAAACAAGAATGACTAAAGCACTTATCCACCTAAGTTATGAAACCAAGCTCTGTTTCCATAATTGGATCTGCTGTTATAGCTTGAATAGTTGGCCACGAGGTGGCAGTATGATTTAAATATGACAAGGGGAAACTGGATTTTTAAGAGAAGGGGGTTTGCTTTGCTGGAAAAATAATGATGGGCTGCATTTTGAGATTTACATCAATGACTCAGTGTCAGTCGGAAATGTTGGGATGTTCATTATATGGCGCAAAGTGTGAATTCACGTAATTAAGACAAAGGTTCACAGAAAGGGGGTGGGTATATGGGATGACCTGCCAAGACAAGTACTACAGGTACTACAACTCCCAGTCAGGAGGACCTGTTGGGTCCCAGTCAGGAGGCCTGGTCCCCCAACGCAACCCTTTCCCCAACGCAATATTGCACCACTCACCCGTTCCCCCGACGCAATATTCCACCACTCACCCATAGCCACTAACTGCGCAGGCGCGGCTCATTTTCCCTCATCCCCGAGCACTACCTCCCCCTTCTCTTCATGTGTGGGAGGGGAGGAGGGGAGGGAGGGAAGTGGGGTGTGTGGCGGGGGTGTGTGACGTGGGAGGGGAGGGTGTGTGTGTGGACGGGGGGGGGGGGGGGGTGTGAGGGGGGGGGTGTGGCATGAGTGGGAGGGTGTATCTGAGTGGGAGGGGGGAGGAGGGATGTGGGGAGGGGGGTGCATGGGCGGGGTGTGTGTGTGTGTGTGTGTGGGGGGGGGGTGTTGTGGGGAGAGGGGTGTGCAGGCTGAGGGGTTGTGGGGGGAGGGGTGTGTGAGCAGGGGGGATGTTGTGAGGTAGTGGGGGTTGTGGGAGAGGGGGTGTGTGGGGGATGTGTGTGTGGGGGGGGGAGGGTGGGTGTGTGGAGGGAGGGGGGGGGTTTGTGTGGGTGGGCGCGGGGTGTGTGGGGGGTGAGCTCGGAGAAAAGACAGGGGAAGAGAGGGGGGCATCGCGGGGGAGGGGGGAGGTGCCAGCCAGGGGGATCAGAGAGGTAGTGGCTGAAATTGGCGGTGCGATAGGGACTCACAGCGGGCGCTGGTCGCTGGTCGTTCTCCTCCGTCGGGAGCAGAGTCTCCGCTTTCCGTTTGACGATATCTCCGACTCTGGGTTGGGTCTCCGGCGCTGGGCTGCTGCTTGGGGTGGGGCTGCTTCGGGTCCCTCCAAAAATCCGGTTGGAAACCTCCGCCGGCCATCCTCAGCTCCACTAAAGACGCGATGGTGCAGGAAGGGGTGGACCGACCCGATGAGTGACAGGGGAAGAGACTAATCCACACGGCGCTGACTGGCAGGAGAAGAGATTGATCTGCGCACGCAATTTTTAAGATTTTTAAACCTCACTATCTGTTATGACATTCAACCGAACAGAACAAAACTTGGTGCAATCGCAACATAGGAGAACGGTGAGTGAACTGGTAAAAGGTTGTAGTGCTATCATGAACCGTTTTTGTGCATAGAATCACCGCCAAACCGGAAGATAACGAGATCAGAGTTTTAGTTATGTATAGAAGATAGATCGATAGATAGAACATAGAATAGAATAAATAGAAGATAGATTTGGACAGGTACATGGATAGGAAAGATTTAGAGCGATATGGCACAAACGGGACCAACGGGACTAGGTGCAGCACCTTGGTCGGCATGGGAAAATTGGGCTGAAGGGCTTGTTTCTGCGCTGTATGATTAACTTTGAGACTTGAGAACCTCCAGAAGGGGGCACGATTTACCTGGTTCTGCCAGTGACTGCACAATTTCCTTTGAACTCACCAATATTTCTAAATAAATTGCTGATTTTGCACATTAACATACATTAAACACACTACGGAAAGTTAAGGCTAGCCATAAATAAAGTACCTGTTGACCAGCAAGTACTGCCAATCAACCTAACTATCTTCAAAATCTTGCAACCAATTTGAGGTATCTCATTTCATCAGATGGTAAAGTGTTTTGAAGAGATTTTTTTAAATAACAAATTTTGAAGCTTATCTTTAAAAAAACATTTCACTTTTAATTGTAATTGTAATTAATTTATTAGCCAAGTATGTCAAAACATACAAGGAATTTGATTTGCTTTACAGTCATACCAAAAATCAACAGAGCTACATAAAAATTAACATAAACTGTGGTAGAAGGCAATAACGTATTGTATTCTTCCTTCATTTTCTTCCGCAACCAGGGCGATCGAAGCTTCCGCAGCCAGCGATTGAAGCTCCCGCGATCGGGACAGTCAAAACTCCTGCGGTTGGAGCTCTCAAAGGCGATCCCTAACCAAGGGACCGCGAGCTCCACGATGTTAAGTCCGCAGGTTCTGTTGCAGCTTCGGAAGTTGATCCCTAGCAAAGGGACCGCCAGCTACACGATGTTAGGCTGCAGTGCGGACGGAGATACGTTATGGAAAAAGTCGCATCTCCGTCGAGGAAAGAGATTTTTTAAAGTTTCCCCCACCCCCCACATAATACCAAACCAAAGATACACTAGATACATTTAACAACTGACTAAAAACAACAAAAGAAGAAAAGGACGAGACAGACTGTTGGCGAGGCTGCCATCGCACGGCGCCGCACATCATGTTCCCAAAAATCAGACTTGGTAAATCACCCCTAGTATGCAGAGTGTGGATGCGCAATTGTGATAACATAGATCTAGCGTGATTGATGGTTGGCATGCACTCGGTGGGCCAAAGGGCCTGTTTCCATGTTGCATCTTTCAATTCAATTTTCCTGTAGTCCAGTGATCAAATTATCTACGTTCATCTACCTGAAGCTTTTTAAAATTTAGAACATACTTGTTCTTTTATCCAAGTCTTGATTAAGCTGTGATTAATTGATCAATCTAAATATTTCATATACATGTACCCATCCAAATGTCTTCCAAACGGTGTTATAGTTTCTGCCTCACCTACTTCCTCCAGCAGCTCATACCATATACTCACCACCTTCTGTGGGAAGAAGTTGCCCCTCAGGTTCCAATTAAATCTTTACCCTCTCACCTTAAACCTATGTCCTCTATTTTTTGATTCCCCTACTCTGGATAAAAGACTGTGCATCTACCCTATTTATCCCAGACTCTGTGCATCCACCTTATGTGTTCCTTGTTATTTACTCAAAAAAATGGAAATATCGAATTAATTAACTCAGAGTTAATTAAGTGGATTCTGCTGAGTTTAATGAGGTATTTATGAAGATTTTGACCTGCAAAATTAATTCTCACATATAGCCTAACTGGCAGCACATTTATAGTATTTTCCCTTTTTTGTTTTTGATTTCCAGTATTTGCAGTTTTGTTTCATTATTGCTTACATGGTAGAAACGTGAGATGTGATCCAACAATAATTTTTATTTAATATCATTGCAATCATAATATTTTGGCAGTGAGCCTATTCAATAAATTAAATAACTGTATCTCAGAAATTCATGACTATTTTCAAAGAAAGGGATTTTAAGCCATATTTTATCGAATAACATATTTACATATTGATTATTATATGTAATTGTAGAAAATCTGGTTCACAAATAGCCCTTGCACACATTTTTTAAAGAGGTGGGTGATAGGTAAATTATGCTTAAATACAATATTTGCATAGTGCATTAAAACTGATTAAAGCCATCACTGAAAATCTTTTCATGTTCAGGGGATTTTTTATGCAATAAATATAGATGGAGCTTGATATTAAATCACTTTTATACTATCCTTGCAATTAGAAGCCTGCCAAGAAGCCATACTAACATAAAATTCACAAGGCTAAATTGTTTATCCGGTTCCAAGCCATTTAAAAAAGATTTTTTACAAACACAAGAAACAGCCAAGAGAACTATTTTAAATAGATCATTCAGAAAGCTACACATTCCTTGCATGCACAGATTTATTGTTATTACATTACCGCATAAAAGTGCTGTAAAGTTGATGACATCTTTATGAGCAAAAACATAGAGAGTAAGCTCCATTAAAAGTAGATTCTGTTTTTTTTTTCAATTAACCGGGAAATCAACGTGATGAATATCATTGCAAATTGCATAATATAAATGTAAGAGAAAACAAGATCAATTTAATTAAATTTAGAATTTAAAATCCAAATAAACTTTTTGCCCCCAGGGTGGAAATGTCAAAGATGAGTGGCATAGCTTAAGTAAGAGGGCAAAGTTTTAATGAGATGTGCAGAACAAGTTTATTTTTACGCAGTGGTGGGTGCCTGAAACACACTGTCAGCAGCAATGATAGAGGCAGATACAATAGTAGTATTTAAGGATTTTAGATAGGCACATGGGGTATGCAGAGAATAGAGGGATACGGATTACGTACAAGCCGAAGAAGTTAGTTTCACTTGATATCATGTTCCATGTGAACTGTGGGCCGATGGGCCTGTTCCTATGCTGTATTGTTCTATGTTCGACAAAACAATTATCAAAGAAGGAAGTGTATTGTCAAGTTCGAATATCTCAGAGAAGAATATTGAAACACTGAACATAAGGTTTAATTTCAGCAGTGTGTATAAAGCAAGTCAATGGTCATATAATTTACAGTTAAAATTAGGCACTGAAGATCTGTTTATCAATCACTGCTTTGTAAGGAATTCACATTCAACTGTTGCCGAACTGGTTCTTTTCAGGTGGGAGTGCTGATTATTTTGGCATATCATATGTATCCAAACATTCACAAATATTACAAGGAAGCCTGGTTTATATCCTTGGCCCACAAATATTGACTGCAGATAATAGTTTTGTAGCATCTTTCCTTTTGGATATTTTATTGCTTTTCCTGAAAATCAAAAGAGAGTGTAAGGAATAACCACAAAATGAAGAACAATGGCTGTGCCAAGTGGAATAGTGGCTGCATCCCTAAGAACATAATTAGAAACAATGACAGCTGAAATACTGTAGACATATTACACAAACCTGCACCTTTGAAGCACATGCTGTCAAGGCCTTGGGGAATTTACATTACTGCCGCAACTGTGCCATCCACACCAAAGTGCTTATAAATGATTCATTGGAGGTCATGAAGAATGAAACACCTGTCACACATTTCAGTCCAGCCCATCAACATCCCATGTCGGGCTGTTCCCGAGCAAACATAACCCTCTATTATTTGGCCAAAAATAATGAAAATGTTGGACTACTGAAAAATTGAATGATTTACTGAAAACCACTCCAACAATGCAAATGTATATGGAAATCGCATTTGAATCTGTTGTGCATTCCTGAGGGTGTAACTGAGTTAACAGATGAGTGAATAAAGACATAATAGATTTCAAAATGAAGTTGTCAATGGTATTGTTCAAAACACACGTTAATATTTATTGTAAGGATAGACAACTCATTAAATATGACAAACAGATTACATAGAAATAAGACAATATGACCAACTGTCACCACACAAGACTCCAATCACCCCTTTTTGTCGAATCTCATCGTTGCACCTATTTTATTTAATTTCCTTCTATATTTATGCAGCTTCCCCTTAAAAGCATCCACAATGGGCAGGGACCATTCTTTTGATCTGTACTTTACATAAATTGGTGGACATTTTCAAGGCTAAGGTCTAAATGCCTTAAGTTTGTTTGCAAATACAAGGACAATACAGTAATAATACAACATATTATTCACAAAGGGCGGGGGGTTATTGGATAAAGGCCATAGATACAAATACAAAAAGTGTGAGATCAGGAGATAATAATCGAAGTGGCAACTAAATGTGAAACCAGAATATATGTGGAAGGGGAGGAGGTCGGGTGTAAGGGAGAAATGGGGCCCCCCTTCCACATTTTACCCCCTCTTCTCTGCACCCCACATTGATGCATACCCGTTTCTCTTTCCCCCTCTTCTCATCCAATTCCCCCAACCACAACCCCCCCCCCCCCCCCCAACCACTTTGTCTGCAGAATGGTTCTGACCCAAAACGTACCTATCCATGTTCTGCAGAGATGCTGCCTGCCCCACCGAGTCATCTTTTTCCCCAGTGCAGAGGATTCAGTGCATCATGCAAACCAACGTCCTTTTCATCTACACTTCACGCTGCCTCAACAAAGCCACCAGCATAATCAATGACCAGTCTCACCGTGTGCGGATGTAACGTCGAAGGATGAGAAGCCGAAGCAAAGAAGTGGAAGCCAAATAACCGAATGGAAGCGAAGCCGAAACGGCAACTAACCGAAAGAGTGGGACGCCTAAAAGCCCACTAACCTAAAGGCTGCGTCGCCTTAAAGCAAATTCACTGAAAGGCCACTCTGCCGAGACGCCAACTAATCGAAAGGCTACAAGCCAACTCACCGAATGGCCGTTCAGCCGAAAAGTCAAATAACGGACATGGCGTTGCCGGGGGGGGGCGGGACCTGTCAGCGATTGGTCCAGACCCCCGCGTCCATCACATCACTGGCCGGTGGAGACGGGAGGGTCTGGGTCATTTTCCCACACAAGCCATAGGTGACTGGGCACTCTGAACCCGAGCACCAAGTTGTAAGCGGCCGAAGGAGCACATCCTCAGGACTGCCAACCGCATCGCCATCAGACCCCACTGTGACCCCCACACCAGGGTGATTCACCCCACCCTGGCAGCAGGGACAGACGGCTCGGGGCATTGGCAGCCACAGTTAATCTCTTTTAAAACACGTGGTGGGGACAAAAAAACACAAGATGTTAAAGTCGCGCAGCAGACTTGTCATCAGCCCGCCAGGGAATTTGTGTCCCCCCATGTTTTAAAAGAGATTTACTGTGGCTGCCAATGCCCCGAGCCGTCTGTCCCCGCTGCCAGGGTGGGGTGAATCACCCTGGTGTGGGGGTTGGGGTCCGATGGCGGTGCATCGCGGTCAGTGACTGGGTGGGCGAAGGAACCAGCCGGTTCTGTGCTGACACACAGCCCGTCACAGTGCGGCTGCAAGGAGGAGACGAGGCGGAGGGCGGCCGTGGCCTTGGGAGAGTGGGGGCTGTCCCGAGGGATGCTCTCCTTCGGCCGCTTACAACTTGGTGCTCGGGTTCAGAGTGCCCAGTCACCTATGGCTTGTGTGGGAAAATGACCCCGACCCTCCCCTCTCCACTGGCCAGTGATGTGATGGACGCGGGGGTCTGGACCAATCGCTGACAAGGTCCCGCCCCCCGGCGACGTCATGTCTGTTATTTGGCTTTTCGGCAGAGAGGCCATTTGGTTAGTTGGTTTGTAGGCGACGCAACCTTTCGGTTAGTTGGCGTTTCGGCAGAGCAGCCTTTCGGTGAGTTTGCTTTTAGGCATCCCACCCTTTTGGTTAGTTGGCTTTTAGGCGTTGCGCCCTTTCCGTTAGTTTGGATTTAGGCGTCCTACCTTTTCGGCTAGTTGGCGTTTCGGCTTCGTACGCTTTCGGTTATTTGGCATTTCGGCTTCGTTTCCGTTCGATTATTTGGCTTCCACTTCTTTGCTTCGGCTTCTCGTCCTTTGACGCCACGTTGGGGCACCCCCCGGTCACCCTCTTCTTCCCTCTCCCATCTTGCCAGAGGTACAGAAGTTTGAAAACACACACCTCCAGATTCAGAGACAATTTCTTTTCAATTATTATCAGGCAACTGAACAGTCCTCGCACCAGCTAGAGTGCTGATCTCCCATCTACCTCAATGGAGATCTTTGAACTATCTTTAATTGGACTTTATCTTGCACTAAATGGCACACCCTTTTTATCCTTTATCTGTATAATGTGGGCAGCTTGATTGTATTCATGTATAGTCTTTTTTTTTAACTGGAGAGCATGCAACAAAAGTTTTTCACTTTACCCCTGCACATGTGACAATAATAAACTAAAATAAATTTAAAACTGGAGGGCATTGGCTGAACTTGAGAGGGGTGAGATTTAAGATGAATCTCAGGGGCAACATTTTTACTCAAAGGGTAGTTCATAACTGGAATGAGCAGTCAGAGAAAGTGACAGAGGAATGCAATTACAACTTTTAAAAGCCATTTGGACAGAAATATGGAAAGGAGGGGATCAGAGAGATATGGGCCAACTGCAGGTAAAAGGGACAAGCCTAATTTGGTCAACACTGACAAGGTGGACTGAAGGGCCTGTATTCATGCTGTACAGCTCTATGACTAACATTTATTGAAGATTGTGCAAAAAAACAAAACATTAGTGGAAAACATAATTAGAAAAAAAATATCCAGAGGTGGACCGTAGTGTTCTATTGCCAATTTAGGATTAGGTTTGCGTAGCTTGTTTCAAGAACCTGATAGCTGCATGTCAAAGGTGCTCGTCAAACCTAGTGGGACTTCCTTCCCGATGGTGGCAGTTATACGAGGGCTTGAAGGATGGTGGGGATCCTTAACAATAGATGGAACGTTCTTGCCACAGTGCCTCAATAGATGCTTTCCATGGAGGAAGAGAGCTGTGCCCGTTACGGGCTGGGCAGAGTCCTCCATTCTCTGCAGCCTCCTGTGCACTGTAAATGCCATATCAGATCATGATGCAACCAGTCAGGATATTTTCTAAAGGGCATTTGTAGAAGTTTGTTAGAATATTCAGAAACATACAGAAACTTGTTAAAAAGTTTTAAGAAAGTAGCTGGAGCGTATTCTTCACAATTAGAACAATGTGCGGGCCCAGAACAGGTCATCCGAAATGTTAATTTCCAGGAGTTTGAAGCTATTAACTCTCTCCACTACCAACCCACCAATGAAAACTGGCGCATGGCTTCCTGGATTCTCCTTTCTGAAGTCAACAATTGCTTTATTGGTCAATTTGGTAATTGAGTGAGAAGTTGCTGTTGTGGCACCACTCAACTAGGTGTCCAGTCTCTCCTCTGCATGCCAACTTGTCACCATTAATTCATGCAACCACAGTGGCATTGTCAGTAAATTTGTATATGGCTTTGGATACGTTCTTAGCCACACAATCATGAGTGTGAAGAGAGAAGAGCAGCTTTACACATGATGCCCTGGGGTCCACGCGTGTTAATGGTCCGTGCGGAGATGCCGTGACTGGTCCACATTTATTTCCACTTTGAAACATCACCCATGTGTTACCACTGCCAGTGAAAGCTTCTCATCAATTCCTTTGATAACCACAGGCTTGACTTTTTCAGCTGATTTTTTCAGATTCTACCTTGCCCAAAAGTAGGGGTGAAATATTAAATTGAAACCATGAATCTCTGAACCACCCCATTGATATGATCGCACCTCGTCCTTGTCAACCTTCCCATCCCATTCACACCAAATCAATGCATATACTTCAACTGTCCTGCCTTTTGATATCTATGAAACTTTATTTTTTTTAGAGGGAGATAAAACTGTTCTTTTAAAACTTAATGTTTTATTGACCTACGTGTAGAGAAACACATTTACAAGGAATTTGTATTCTGTCACACAAAATAAAAGCTTCAGAATGAGGTGCTGGGTATCACAATTCTTTAAAATTAAAGGCCCCCCAATTCAAACTGCAAGAAAAATAATTTATGTTTGACTTATGGTGATGTAAATGTAATGCTCTCACTCCTTTCATTCTCTTCAGAATATTTTGTCTTGTACACTCAGCAGGTGCTTGCTGGCCTCTTGTACCTCACTTGAATGTTTTTTCTGCATCTGAATAGTGTGAACAGGTTGCTTGAACAGTGACATGGGGATATTTAATTTTAAGATCAATCTTGACCTTTTAACAGTGACATTGCACCGTTACTGGATGATGATCAGAATCACATATTTTTGTACCACTCAACAATTGTGGAGTGAAGTGACTATTTTAGTCTCTGCTTAGAATAGTTAACACACAAGATATTGGAATTAGAACTTTGGACCTACCGATAGTTCACAGTATATTGAATAGTGCAGTAAGTTGACAGTACATTGAATAGTGCAGTAAGTAATGAAGTTACCTGAAAAGGTGACTCAACTCCAATGTAAAAATGCTTACTTATAGTAAAAGACCAACTTTAATAGGATGATAACAGGCTTATGTAAAATGGAATCAAAACTCCACAGGCAAACAAAATAGCGTAATAAAAAGACCCAAAGTGCTGAAGTAACTTAGCTGGTCAGGTGGCATCTCTGGAGAACATGGACAGGCGAAAGAGATGCTGCCTGACCTGCTGAGCGACTTCAACCAATTGTGTCTTTATTTTGTAAACCATTATCTGCAATTCCTTGTCTAAACATCATAAATAATTTAAGGTAGAACCACAGGTCTTGAAACATTCCAACGAGGGAGATAGATAAGAAAATTAAAGCCAGAACTTCATATATGACCAAAAAAGAGATTAATATAGAACTGAAGACAAAGAGACAGACAAGTAACACGGTTGATTCGTAAATTCAGAGGAAAAGGGAAAAAAGAGAAACACTGGCAGCATCTGGGAATCCGAAGTCTGAAGAACGGTCTCAACCCGAAACATCACCCATTCCTTCTCTCCAGAGATGCTGCCTGTCCCGCTGAGTTACTAGTTTTTGTGTCTATCTTCGGTTTAAAACAGTATATGCAGTTCCTTCTTACACAATACAAAGTACACTGTAAACATGTGAACACGAAGCAGATTGTAAAAGGAGAAATGGGCCAAATAAAGACCAAAGAAATTGTAAATGGAAAGGCTATTGTAGAGTTACTTAATCAGTACTTTGCATTGGTCTTCAGCAAGGATGAAATCGCTGCAAGAGCTTCAGTTACCGCATTCGATTCTGATGGACTAAAAATTGATAAAGGTAGGGTGCTTAGAAAAATTAGCTGCACTTAAGGTGAATAAATCATCTCGTTCACATCAAATATATCTTAGGTTGCTGTGGGATGGACGGGGGAGGAAATTACAGTCCTAGGCCATAATCTTTCAAATAGTTACAGATTTAGGAATAGAATACCCTAACCCAAGCACCTGAACATGGGAAAACAAAAGGTTGCAGGGATAAATCCTGTAACCAAATTTTAAACCTTGATATTGAGGAAAGTTGAAAGTATAATCAAAGGCTGAAATAGTGGTCACATATTAAAGTTGGACAAACTTCTTAAAGAACCAGGATGATCAACCCCTTTCTACTATTTATTTCCCAGTAACCTAATCTCACACATGCCTATTAACACTTCAGATTCTTCCAGCCACCCGCACCAGCTGCAACATAGTCACAGATTAACATATAACCTTTAGGATGTGCAAGGAAAACTGATGAACCAAGGGGAGTGGGGAGAAGGGCAAGTAGTCACAGGGTGAACAAGCAAACTCTGCAATGACACAGACTGGAGGTCAGAAATGAACCAGTCATTACAACTGTCTCACAGTTGCATGCCACTAGAAATCATTACTCAGTGTTGCAGAGTGCACCTCTCCACAGATAATACATGGTTGAAATACAAACCATTCAAAAAAAGCACTTTGATCATTTCAGAAATGAAAAAGTAGACCTATATGGAATAAGCAAAAAGCTGTTTGTTCAATACTAGCTCAAAATCAAAATTTAGTCTTTAAAACATTCAATGCGTCAAAAAGTTAATAAACATCAACCTACTTTGGCATGGATAGAGTAGGCAGTCTAAAGCTTTGTCCCAGGGCATGCTGGTAGATTGATTGGTCACTTTCAATTGTCACTTAGAGTAGGTGAATTGTAAAAGAGGAATTGATGGATATGTAATAGACAATATATTGTGGAGTTACAGGGAATTGGAGACTGGGGCTGATAACATAGATGGGAGCTGGCATCACCAGGATAGAAGGATGTAGTAGAACCAAGGAACTGCAGATGCTGGTTGACAAAACAGACATCTAGAGTAACTCAGCAGACCAGGCAGGATCTCTGGAGAACATGGTAGGTGATCTTTCTGTTGAGGGTCGAGGGAGAAAGTTGGAAGAGAGGAGAGACAGTTCAAAGCCTGGCAGGTAACAAGTTGATAGGCAGATGGTTGGACAAAGGCTAGAGATGAAAAGATGTGAAACAAAAGTATTCAAGGTCAAGGTCAGTTTATTGTCACATGCACCAATTAAGGTCCAGTGGAATTTGAGTTACCAACAGCCATACTAAGTGAAAAGCAACAACACACAACCACAAAGTTAACAAAAACATCCATCACAGTGGATTCCACATTCCTCACTGTGATGGAAGGCAATAAAGTTCTCCCAGTCGGGGCAGCCAAACCATCCGTAGTCGGGGCGATCAAAGCCCCCGCAGCCGACAATCGAAGCCCCTGTCGGGGTGATCGAAACTCCCGTGTCGGGGCGGTTGAAACTCTCTGTGGGATGGAGCTCCCAAGTCGGCCACTTCTTACCAGAGACCGCGGGCTTCACTATGTTAAAGTCCACAGGTCCCGTGGTTGGAGCTTCGATCCCCGGCAATGGGATCGCAAGCTCCACAATGTTAATGTCCTGCAGACTCCCGCGGCTTGGAGCGCTGGGTCGATCTCCAGGAAAGGCTGGCAATTCCACGATGTTAGGCCGCCGTGGGGACGGAGATACGATATGGGGAAAAAAAAAAAAAAAAAATCGCATCTCTATCAAGGTAAGAGATTGAAAAGAAGTTTTCCCCCAAACTCCCCCCCCCCCCCCCCCCCCCCCACATTCATAAAATAATCTACCTCTTTATTCCTACTACCAAAACACACTTTGCCACACTCTATTTCATCTGCCACTTCTCTGCTCACTCTCCCACTTGGGATCACACCGTCTGATTGGGAACCACTCTGTCTGATATCATCTGTTGCTGGCTTTGATTTGCTCTGGTCCTTTCCAGCTTCCAGTTCCTTTCCCCGTACAATCACTGAAGAAGAGTCCCAACCCTAAATATCATTTATTCATTTTCTCCAGAGATGCTGCCCGATCCGTTCCAGCATTTTGTGTTATCATTACAGCCAGATCTAGCAGGTTTTTGTGGGACGCAGCGTAAAACATTCGGCAAAATGGTCGCCTAGTCTATGTCTGTTCTTGCAGATGTAAAGGCCACATCAGGTAGGTATGTTACAAAACCTACCTGAATCGTGGCTGAGAATCTGCCCCAGCCCCGTGTGCGCGATTTTGGCGCTGTTTAGAGGGGGCGGGTTTAAAACGCGATTTTTACTAGGCTGTTGCAATCGAAAATGTTCAGCCTAGTAAATCATTAGCGGAAAATCGCTGAAAGACCCCGTCGCAAAAGGTATTATTAGTTTTTATGGCCTTGTATAATAGTTATAGTAGTTTAAAAACCACTCTCTAAACCCGCGACCTCTCGCAGCCCCAGGGTTTTATAAAGCAAACAATTAAAGGTATGTACCTTATTTTTACATTAAAAGGGGCTTCTTAAGAACCCTGTATATAAAGTTTTCTATAGCGAATAGTTCATTTTGGGCTCTTTATATCCCGCAATATTTTTCTGGGCATTTGAGGGCACAAATCCACTGCAATGTGAACGTTCTAAACCAGCGCGTTCACAGGATCCCACTAGAAAGCCGATTTAAATTGACTTTAATTTACAGCAATTGAACACTAAATTCCTTCCATTTGGCCTATAAATTGATGTAAATGAGATTTAAAAATCATGTTTTATTATGAATTATTTGTGAATATTATTTGGACACTTAGGCTATTTAAAAATGTTAATCATTTATTAAGAAATGGATAGGTTTAGATCTAGTAATTGAAGTATGAAATTAGCTACAATTGGGTAACTAACTAATTATATGCTTTAATTTCAGGTCCTCCAAGTAAGATTATTTTATATTTGTTTCGGAATGCTTCAATCTATGATAACTGAAAATTTCAATCAGTTCTCTTAATTTTTAAGAAGGTTATGGGCTTTTGACTGTCCTCGATCACAGCTTTTTGTTATGTCCATAGAAAATCAATAGGGAACAAGATGCTAATTTCCGAGTATGAAAATGGCCATAACTTTTTTATTACTTGAGATATGAAAGTGAATTAGGTGTCAAATTAAACTTATTGTTATGCTTTATCTGATGGGATAAATTGCAGACTTGATTTTTTAAATCTCAAAATTTTGTAACATTGCTACATCAGGAGCACCAAATGCAGTAGATGAGTTTATGAGTGCATGCAAACCTCTACCTCACCTGCAAGGGCTGCTTTGGTTCGTAGATGGATGTGAGGGAGGAGATACAGGGAAAGGTATTACATCTCAACAGGGCAAAGTACCTGGGGAGGGGCTGGTTAGGGTGGGAAGATATAAGTGAACCAAGAAACTGCAGAGGGAGCAGCCTTTGCAGAAAAGGGTGCAGATGGAAACACATGACTGGTGGTGGAATCACGTTGAAAGTGACAGCAACAGCTATCCATCTCCTCTAACCTCATCTACTGCATTTGGAGCTCCCGATGTGACCTCCTTCATTCCAGCAAGACCAAGCATAGACAGACTAGGCAACCGTTTCATCAAATGTTTCACACTAAGTCAGTCAAGGCTTGCTGGATCTCCCAGTTGTTAATCATTTTAAATCCCCATCCCATCACTCACTTTCCTGGATTTTTCTCTATAGCCAGAGTGAGGCCACGTGCAAACTAGAGGAACAGCACTTCATATTCACTTAGTTAGCTTATAACCCAATGAACACTGAATTCTCCAATTTTTTGATAATGTACCAATATCCCCTCCCCTTTCCCCCCACCTGAACGCATCCCCATTTCTCCCACCATCACACCTTTTCCCCCTCATCCCTTCCTCATTTTCTCCTTATCTCACAGCTTTTTGTCTTCTTCCCATCTCTGGCCTTTGTCAATCTGCTAATCAAAATCTCCCTCACCTGTATCCACCCATCACCTTGCCTGGTTTTGTCACACCCTCATCTCGCTTCGTTTTCTTCATCCCATCCCCACCCCCTACTGCAACAAGTCTGACCACGAAACATCGCCGATCTAAATTCTCTAGAGATGCTGCCTAACCCGGTGAGTTACTCAAGTACTTTGTGTCTTATATTGTAAATAGTATCTGCATTTCCTTGTCTGCATGAATCATTTGGTTTGTTTCAATGGTTATCAATAATTATTTTGATCATACAATGGACATTTGTCAAGTAGGATTCAATATTCCATTACAAGAGCAGAGATCTATAGTAGTGAGCCAATAGGAATATATGTGATTAGACTTTTATAACAGGAATATTTTGACTCATTCCTAAATTGGTTTCACCAATGGTGAATGTATTAACTATTTCAACTCTAATTTGGTTTACCCTTCAAAGCAATGGATCATTTTGAAGAGATCAAGATTAAAGCACTTATTTTTTAAATGTGGACCCAAATATTCTGTAACATTCTGATTAATTTCAGCGAACTTGAGCAATATTAGCAAAAATGCAAGATATATTTATACTGAGGAGTCAGGAGGTAGCCCCAGCATTCTCACTCTGCATCCCTCCCCCACCTGAGTCGTACTAGCTTCTGGTTTTCACCCTACAAACAGCTAACAATGGCCTGTTTTCTTTATCATTGTTACTTTTTTTGCATATCTTTTATTCATTGTTCTTTATCTCTCCACATCTTACAAAATTCTTAAGGGGTTGGACAGGCTAGATGCAGGAAGATTGTTCCCGATGTTAGGGAAGTCCAGGACAAGGGGTCACAGCTTAAGGATAAGGGGGAAATCCTTTAAAAGCGAGATGAGAAGAACTTTTTTCACACAGAGAGTGGTGAATCTCTGGAACTCTCTGCCACAGAGGGTAGTTGAGGCCAGTTCATTGGCTATATTTAAGAGGGAGTTAGATGTGGCCCTTGTGGCTAAGGGGATCTGGGGGTATGGAGAGAAGGCAGGTACGGGATACTGAGTTGGATGATCAGCCATGATCATATTGGATGGCGGTGCAGGCTCGAAGGGCCGAATGGCCTACTCCTGCACCTAATTTCTATGTTTCTATCATAGTCTATATCCCTCATTTCCTTTACCCCTAACCAGTCTCAAGGGTCTCGACCCGAAACGTCACCCATTCCTTCTCTCCGGATATGCTGCCTGTCCCGCTGAGTTACTCCTGCTTTTTGTGTCTAACTTCAGAGGATGTAATGGCTATAGAAAATGAACAGAAGAGATTCATTTGTACAAGGAATTAACAATTTCAGTTGTGGTATGAAACTGGAGAAGATGGGGATGTTCTTTGTATCCATAGCATGTGGAGTGATTTGGGAAGGGTATTTGATGTGTCAGAGATGATTTTCATTGCCACAAGGGTCAGTAACAGAGGGCACATATTCTAATCAGCAAAAGAGCTAGTAGTATCCCATGAGAAATAGAAATGGGGAACATTTATCATTCACTCCACGAGCATTTACAAAATAACACTTCAAAAAGAGAATTGGATAATACATCAAAGGGAAACATTTGTAGATCTACAAATGAACAGGACGTTGCAGTTTTAGACAGGCAGTATGGTGGTGATTCAAAACATATCTGCAGCATGAAAAAATCTCATTAGTTATACTGTACACATGCAAAAAGATACAATAAACATTGCAAACTTCATCTATTACCTGTGAAAAGTAAAAAGTACAAGAACCATGGAGAGATGGCCGATTAATCCCTCAACCCCGCATTGCCATTAATAGGATCGTGGCCGATTCAATCTTGGCATGAATACAATTTTCCTTTGTTCCCATACGCTCAACTCAGTTTCATTTGAAATATCTGCAGATCTATCTTGAATATTTTCAATCACTCCTCCCACAACTATCCCCACTCCACTTTCTTCCCAGGTCTCTGGGGTCTAGACGTTCTGCTGCTGTTTGTGATGTATATATATATATGATTTGGACATAAATGTATATCAATGGATATATTAATAAATTTGTAGATTACACAAAGGTTGCTGGGGTCCTGGATTGTGAGGAAGGCTTTCAAAGTATACAATAGATCAACTACAGAGGGCGGCACAGTGATGCAGTTGGTAGGGCGGTCACAGTGGCACAGCGGTAGAGTTGCTGCCTAACAGCGAATGCAGCGCTGGAGACCTGGGTTCGATCCGGACTACGGGTGCTGCCTGTATGGAGTTTGTACGTTCTCCCCGTGACCTGCATGGGTTTTCTCCGAGATCTTTGGTTTCCTCCCACACTTGAAAGACGTACAGGTTTGTAGGTTAATTGTCTTGGTAATCGTAAAAATTGTCCCGAATGGGTGTAGGATAGTGTTAATGTGTGCTGGGATCGCTGGTCGGCACGGACCTGGTGGGCTGAAGGGCCTGATTCCGCGCTGTATCTCTAAACTAAGAGCTAGGGTGAACGGGTGCTCTGTGGTCAGTGTGGACTACAACCTAAACTACATTTGGCAGGGAAACGGCACATAGGATTTTGGTTAAGCCGGATATGGAGTGTACAGTTCTGGTTACTCCATTGCAGGAAAGTTGTGGAGGCTTTGGAAAGGGTGCAGAGGATGTTTATTAGAACGATGCCTGGCTGAGAAAGCATTTGTTACAGGGGGAGTTTGGACAGATTTGTATTGACTTATATTGTTTTCTCTGGAATGCCAGAGGTTGCAGAGAAACCTGATAGAAGTGTATAAAGTTATGAGAGGCATAGATCGGGTAACAGCTTGAGATGTGTATAAATGACTTGACAGAATCTTTTCCCAAGATGGAAAAATCAAATGTTAAACGGCATGGCTTTTGGACGAGAGGGCCAAACTTTATAGATGTATAGGGCAAGTTTCCTTTTAGAGGTGATGAGTGCATGGAATGTGCTACTAGGGTTGATGATTGAAGCAAATACTTTAGTGCATTTAAGAAACATTGGACAGGCACAATATGCAGCTGCCAGCTCCACTCCAGAACTAAGGTCCATTAGCTTATCTCTGCTATTCTCTCCTCACAAATGTTGGGTATTTCCAGTGTACTCTCTTATTTTAGATATTCAGATATTGCAGTGCATTATAACTTTCATTTCCAGCATCTTTTCATTTCATATTTGTATTCTTCCAGATTAACTAGAACTAACAACATTTTACCACATTCTCCCAAACTGTACCAACACCAGCTACGTTGGTCAGTCTTTCTTCGTGGTCACTCCATCACTTCAATCTCTCTCCTACTGACTTACAAAGGGTTCCTTTATTTGGTTTCAACTTTATTATTGCAACCATTGGTTTTCCTTCCAACACAGTCCTTTTCATAATATTAAAAGATTCTATACATAGTTAACTATAAAGTTCATTTAAAATATCTGCCAACAATTATTTGTTTTTTGTTTCCATTGAAGTAATTTTAAGGTGTTGTATTAATCAGCATACGATGGTAAATTTTGCTTAAATCAAATGGAAAAAAATAGCACTTGAGATAAAAGTGAAGTAGCCGCTATGCCAGCATACGTAAAACATAGCTTCAGGTTTAATAAATACAGGTGCACAACCTTTTATCCGGTGTTCCGGAAACCGAAAAACTCCGAAAACCGGCCATTTTTTCCAGATGTCATCTGCGCACCAAAGCTCGCGTTTTGCGCCAAACTTGACCCGAAACGACCCACGGTCAACCCAGGTCTGTACTACTGTAGCGGCTGCCTCCTTCCCGGAGACCGGGAGACGCTTAAACATCTGTAAATCATTGCTTAAATGTTAGTCAGTTAGTTTGGAGGGCGTTTATGTGAAGGGGGGGGGGGGGGGGGGGGGGTGAAGGGGTAAACTTTAATTCTTAGTCCCCTACCTGGTCGGAGAGGCGGGGAGCGGTCAATGCCTTACCGGGTCGCCGTGCAGTAAGCTCCGCAGCGCTGTGGCCGGTGGGGCAGCGGGCGGCGCCGGTTGTAGCTCCGACCCCGGCAACTCTACCCCTGGCTGCGAGGCGCTCCAAATCCAGCGCGGCCCGCGGCCGGACGCCCCAGCTCCGCGAATGTCGGGAGTCGGCCGGCGTCGCAGCGCTGGGACACCAGCGGGGAGCGGTCAATGCCTTACCGGGTCGCCGTGCGGCAAGCTCCGGAGCGCTGTGGCCGCCGACCCAACATTCGCGGAGCGTCGCTGGATTTGGAGCCGCGCAGCCAGGGGTAGAGTTGCCGGGGTCGGAGCTCCAACCGGCGCCGCCCGCGGCCGGACGGAGCCCCCAGCTCCGCGAGGTTGGGAGTCGCCGACCAGGTAGGGGACTAAGAATTAAAGTTTCCCCCTTCACCCCTACTCCACCACCACATAAAATCCCTCCAAACTAACTGACTAACATTTATGCAATGATTCTCCCGGTCTCCGGATGGAGGCAGCTGCTCCAGACTTTTCAAGCCGCCCGCGCTACCTACCTAATCTACGCTAAAAATCTTCCATTCGGAAATCCGAAAATGTCCGAAATCCGACAAGTGGCTGGTCCCAAGGCTTTCGGATAAAAGGTTGCGCACCTGTATAAATATCTATTGGAGCAATGTCGCATACATTCTTATGTGATCTAAATCTGATCTTCTCTCCAACTTGGCTGTTTTACATAGCAAATTCATTGGTCCATCATTTTTGTAGTAGTGATTTGATGCTAAATTGTCAAACAACACCAAACCCTTGTTGGATGAACATGACTAAAGTTAGTGCCCAAAATACTTTAAGATGATCATTCAGCTTGATCGTTTGATTCAGGTTGCCTCTTGAGTGCTCCTCATCTAGACAATGCCCACACCTGCACAGCTCCCAACGTTGAGGTTTGGCTGTCGTGGCCATCCCATGTAAAGGAATGGATCCAAAGTGCTATCTCAGGTGGTAGGTCCCGGGGGTGATGGGATGGTCAGCCCTGGTGACCTTCAGATAGTGCGGCACTCAGAGAATCTTTAAACTGTTTCAAAACGTCTATGATCAGAGAAGTTTAAAAGCAGTGCAAATAGTTTTTAAATGAATTCTAAAAAGTTATTAACTAAAAACATCATATAATTTATAAAGTGAAATACAGAAAAATTGACTATTTCTACCAAAATACTTGCAAGGCTGTTATAAATTGGAGGTCCAAATCATGAAATGTATCCAGTTGTTCAGTAACCACCCTTGGTGCTGGTCCTGAGTGCAAGGGTGAAGCAAGAATTCAGGTATCGCAAAATCCAATCTCTAGCTCATTCACACATGCCACATGCAAACCAGCCTCCCCCTTCCCCACTGATTCTATCTATACGTCACACTGCCTAAGGACATATATTAGGCTTTTCTTCAAAGGACCTCTCATGTTAAGAGATTAGTCCCGATCTCCCAACATGTCTCATTGTGGCATGTAATTTCTCCATAGCTGTAATACTTTATTCCACTTGGTTATATTTCATACTATACTACCATACTACCTATTGTACCTGCATGTGGTTTGATTGCACTTATGTAATATATACCTTTGGACGGGTTAGTACACAAAACTTGACATTGTAGCTCAGTACATGTGATAATAATAAACCAATATTAATATGTCCATTGAAGTACAGAGCACGCTGACTCACAAAACCACTCCAGCAGTTCTCTTCTAAACCACTGCTAAAAAACAAGCACATTTAAGTCCCTTAAAAAATAATTTATATACAGGTAATTACATAAACTGAAATTATTTGTGACATTCTCCATTCCCATCTCGTCTTTATACATTCATATCCTTTAATATAAATGGGAGGTGCAAGGCATTTTTGACACTACTGTTGTACTGTTCTGAGAACCAGCAGCTGGCTTTTAAACACTTGAAAGGTATCTTAAACATTCCAAAAACCTGAATAAAACTAATCAAAAACATGTTCTATTCAAGTATTAAAATACAGAAAAATAACACCATTGAAATCAAACCAGTTGCAAGGTTGTCATAAACCGGAGGAATCAAGCACAAAATGTGTCTGCTTGCTCAGCTCAGGTTGATCAGTATCGTAGGTAGAAACATCTACTTCGTAATATTAAAATACCAACTCACAACAGCAATAGATTGGGAGATATTAAGCAAATTATACTGTCATTGTAAATCAATGTTTACCAAATTCTGCTCTTCTTCAGTAAGAAAGTGCCAAAGATAATTACACACTTATACAACTGCACCACAATTTGCATTGTCAACTTCATACAATGTGGAGTGTTGTTACTTAATATCCATATCCATCAATATATGCTTTGCTCTCCTCTACTCCAATACATGGTTATTTTCAAAGCATTCATTTCTACAGCATCCATACAAGTTATCCACCTATACGGAAATAGCAATCAATAGCAATTACATCCAAGCATCTACTTTAAGATATATTACAATGCCCACCAAATAATACACCAAATATAAAATAAATAAATAACCTCGGAAACAAGTTTATTGTGTTTTGAGATGATACATCAGATGCTCATTATTTAGAGCTACAAAGTTTTAAATGAAATCTCTTCATTACAAATTGACAAAAGGTAAAACGGATTCACAACAGCATGTACCACATGATCAGAAATGGAACTGAGTCTAATACGAATGCCAAAATTCTAATAATCTACAGCTATAATAGATTTCATACAGATAATGGATTAGGCTAAAATGCACCATAATATTTGGTTGACTTGAGGAACAGTTTCCTTATTACATCACAAAATACATTTTCATATCCCAAAGAAGCAGACTTGCAAGTAGGCATTTAAACATAACTAATCTACTGCTACAAAGATCTACTTCAATAGCATTTACCTTTTATAGGGTCTTGTCCCATTCTTCAAAAGATAAAAGCAGAGATTAGAATCAGTATAACATATACACAGAAGTCTGTATTGTAAAGGCTATAAAGAATTGTTGCACATTGTAAATAATGCCTCCTGCTCCTTTTCACAGCACAGGACGCGATGTAATTTATGTAGCATATCTCTTGGTCCACTGTCTGGCTATCCTGTCATGTTCTGCTCTGTTGGTCAAATATTGGGTTGCTATGCTCCCAACTAGAGGATCCGCTGTCAATGAAAAAAATGATTGAATAAGTCAAAGATTTAAACATTGAGAATGCTCAGAGCACTTTATCCCCTTTATTGTATTTACCACTTTCTTCTCTCCAAACACATGCATAAAATGGAATTCAATCAATGTCGTATTATATTATTATCTGCATTATTTTTTAAAGCAAAACAATAAGAATTTAATGTTATTAGAATCAATAGAAGTCCCAAAGTCAAATGTTCTAAATTAATAATGTATAAAAGTACATTCTTGTATGGTGGTATTTCTAAAGGCCGTTTTTGCTGGTCTTCACTGTTTCCATTGTATACAGCACCTGTCAACTTTATATGGAGGATATACTAATGTAAAATCATAAAACCTTTTTGTGTTTAGGCAAACCCCACGTTATGGCAGCTTGCCAATAGATATTCAGCCTTCTGAAATCCATAAATCAAAAATTTGTGACAAGGAATAAAATAAATTTACAGAATCGGTGGAAAATAACTAAATGCAAAAGAAAATACAAACGTTGCCAATTTTTATTTTTAATCGGTCAATACTTTGCATGAATTAAATTTGAATGTGACATCATTTGGTCGGCAGTCTCTAACAAGTCCCTCCTATGCCATGCACTCTCCTGCCAGAATACATGTGAACAGATGTTGCAGTGTGCAGTGCCGCCATGCTCATAATCGGAGAGGAATTTCCTCTGACGGGCTGCAGTGTGGAAAGCCGCAGTCGCCTTGGCCAGCTGCTTAAAGTAATCCCTCAGCCAAAAGCTCCACTTCCATTAGGTCACTATGCGTTAACTCATTACCAAGTTCTTCTACACCACCTTTATCTCAAGAACGCCAAAGCTCGAATTCCATCCCTTTCCCAGATATCCTCATCTACTAAACCCTTAAAGGGCCTGTCCCACTTTCACGACTTTTTTTACCGGTGGACATTTTTCATCATGCTAGAAAAACGCCCCGACCTACTTGATGCCACGAGTACCTACGACTAGCACCACGACCTCCTACGACCTCGTGACGAATATGCTGCGAGTACGAGTCAAAGGCAAACTCGGCAGAGGTCGTGAAAGTGGGACAGGCCCTTAACTAATCTACAAGCCTTGTCCAGTTCCCACCAAACCCTGCACCCTATAATCTAATGTTAGCCACAGCTGTTATATTAGGCAGTGAATCACTTTGCCTCGCCGATATAATGGATTAATAGGAGAAAAACATCTGCTTCCTTATTCTCCTCATGAGATTCAATATAACTCCTCTGCACATCAGAAATCGCTTGTACTTGCATAAGATAAGCAATCATAAAACTTAATTTTCCATAAAATGGCTCCCTTTTCACTGCCTCAAAGTTATGATGACCAGACATGGACTGTGTCAATTTAGTTCCTAAAGTTTGATTTAGCCTTTTCTCATCCTCAATGGTTAATTTAAAGAGCTCTGGTCTTTATTTCTACGGTACTGCAGTAAAAGACAATAGCACAGTTAAAGTAATCAATGGCCGTCTGGTTGTGGAACAACTCACCCTTCCAGTATGCCATTACATTTACTAATGTAAAATGACAATGAATGTAAAAGTTTACATTGAGCATGTGAATATAGAACTCGAATTTTTACTGCAGTGTATGGGATCTTGATGCACCTATAATCCTGTGCACAGCTTTGCTCCCCTTCACACATGATCAGGTGTTTGATTTGGAGGAACTGCAGCAAACGTTCACTGTAATGTTTCCAGTGATGACAGATTTGCCAAATATGGATGGGCTATATTTTCTAGAGCTAAGAATAAAAGATCTAATTGAAATTTACAAAATGCTTTCAGACTTTGACAGACTGAATGGTGAGATTACGTTTCCATATCTAAATAATCTAGAAACAAGGATCACAGAATAAGGGGTAAACAGTTTAGAAATGAGATGAGAAATTTATTTACTTTAAGTATCATGAATCTTTAGAATTCTATATTCCAGAGAGCTATGGAGGCTCAATTATTGAATTAATTGCAAAGAAATGGATAGATTTCTGAACATTAAGAGAATAAAACTTGTGGGGACAGTGTAGGATGATTAGGCTGAAGTAGAAAATCAGCCACAATCTTAACAAATGACAGAACTGCCACAAAGGGCCAGCTAATTTATACCTGCTCCTATTTCTTATAATTAGAACACTGAAGACGTATGTGAATGCATTGTCAGAACACTGGACTTGATGAAAAAGGAAAACAGGAACAATTAACAAGCCATCTAGAAGATGAGATTTTTGAGTCTGAAGAAGGGTCTCGACCCGAAACGTCACCCATTTCTTCTCTCCAGAGATGCTGCCTGTTACTTCAGCTTTTTGTTTCTATCTTGGGATATTTGAACTATATTTCCTAATGCATCATCACCAGGAATCTAGGACACAGTTCTCAGTCCTAATCATAGTGAATGGCAGCACAGTCTCAATGAGAAATGTTGCCGACCTGTTTTCACCCTTCCCTCCTAAAGTTGATACTACACAGATCATGTTGGAAAAGTATCATAGAACAGTGTAAATCAATGAGCATAAAGGGTGCAACACAAATGGAAATTGGATTTTAAAAAAAACAAGGATGCAAACAGCATGCATTCGATCCTATAAGGAGGGGAGAAATGTCTGGCCAATAGAATGTAACAACATGGGGAGGATTTTTAAGGAAGAAATACGTTGAACCAGAAACCGAATTGTACACTATTCGAGAGGAGGTTTTTTAATTAATTAATTCTTTTTCAGGGTTAGGGCATAACTGGCAAGGCCAACATTATTGCCAAGTTAAAATTGGCCTTGGGAAGATGAGGGCAAACAACCTTTCCTGTCAAGTAACTCCCAAATGCCATATGGAGGGGAGCTCGAGGATTCAGAACAAAGGAGACAAAGAGGGAATACCAATACAAATCAAAGTTAGTTTGGTGGAAGGCACAGCCAGGTTACGAACACGTTCCACTTTTATTGACACATGCAAATCAATTTTGTGTACATTCCAAAATAATTTCATACAGTAGTTATACCACTACCATATTGCTATGAGTGGTGCTGATGAGGTCAAAGAACATTTATTGTCTTCCCATATAGTTACAATGGTATGGAAACAGACCGTTCATGCCGTATAGTTGGTTTCAAAGGGCCTTAATATCAAAGGTTGTTACATAGTCTAATAGAGTTTCGTTCCACAAGTATCAATGGAAGTGGTTCCTTAATAATATCCAAAGCAACTTTCTCATGCAAAGGCTGGAATCATGGTTAGCCAACATTACCTTGAGCTCATTACTAATGAGGAAGAGGCCAAGCACTTTGTAAGTAGAAAAGCCATTGCCTAAGTACTGAATCTAAATCATGCTGAACAAGTCAAGGATTATTCATAGCTTCTAGGTAAGGGTTACAAACGACGCTAACTTGAAAAATCAGTTAAAAGTCAAACTAAAAAGTAGGAAAGAAGGTAGAAAATTAAAATGGCCGGTGAAACCAAGCTGATTGAAAAAAGACCTGAACAATGGCAGCCTGACAAGAAATTGCTAGAAGATCAAAAATTTAACTTCAAATATCATGTCAAAAATCCTGATTAGAAGGGTGTCCCTAGAAATCTTCTGTTAAGTTACCAATGACTTTTTCTCATTTTGTCATGCAAAATGTGATTCTAATTTACAATTGTACATTAAGAATGAAACATTCCACTGGTCAACATAGATTCTCTCAAACATACTTCAAATATTCTTCCTGAAAAAGTTGATCAATGCTCGTTATTAATTTACTGATTTATTGTCACCTTTTCAGCATGACTATCAAAATGACCTAATTGTGCTCTATGTAACATTATATGGTGACATAGTAATCAGATTTCCATTGTTTTCTTGTTAACTAATTTTACTTCCTTGTGACTTTAAAATATTTTGCTGCAATGGCAATCTTCTACACCTTAAAGGTAGCATACAATAATTACTCATCAAGTCCATTGAGTCATCCAACACAGAAATAGGCCTTTCAGCCCAGCTTGTCCATACTGACCAAGATGCCCCATTTAAGCTTATCCAATTCCACGATGGCAGAGACGAAAACTCAAGGAAATTCTTTAATTCCGTAGATTCAAATGTATGGATCAAGTCTGATCCCAACTCGCAATAAAATGCAAAAACTGCAACACTAGTATCTAGATATCAATCATATAAGATAAACCATATGCAACTAGTAAGTAAGTAAGTTTTATTTATATAGCACGTTTTAAGTCAACTTGCATTGACACCAAAGTGCTTTACATAAAATTAATAAGTTTCCATACAAACCATAGAAAGAGGTTAAGACTGCAACCTTGGCAGTGTCCCATGCTCCTCTTGGCATTTCTGCAAACAAATAACCAGCCTCCACCCTAAATGTTACTTGTAACTCTAGTTATGTTGTACATATTTGAGGTTTCCTGTTTGTTAGGAAGGGACTATTTTAGAAGCAAGTGTTTAAGCTGCAAAACCTCTTCTTTTGAAGCACAAATGGTACTGCAATTATATCTAGGAATATTCATTAACACCAGTAACTTAAACTAAAACTTCATGTTTTTTTTATTTTTTATTAATTTGGTCCTATGAAGCAAACAGAAACAGTCAATGGACTGTGCAAGATGATAACTGGACTATCAAGTAAAAAGGGAAAATTATTAGGCAACTAAAGAATGAGGTTAAGCAAATGAAAGAAGGGAAAACAGACAAAATAACTTATTGTGCAGCCGAATTTTAAACAGTGGGTTAATTTCACGGCATATTTTCATGCTTATGTGATGTGCAAATTTGGAGGAACTAACTTAAAATTAAATGCAAGTTGACAAAATAGCTGATAATATTTTACCAATGATCACATATGAACACCACTGCAACTATGTGACTTTTATATTGATGCCCACCTTTGTCAATGCAAGGCTATTTCCAGCTAATAGACTTAAAGCACATTCAGTAGTTACTGGATGTAACTTAGATAACCGAGAACTGCGAGTTGCTTAAAGCATTCGTAAAAGACATTCTGAAAGATAACATTTACATAACCTATACTTAAAATGACTTCCATTGTGTCAGTAGATAATATTGCATGACACTGTACACCAAAGACTACAAATGCTGAAAATATGCTTTCTGAAAGATATACACAACAGAGATTATCAAGTACCAGTTCATTTGAAGGCAAATGAACAAGGCTTTCAGGTCTAACAATCTAGAGAACAAACAGCAAGGCTTAATTTTGAAATAAATAACATACCCTGAACGCTAAATAATCTTGAAATAGATATGGTTTGAAGTTTCTTCTCTAAAGATTCTTTAGGTCATTATTTGCTTACCTGGGTTACAGTCTGTCAGAAGTGAGCAAATAGAAAGTAAAACTTTTGAAATGGTCAGAGCTGGACTCCAGTTGTCTTTCAGAATATCCAGACAGATTACTCCCTGACTATTGATATTGCAGTGATAGATTCTGGTCCGGAATGTTACCTAAAGATAACACGCAAAAACACTTTTTTATTAATTGGCCACAGTTGTCAATAGTGGTAAAAATCACATGTACATTATGCCAGAAACTCAAACTCATCGTAAGGGATGAAAAAGAATCAACAGGATAGGTAAAGGAAAGAAAAATAGGTTGAAGCAAAAGGAAAAGTTAAAAAAGCTAAGCAGAAAAATACAGTGACAGTAGTCTTAGATTCTAGAATATTTCAACCTGAAATTAGACGAATTAAGCCAACTATGGAACAAATTCTATACTTGCTTGGTTAAAAAAGCAATTTCAATATGTAAAATAGACTGCAGCATAAACACCATCCAATGAAAATAAAGAGAAACTAATAGCAACATGGAATATTTGTGAAGAAACTAGGCATGTTATGATGCTTTAAGTATCAGAATAAATGTGCAAGGAATTCTAGTGAGCAGAATATTTCTTGGATCAGGATCCGAGTCTCAACAAATTTCCATGATCGAAAGGCTGAATCCCTTCTGTTATCCTGGTATTTGGTGAATCATAAGAAAATACAGCAGTGTAAGAGAATATTTGACACAATAAATGCACACTGAATCCATGAAAGTGGCCTCATATCCACACAGGCCTACAATTGTGTCCTTTTGAGAAGGCAATCTAATCCAATCCCATTTGAATGCTACAAGTGCTGCTGGTTCCGCTATTACCCCTGGCAGAGACTTCCAGATCCCAAAGGCTGCGAAAAAGTTTTTCCTCATGGTACATTTAATTCTTGTGTCAATTATTCCCTTTCTAGGACCCCTGGAATGACTCTTCCGGCAATAGGAATGTCTCCCAATCAATTCATTCCCGACCTGTCATTATTCTAAATGTCTTATCACATCATTCAAGTATCACTGCATCTTCTCTCCAATCCAAAAACTCCCATTTCCTATTACTTGAAAAATATTTAATCCAGCTGTGACAGCCCTTTAATTCATTGACTGCAGCCCTGATGACATTACACAGCAATTCCTGGAAGTACACATAGATCACATCAACCACATTTCAATAAGAAACGGTCTCCTATTTGAATAAAACAAAAATTAAGTTAGTTAGCTATGTCTGGCTATGAACAAATTCATGTTGGTTTTATTTAATCAATTCATACTTATCCAAGTAATCACAGATTATGTCCTCATTTCTAGAATCTACCTATTTATCTTTAATAACTGATGAAACATTGATCTCTACTCATATCCACGTTCTTGCATTGATGCTTCTAGCTTTCTGTTTTTTTTTTTTGCCATAGCATCATAAATGGATACGAGGGTGAAGGGAGAAAGAAAAATGAAGTGAATCTGGCGAAGTGTATCAAGACGAGTATGGAAGCAACTTGCCTTTTGGAGGATCCTTTAACTTCAACAACATGGTGTGAATCTCAAAATAATTCTAAAGACTCAAGAAATTTATCTCATTTACAAAATAATAAAAATGAATATAGTATTTTTCTAATTGTTTTCTGACGGTTAAGAGCAGAGCTGTATAAATCACAGAAACACAAATAGTGAATAAACCAGAGTGTTTTAATAGCAAAATTGGTTCACACATTTAACAAAAATGCAGCTTTTAATTCCCTTAATTGTCTGCTTATTTTTTGGATAGTGGTTTAGTTCCAAATTGACTGTTTAATCTGTTGAGTTGTCATTATTAGTTTCAAAGATTAAATAGACTTCATTAAATCCAATTCTAAAATATGAAAAAGAGCATCCAGTTAAGCAGCAAATTTCAAGCATTATATAAATTAGAGAAACGATGTTTTGGAAGGCACCAATCCTTCAAAAATGTATACTTAAAAAAAAAAGAATAGGTTTATAACAAATGGAATAACCTCCTCGCATGCTCTATTTGATTGCATAGCAGAATGCACACCAAAGTCTTTTATAAATAAAAAAATAGAAATACCATCAATTGCAAAATATCAACAATGCTTAACTTTTCAAATTACTCCCTAAAAGATCAAGCTTGATAACATCATTTGAAAATTCAGACACCATTCAGAAAATCATCAGATCAGTGTATGGAAACCTGCTCAGCTATTTCAAAATGGGTACAGTTCATAAGACATCGCGCCTTACCTTTGGTGGTTTGAATGGATAATCAGATGAGAAAGTGATGTCCAGAAAAAAAACTCCTCCTTCATAAACTGAACCAGGAGGACCTAATATGGTAGATCGCCACTCATATATATTGTCGCCTTTCGGACCAGCACTGAAATAAATCCATTAAAATATGTTAAAACATATTATTTGCAATGTTTCATTAGCTAATTTGACAAAATATTTTTCAGGTCCCTTGCACATTTAACATTTGTATACATGTAACGCGATTTTTAATGCTTTTTTAGATATACACTGGTCACAGCTAAATAGATGCGACTGTAATTTTTATGCCAAGCAGAAATCGGAATGGGGATTTTACACGTACAAACAGGAGGACATTTATAAATACTCAATTGTCTGATGCTATGATCAACTGATATGTTGCATTACTCAAATTTCAAACACAATTTAGTCCCCTAATACAAAAACTATTTATTCTATTTCCACAATACCCCACCATACGTGTGCATTTCACGATAAATTTAATTTGACGTGACATTTTCCATTAGCTCGAATCACTTTGGAAAAAATTATTTTTCATCACTTGGTCCTCTTCAGATTCGAGCCACCTTCGGTTTCATGTTCATAGGTGATAGAAGCAGAATGATGCCATTTGTCCCATAAAGTCTACACTGCCATTCAATCATGGCAGATCTATTTTTTCCTCTCAACCCCATTCTTCAGCCTTCCCCCACAGCCCCTGACACTAGTACTAATCAAAAATCTATCAATTACTGCCGTAAAAATACCCATTGAATTGACCTCCTCAGCGACTGTGGTAATGAATTCCACAGATTTAACACTCTGACTAAAGAAATTCCTCCTCGTCTCCTTCCTAAAGGTATGTCTTTTTATTCTGAGGCTATGGACTCTGGTCCTGGACTCTTCAACTAGTTGAAACATCCTTTCCACATCTATTCTATCCAGGCCTTTCACTATTTGGTAAGTTTCAATGAGGTCCCCTCATCCTTCTAAACTCCAGCGAGTACAGGCCCAGCACCATCAAACGCTCATCATATCTTAACCCAATCATTCTCGGGATCATTCTCATAAACCTCCTCTGGACCCTCTCCAGCGACAGCACATCCTTCCTCAAATATAGTGCTCAGAATTGCACACAATACTTCAAATGCGGTCTGACCAATGACTTATAAAGCCTCAAGCCTCCTTGCTTTCCTTCCACCAACCAATCTTTGAGAAATTCAAAATTTTGCAAAATTTTATTGAAACCTGTTCAACTGCACCAATTCCCTTAGATTGTACCATCACTGATCAAATGTACCAGTCCGTAACCCTCTGGTTCTGCAGTACACTGATGTTGTAACAGTTTCCAACCTTTTAGATTGCAATTCAAAATATCACATCCCTTCATTTTCATTTGTGCAAAAAGATTGTCAATGGTTAAACAAGTGTTTAGCCCTTTTCCTATTTGCATGGAGAAACATGATATGACCAGCCTTCTTGAAGTGCTACAGTCCTTCTGGTGAAAATATGGTCATAGTTATGTCAGGTACAAAATTCATGGATTTTGATAAATGATGATGCAGAGCTTTTGCAGAGAGGGCCAGAAAAAGCTGCCTGCAGGGCACGTGTGAAATATTCACATTTTACAAAACCAGTGTATACATTTAAAAAAAAATTCAAGCTATTAATATTCACGGAGAGTCAAGAAATAGTCTGAGTTTGTTTATGAACATCACATTATTTATTTTAATATTGTTCCTATTTCACAAATAAAGCAAACTTAAGCTGGCATCTGTTCGCCGTCATTTAAAAAAAATCTTAATTATCTCTCCCTAACCCTGTTCAAACTGTTTTCACGTGAAGTCTGTGTTTATCCTTTAAGAAATAATTGCCTAACTCAACTTTAATTCTTAATCTTTTTTTTCACTGGAAAAACTTCCATGTCTGTAAAACTTTAGAGAAATATTCTTCTGCATGCTAACACTTACTTTCAGATCCAGTATGTTAGTTGTTTAAAGTTCAACAATTTCTAATTAAAAATGTATTCCTATTAATGTCCAACCTTGGTCGTTGCAAATGACAATTGATATTTGCATGGCTGACTTGCTATCTCAACCGCTTCTCAAAACCCATCGATTGTGCCAAGTTTTTGCCAATTTTTACAAAATCTCTCTACAAAATATGTTACAACCACATAGTTGTAACATAGGATTTTGTCATAATACTGGAGATTGATATTGATTGTTATAATAAACCAGTTCTGAAAAGTGCCTACGCTTTTAAATTTATTCATGGCGCATTATAACTAAATGATCATAAATTGCACAGGATGATAGCACAATGGGCTAAGAGTTCGGCTGGCAACCGGAAGGTAGCCGGTTCAAATCCCGCTTGGAGTGCATACTGTCGTTGTGTCCTTGGGCAAGACACTTCACCCACCTTTGCCTGTAATGGAATGTAATTACGGCGGCAGGCGCGGGCACACCGCGACGCCCTGTGTCTCCCTTTCAAGGGAGATGATAAAAATGCATTTCGTTGTCTCTGTACTGTACACTGACAATGACAATAAATTGAATCATTTCATTTCATTTCATGTTAAAAAGACGACTTTGAGCAATAAATATTTGGAGACGATTCCACATGCTTGTTTGTGGGCGTGAGTAATTTATATGCTTGTAATCAATTGTGGAAAAATAATGATGCACCAAATACATCTACGTTTCAGTACACATGTCACACAATTTATTCATTCCCAACCCTAGTACCTGAAGTCTGACATTTTGTAAACAATGTGACAATTCAGTTGAAAAATAGCAGCCGTTTATTAGATTTGTAGATTTTCCCAGGAATGGTATTCCAAGTCCATTGCAAACACCAACAAGAGTCAGAATTGATATGCTTTTGAATTATAGGATTCCAATGTAGGAATGCCAGGTAGTTCAGTATTCCCCAACCCCAAATGTTTGAAAGGGTGAAATCAATTTTCAGAGATTGTGTATTTGATTGTTTAGCTCTGTTTTTACCATAGAGAAAACCATGTAAAAGAGGAAGATAGACACAAAAGGCTGGAGTAGCTCAGAGGATACAATGTGTTGGGGATAGTCACATTTTAGTAAACGAGGTGTCTAAGTATTGAGTATAGAACTTGGGAGGTCATGTTGCAGTTGTACAAGACGTGGGTGAGACTGCATTTAAAATATTGTTATTAAAACATGGTTGGTATATCCTTTTTTGCGGAGTTTTGTGTTATAATAGAGCGATTGTTTTTCCTTTTTTTTCTTTTCTTTCTAGGATCTTTCTTTACTTCCTTCTCTAACTTCTTCCCTAAGGGGCTTTCTTTTCCCAACACTTTCCTGCACCTTCACGATTCTTGATCACTTTCCTTACTTCTTTTATTTCTACCTTTTTTAAAGCTCAAAAAACGAAGTGGTACAACAAACGTAATAAGATACATGTGATGTGTATTACTGTAATTCTAATAAAAATAAAATTAAAAAAAGAAATAAAAAATATTGTGTTCAGGCTGGGCACGTTATAGGAAAGATATTGTCAAGCTTGAAAGGGTTCAGAAAAGATTTACGAGGATGTTGCCAGGACTAGAGGCTGTGTGCTATAGGGAGAGGTTGAGTAGGCTGGGTCTCTATTCCACGGAGCGCAGGAGGATGAGGGGAGATATTATAGAGGTATACAAAATAATGATATTAATAGATTGGGAAGATGCAAAGAGTTCTTTGCCCAGAGTAAGGGAATTGAGGACCAGAGGACATAGGTTCAAGGTGAAGGGGAAAAGATTTAATAGGAAGCCGAGGGGTAGCTTTTTCAAACAAAGGGTGGTGGGTGCATGGAACATGCTGCCAGAGGAGGTAGTTGAGGCTGGAACTCTCCCATCGTTTAAGAAACAGTTAGACAGGTACATGGATAGGACAGGTTTGGAGGGATTTGGACCAAGTGCAGGCAAGTGGACTAGTGTAGCTGGGACATTGTTGGCCGGTGTGGGCCGGTTTCCACAATGTATCACTCTATGACTCCATAACCTTTGACACCTGCACGAATCAAGAATCTATCCCTGCCTTAAATATATCCACTGACTTGGCATCTACAGCCTTCTGTGGCAAAGAATTCCACAGTTTCACCACCCTCTGCCTAATAAAATTCCTCCTCATCTCCTTCCTAAAAGAACATCCTTTAATTCTGAAGCTATGACCTCTTGTCCTAAAGTCTCCCACTGGTGGAAACATCCTCTCCACATCCACTCTATCCAAGTCTTAAACTACTTTGTACGTTTCAATGAGGGCCCCCCCCCTCATTCTTCTAAACTCCAGCGAGTACAGGCCCAGGGCCGTCAAACGCTCAACATATGTTAACCCACTCATTCCTGGGATCATTCTTGTAAACCTCCTCTGGACCCTCTCCATAACCAGTATCCTTCCTCAGATATGGTGCTCACAATATTCCAAATGCAGCCTGAGCAGCACCTTAGAGCCTCAGCATTACATCCTTGTTTTTTTGTATACAACCCCTCTCGAAATAAATGCAAAGGTGGGTTGGGCAGTGAATGCGGCTTTTGGCATGCCTGCCATCATCCGTAAGGGCATTGAGTGTAGAAATTGTGACTTTATGTTGTAGTTGTACATGACAATAATGAGGCCACACTGAATAATATGTTCACTTTTGTCACCCTGCTGTCGGAAGGATGTCCTTAAGCTGGAAAGAATGTAGAGAAGATTGGAGAATGTTGCTAAAACTAAATACCATTTCATCTCAAAACTAGCGAAATTAGTAAACTGCTTGCGTCAAGGAAACATCATAAGCATCTCAGATCTCAGTGCATAATTGGAAACATCCCTTTCACAATCATGTCAACCTTACTTTCACAGACATGCAGCATTCCACATAAATCTTAGGAGTCTTTAGGAAAAACTAAGACATCAAGGAAAGATAATAAGTTTGACAGATACAACCTTTACTGCTGTCATGCAATTTTGTTCTGCAAATCATTAACATCCATGATCTGCAGCTTCTCAGATCACATCACTCTGCATTAACCTCCTTTATTTGTTTACGTTTATCAAATATCTATTTCACGCTAACTACCCATAAATTAATGGAACATGCATTGTATCCAATTCTTAATGAATGCAACAAACGTTTTATTATTAGTCAAGTCAGATATTCCATCCTGGGACACTTGTAATGGCTTCCACTTTCACCACAGGCAGCCTCTGCTTCACAGCCACTTGAACTACAGATATTCACCTGTACACAATTCAAAAATCACTAACCAAAACTATGAGACGATACTCTAAAATTTGCTGTGAAATTCCTGTATAATTTAATCATCAAAATATTTATCTGCGTGCGTTCTTCTTTCGGTTTTGAGCTGTGCTTGTCCTGGATGATCTTCCTGCATCTACTGTCCAACCCCTTACAGAATTTTTAAGTTTCTATAAGATCCCCTCTCAATCTCCTAAATTCTAGGTATAAACCAAATCCATATAAGACAGTCCTGACACAATATGGTGAACCGTCTCTGCACTCCCTCTATGGCAATAATGTCCTTCCTCAGATTTGGAGACCAAAACTGTACGCAATACTCCAGGTGTGGTCTCACCAAGACCTTGTACAACTGCAGTAGAACCTCTCTGCTCCTATACTCAAATCCTTTTGCAATGAAAGCTAACATACCATTCGCTTTCTTTACTGCCTGCTGCACCTGCATGCCTACCTTCAATGACTGGTGTACCATGACACCCATGCTTGCAGATGCTTGCAGATGATGCAACTTTACATTACTGGGAAAAATAAATCACAATATGGCACGCTTTCTTGAAACACAGCCCTTCTATAATTCAGTCAGTTGTTGCACTGACCCGAACTGTAACTTTAAGCACCAGCCATTAGATGGTGTTTTTACTCCTACTTGACAAAAATTATGACTAGAATGCATCAGGTTTTATCTAATTAGATAGTTCTGCCCGTGGTAGCGAATATTACCAGCTAATTATATAAAAGCATATCCTGGTCATTATTGGGAAATGCAAAGAAAACAAAGAAATTTTCTACATATACCACCAATAACATGTCCTTTAAACGCACAAGCCTACAATTTTCGCATGGTAATAGTAATCCATCAAAAATTGGACACTGAATTTTGCTTCCAGCAGTGTCATGGGCACATAAGACACATACAGCACACAAAAACACTAATTACACATATACTCTACAATGGAGTGAAAAGAAATACACTGCAAACATACGAGGCATTAAAAAACAAGTTCATGATAGTGCAAGCGATGATTTGATATGGTCCTTTGCTAAGGTAGTAGTCGAGTGGTGCAAGTTGGTTTAAGAATCTAATGGCTGTTGGGAAGTAGCTCTTCCTGAACTCAGTGGTGTGGGTTGGGCTTCTACACCTCCTGCCTGACAGTAGCAGCAAGAAAAGTTCAATAATTTCTTTATCACCATGTGTACCAAGGTAGTGAAACACTTTCTTTGCATACAAATCAGTAAGACTATCACCATACATGAGCACAATTCCTCAGTTAGCACAGAACTTACAGACTAGCCCATTAAGTCTATATGCAAGAGGCGATTACATTTTGGCATCATTTTACAGTCCAGGATGCAGCTGGCCATGAAGGCCAGTCACAGCAGTCGCCTCCGTTCTAGTCGTCCCACGAACAGTTGTCCATCTCGCACAGCCCTCTTCAGCTCTCGTTCCCCGGGGGCACCTCCCACAACCAACCTTGAAGGTAGGATACCACACTAACGCCCAGCGTCATCAAATGCTCATCATCCGTTAACCCAATCATCCCTGGATCATTCTCTGGACCCTCCATGCCACCCCATCCCTCCTCAGATATGGGGCCCAAAACGGCTTACAATACGCCAAATGTGATCTGACCAATGCCTTAGAAAGCCTCAGCATTACATCCCTGTTTTTACCACCAAAGTGCATGACAGCATACTTTGCTACGCTGCCATTTCTTTGCCCACTCTCCCAACCTATCCAAGGCCGCCTGCTGACTCCCTGCTTCATCTACACTACCTGCCCCTCTACCTATCTTTGTATCATCCGCATACTTGGCCAAAAAGCCAATTCTCTCATTCAAATCATTGATGTACAATGTGAAGTGTAGCGCCCCAACATTGACCCCTGCGTTACACCACAAACCACTGGCAGCCAACCCAAAAAAAGCCCCTTTCATTCCCAATCTTTGCCTTCTGCTATTCAGCCAATCTTCTATCCATGCTAGTAGCTTCCCTCTAATACCATGGTCGGACAGTCGGCGACTAAACCGTCTCCCCCACCTACTTTGCCAGGTGACGAGGGGGCTGTGGACCCCCAGCAGGACCAAAAACAAGACTGTCAAAGGGCAGATGAGCTCCTAGCGAGCCAACGGCCATCCACACCAGTAGAAGTTGCGATCACTGTCGTACATAACCCCATGCCCGATGTTTTCAACGATGATGATGATGTTGATAAATCTCCACTAATGAATCTACGCCGATGTTCCAGCTTCGCAGCAAGAGGGCCTGAAAACACCGGGTTGGCTGAGGAGGCCACATATAGACCCCGACCTCGGGTGGACTATGAGGAGGAGAACTGGATATTTTCAGTGCCTTCCCTCAGTTTCTTGTTGTTTCTATAGTGTACTGTTCTGTGTCTTTTTCCTTTTTTCTTTTTCTTTTTTTATTTTGTATGAATTTATTGACATTTAATCTATTCAATTAATTTGATCAATCTCTGTAAAGCACTTTGGTTCAAAGTGATTTTGTTTAAAAGTGCTATATAAATAAATATTATTATTATTATTAGACAATTTTCAAAATAGTAAAACAGCCCAAAATATTTCAGTAGACTGTTATCAAACACTGGTCGATATCAAGACAAAAGAGGAACAAGTTTAGTCAAGGTGGTGGGTTCAACATGTGCCGTAAAAGGCAGAGAAAGGAAAATGCCACAACAACGTTGACAGAAAATTCTAGTTCAGAGTTGCAGAATGGTCGATAAATGCAGAACGATCATCAATGACGCAACAAAAAGTGAGTTTTAGCACTGTAGAATGTTACTGAGGTAGACAGGGCCATGTCCATGTGGAATATGGAAAAAGGGTGAGAATATTAAAAAAAACTTTATGAAACAAGTACTATTGCAGATCAGGGTAAAATGTAAACAGGACATGGTGAGTATTCTGGAAATACTCCAAATTATTTGAAGATTGGAAGCCTCAGCAGCAGAGAACTGAATAGTAAAGTGTAGATATAGTAAATGCTTGATTAATAATTTTAGCAGCAAACCTATTGTACATTATCTGGCCAGCAGCACACCAGCCGGTTCTCAAAGGTCTCAATTCCAATGGTCATTCTAGCAAGACAATATGATAATGCACAACTGGATTACCAGTGAAAAAGTTTGAAATGCTTCTGCAAAGCAGTGTGGCAAGAACAAATATGGACAAATGCAGTCTTTCACAAATAGTGACTATCAAAATCAATCTTTATTTACCTCATTGACATTCTAAGATTTTGGTGGCATATTTAAAAATCAACACAGTTCTAAAATGGGGTATGACCAAATATAACGTTTGAAACAAATGAATCATGCAATAAATTGGTTTGCAACTAAATTACTTATGGTTCATTTTTATAAATATGTTCCTGAAGTTAGCAAGGAAGGATTAAATCTTAAAAGCTGTTGGAGGTATGTGACAAATAACATAACTAATACTGTGAGTATCTGGAAGAAATCAGTGAGGATCAATTTGAAACCGTCCAACATCAAATGGTTTTACCAGAGAAATATAAAAGAACCTGCATCTATAATTGGGTAACCACCCAACCAGACCCAACATTTGTAAATTGCAAACTGCTAGCTGAACCAATAAACAGAGACAAATTGTAAGTCAAATGGTTCAATTCTTGCACATAATGAAAATAATCTTATCAATGCTTTTCGACACGATTAAATGTTAAGTTGGATCTTCAGCCGGGTTTGTGAAATTGTAACAAACATACTTTCCAATAAATTGCATTGAGCTCATGCTATATTTAGACTCGGGACCAGACTTAAAAATGTTGGACAACATCAAAGGAAGGATAGCGAAATGTATCTGAGAAGAGTCTATTGAAATCTACCAGGATCACTGATTGAAAATTTGATCAAATTTGCTGATTTTAAAGAGCATCTTAAAATCAAAGAGGGAGGTGGAAAGGCAAAATATAAGAAATAAAATTAAATCAATTCCACACCATTTGGTTTTGACAGAAGAATCAATGAAATCATAATTAATTTTGAGGACAAGCAAAATTGAATGCTGATCGCAAAGCCTTCATGATATTGCAAAATAGGACGTGGCAATGCTATGGTGACATGCTTCACAGGATGAATACATGCCCACTTGCATAGTTTATGGGTAAAAATCAGCAACTCCTCAAAAAAGTTGGTGATAGGAATCACAGAATAGTCTTCACAATATTTAAATAGAAAACAATTCTGTCGTCCACAATAGAAGAAAATCTTAGAAAGACGCAGTGGGTCAGGCAACATCAATGGAGGGAGTATCCATTGAGAGAATTAATGTTTCAAGTCAATGATTTTTCATCACAATAAGAAAATGTTAAAAATTAAACAAATTTTGTTGAAAGAAAAATGAAGATAATACAGGGTATTGATGTGATAGAGCACAGAATGCCCGAGTGACTGTACACTGAATAAACAATGATGGTGTGGGGGGCTGAAAGAAAGAGAATGGCTGAAAGAAAGAGAATCAATATTTTTAATGTAGAATACAAAATCTTCCAAAATAAGGCAACACATTAGAAGCACTGACATATAAAGTTTTGCCACCAAAACAGATATGAAGGGGGCCAAAAACCTGGGAAAAATTGAAAGAAGCTCTTTCAGGTATCAGGGTGGGGGAAGTTGATAGCTGTGGGAGGCTTTGTGCTTCTGCTGGATATTGGTCGTCATCCTATCCTCCGAGTTGCAAAAATAGAAATCAAGATAAAAGAATTGGAAGGTCCATATTGAAGAGTAAGCCAAGTGAAAATGCAGCAAAGATGATAAATACTGTATGAGAGCACAAAGCAGTCATGATGCAGTAGAAAGAGGCTGTTCAGCCAAATTCTGCTTTGACAACATCTACAAGTTTGCAGGTGACGCCACTGTCCTGGGCTGGATCTCAAACAACTATGACAGAGAGTATAGGAAGGAGATAGACAGCTTCGTAACATGGTGTGAAAATTACTAACAATTTGTCATAGACCAATCAATTTAAAGCTACAGCCAAGAAAGCACACCTACACCCCCACGTCCTTCGAAGACGTGTTATTTTACAACCAGATTTCCAGCATGTGCAATATTCTCTTTTTGGTTAACTAGTTTATGCTAACTTGGCTGGTAACCTTGTCCAGTACCATAGAATTTCTCCATGATCAGTTCTCCTCTACTATCTTATCTCTGATTTAATTTTCTGCATGACACATTGCTCATACTTTTATCCCATTTCCTAGCACAGAACAATTTCCCCATGTCAAATGAAAACACAATTCATTGTATCTCCCCAAATTTATCTTTTCCAACCAATTGTATTCTATATTCTAATTTGTTTCCCTTTCAATTTGTTTTGGTCATCTATTGTTGGGTCTTGTAACTTCCCCATCCTCAGTTTTACAATTAGTCAGCAGCATTAACAGCCTATTTGTCAATTTACATGGCATAACAGGTCGGCCAGTTACTGGCTCACATATCCAGTGACCCGGATTAAATCCTGACATCCAGTGCTGTTTTTTGTGGTGTTTGTATATTCATCCTGTTCATGAGTGATCCCTCCCACATCTCAAAGGATTGGTATGTTAATTAGATATTGTGAATTGCTCCAGTGTGGAGCTAAGTAGTAAAGCCCCTGGAACAAGTTGATGAGAACGTGGGGAAAATAAAATGGGATTAGTGTAGGAGTAATTTAGTGGGAGCTTGATGGCCAGTACAGTTCCAAAGAGCCCATTTCAATGCTGTACAAATGTGACCGATTACTATCCTTAGCTTATGTCGAGTTTTTATTTCTCATTGCAATCAGATATATCTTTCAACATTTGTCATTGTTAATTTACTGAAAACTATTAAACTTATTTCTCCAATTACTCGAGTCAATTTTCTATACATATATGTTATTGACAAATATGTATGACGAGTTCAAGTCACTAGTTTCCAACTGAATTGTGTCAGTCTCAAACTGATGGTATAATTCTACCATACCACAATCATTTGGCACAAATGCACTGCAACCAGGATGGAAGTGAAAATCGCAGGGAAGGTATGGTGGCTATATTGTTTCCATCATGGTACCATGACGCAGCATCAAGTGGTCAATGTCGCTGCTTCTTTGCAACACAAAGAAACTTGCATTATATGGCTAAATCTGATGCAAGAAACTCAAAACTTATAACAATGTGTTCTCAATACCACTTGTTCAAAAGGACTTCCAGCAGATCACAACAGTTCACGAACAAGTCTCCTAAAGGTCAAAAGGATTTCTGTGATATTACTCCTGGATACAAATTTACCATCCCCTCAAAATAGTAATATTCCCACCGCTACCCTTGCCACTCTATCAGAGACCTCCCAGCTGTCCACCAGTCTTCTCAGACTCTTACAAGCTAGATCAAGATTTCAAGCCAGGCTCTCTTACCCTGGAAGTTTAAGAACGTTTTCCAAATAAATGATTTCTTCTCATATCAAAATCAGCAGTCATACTATAAACCAATGGTGAAGACTGTTGAAATTTCTTCCTTGGACTTGCACACACACACCATGGTTCCACAAATTGCCTCTGCAGATTACTGCAAAGCTCCTCCACAGTTGTCAAGCAACGGAAGCACTGCTTTCAGGTGTTAAGCATGTGCTCCATTATATTTCTATCAAAGATATCTCACACTATCAACCAATTGTATGCAAACATTTAAAACGTGAATCATGAGCCAGGCTCTAAGGGGATAATCTTCATTATCCATTAACTACTCTCTGGTTTGTCATGATCAAATGGCAAAAAGGAGATAACAGCTGCCTGGATAATCGGCATTTCCCTGCATGGTTGCACCAGTTTCTCATTGTGAAAATTAATGTTTTCTTAATTCATGAAAGACGATACAAAAAACAAAACATGTTTCTGATCACGGAATCCTCATTGGGAAAGTCTGAAGGTTATTCATTCCAATGCTCATTCCACCGGTTGTACCTGGTAAAAAGAGAATGAAATTAACTGCTCCGTATATGGAGCAACAGTAACACATGAAAGTGCACTGAAAAATACATTTTCTTAGATGTTCATCAGCAGCCTGTTAGAAAACACATGTCAAACCTTGAGAGATTAAGGCATGGGTTTCCTACTTCAAAGCTTCTTCTTCACAGCAGTAGCTGGCAGAATTCAGTCAACATCTCTGTGAATGAAAGATGTCCATGGTCTGGGCCTGGCTGAAGAAAGAATTGTTCTCCCAAATTCTGCAACTGACATGGCTACTTGCCAAGTAGCTTCTCCCCACTGCCCGGTTATCTTTCAAGAATCTAAACAGATTATTTTTCCTTATATGCATCAGACATGAACCTGAACAATCAATTTCTTACTTGCTGCAGCTTTATCGGCACATTAAGACAAATGGTGGGAAGGTGATGAACCAGGCAATGTCCACTATTTTCTGCACCTTTCTTCGCTCTTAAGGGCCTGTCCCACTGTACGAGGTAATTCAAGAGTTGTCCCGAGTTTTCCCCGATTCGAACTCGGAGAATGTCCGTAGCAGGACCGTAGGAGTTTGTGGATGTCTCGTAGCGGCTCGTACGAGTAAAAAGAAACCATTTTTTTCATCACGAGTATTTTTTTTACTCTTGGACATTTTTCAGTGTTGAAAAAATGTCACGAGTTTACCGGATTTCCCGAGTACCTACCGTTACTCGTATGAGCCGCTACAAGACATCCACGAACTCCCATCGACCTGCTACGGATATTCTCCAAGTTCGAATCCGGGGAAAACTCGGGAGAACTCTTGAATTACTTTGTACAGTGGGACAGGCCCTTTAAGCATTCAAATGACTGAACTAAGCTGTCATACAACTAGTCAGTATGTTCCCTCCTACACACCTGTGATGTTTGGTAGTGTATTTGTTGACATGCTGAATATCCTCAAACTACTGTGGAAGTGGAAGCATTGGTGAGATTTCTGTGATTGCATCAGTGTGCTAGATCCTAGATAGATCATTAGAGACGTTTACGGCTAAGAACTTAAAGCTGTTGATTCTCTCCACTGACATTGCGCCGATGAAGACAGGCGCACAATTCTTCAGCTTACAGTTCCTGAATTATCAGATCCTTGGTCTTGCTAACAGAGCACAATTTTGTTGTCATGGCACCACTCAACCAGATTATGATTTCCCTCCTGTACTCTAACTTGTCGTTACCCATTATGCTTCCAACGACTGCAGTATCGTCAGTCAATACTGAGCTATCGACAAACAATAGCCTGATGTATGTGTTCCTGTTGTTCAAGTAGCCCAGTGCAAAATGGAGAGCCAGTGAGATCGCAACAGATGTCGTGACGGTAAGCGAATTAAAGCGGGTCCATGTGAGTACCATTGAAGGGGTTGATGCATCATAACCAACCTCTCAACACACCTCATCACAATGGGTTTAAGTGCCGTCAGCCGATGAGCCTTGCTACCTTGTTTTTCTCGTGCTTGTATTATTCTTCTATTCTTGTATTATGGAAGTTCTTATAAAACCGTATTCGCAAGAGGTTGGAGATGTTCGTGAAAACTCCAGTTGGTCCACACCCAAATATTTCATCACGGACAAGGGCTTTACTGGGGTCCACTATAATTAAAGCTGTAGTAAACTCTAAATAGTCATTGGAATAAAAACTATAGATGGTAGAAACCTGTCAACAGAAATGAAATTCATGGAAAATATCAGGCAGGGCAAGCAGCATCCTTGGAGGGAAACAACCTTTCATCAAAAAAGGAAAGATGAGCAGGGGTGTTAACAGATGAGAGAACATAGGGAATGTCTTTGCATTTCAGTGCCAAAGAGAAATTTTCAGATAACTACTTTTTTGGCTCCTCCTGTACCTTGATTTAATTTTTTTGCTCTTTGAGTTCCAATTTCCACTTTAAAGTTTGCACTGTCTTGACAACTTTAATCTGCACCCTATCATAAACACCCTTTTGAAACATCAACCTGGTTTCTGGCCCCACTGATGTTGCTTGGCTGATAAGTGCCTCCAGCACATTGACTTTTTGTACATTGTTCATGATCGCCATCGGGTGGCACCGCCACAGTGGCTGCCTCGCCAGCAGCTCATAGCCCTTTCACCCTTTTTGTTATTTTTAGTGTGTCTAAATGTATGTTTTAATGTTTCTCAGTATGTCTTGTGTGGGGGGTGGTTCGAGTGTACGAGCTCCGGAGTGTTGGGCCTGCTGACTTTAACATCGGGGAGCTGTGGTTTGCGGAGCTTCTAGCTGCAGGCGCGATGCTGACTTTAACATCGCGGAGGCCTGGGATCTTTTGCCGAGGATCGCCAGCTCGGCCTGTGGACTTCAGAAGGTACGGTGTCTAGTAAGAAGCGGCCGATTCAGAAACTCCAAGCCGCAGAGTGTGTTCCTCCGTAACTACGCCAGAGTTTTGATCATATTGGCAAGAGAGCCTGTACATCGGGCTGTCCTTAGCGGAGACTACGGAGGGTTCAAAGGCCCCAACCACGGGTGAACAAAGAGGTAGATGATTGAACTTTATTACCTTCCATCAGTGTGAAACGTTGATTCCGCTGTGGTGGATGTTTATGTTAAACTCTATTATGTATTGTGTTCTTTTTATTCGTATAACTCAAATTTCACTGTACCAATTGGTGCATGTGATAATAAATGTAATCTTGAACTTAAATAACATGATACGTGAGCATTGGCATGATGAAGGAGATCCTAGAAGGGGTCTTTGAAGGCATCATGTAGTTTGAAAACAACAACATTAATGTCAGATAAGCAACAACAACAACTTTGTGATACAAGCTTCCTGTTGAACAATGCAGCAGTCCTTATTACTTATGAAACACTCAAGAACCTTAAAAAAATATCACAGCCTGAAGTTATGCAATAGGATTGCAAGAGACAAATGCTTAATGATATCCAGCAAAGTTCATTTTCCTGTTTATTGAAGCTGATTGAATCATCCTATCAGTAAAGTACATGCTTGGATTATTGTAATTTTGTGCAGGATTGTTATATATAAGAGTCGGTATCATATGGTCATCATTCAGGCCACCATATTCACACCGACCAGAGAGTAACCATCCACATTAATCCATAGCCTACTGCATCTCAATAATTAAAATGCTCCTTTCAACAGTCGAGAAAAAATGTCAGAGCTACGATCATTACTTGAGATCATGCAGTTCTATGCACAATTCCTTCCAGATTTAGCAACTGTGCTAAAGCAACTACATCATCTGCTACAAAAAGTTGTGAAATGGACGTGGGGAATGGAACAGCAACGTGCATATGACATCTGCAAGGTAAACTTGACAAGTGACAAACTCCTTGTTCACTACGATACGACACGCGAGGTGCAACTTGCTTGTGATGCTTCAAGTTATTGTGTAGGCGCAGTGATCTCCCACGTAATGAATGATGGACAGGAAAAGCCTATTGCTTTTGCATCCCGCACCCTATCACCAAGTGAACGCAAATATGCACAGATAGAAAAGGAAGCACTCAGCATCGTGTTCGGAAGCAAGAAATTCCATCAGCTTATTCTCGGCAGACCATTCACCCTAGTGACTGATCACAAGCCACTACTAGTGATACTTGGTCCCAGGTCAGCTATACCTTCCATGGCAGCATCAAGGATGCAGCGCTGGGCTTCAGCGTTGAGTACTGAAGCTCCGAGTGCAACACAGTTGCAGATGTATTGTCCCGGTTACCCCATGAGAACCCTGACGTGGGAAGTGAGAACTCAATCTACACACTGAAAGTTGTAGATGAAGACTTGCCAGTGACTGCAACAGAAATTGCAGCAGAAACAGAGAAAGACACTGTGCTGAAGAGGGTCTATGAACAGGCACTGAATGGTTGGACTGAAATCATAGTGGATTGAACAGAGTTGAAGCCTTTCCATAATCAACGCCATGAATTATCATGTGAGCAGGGATGCATTAAGCGGGGTTACAGAGTGGTTGCACCAGAGACTTTGAGAAACAAAATTATGAATTAACTTCATGCCGAACATCCTGCATAGTAAGCATGAAGTCAATTGCCAGAAGTTGGTGTATTGGCCTGGTATTGACAGTGACATTGAGTCACTGGTGTGCAAATGTAGTGTCTGCCAAAATTGCCAGAGCAAACCACCAAAAACACCTCTGCAACCCTGGTCAAGTAGACCTTTTCAGAAAGTTCATGTAGATTTTTGTGAAAAGGGTAATGATCACTTTCTGGTACTAGTAGATAGTCATTCCCAATTGTAGATTGGTTATTGTATGTGAACCAATCAGAGTAGTGTAGCATCATTAACTCCACCTTACTGTTATATTAACACTCATTTCCTACATTAGGTAGTCACGTTAGCAGTAGCAACGAACTAACAACCTACTGTACCGCTCTACTATACGTTATGATTAAAGATGATTTGAACTCCAGACCAGCGTCTGTTAAGTCATTTACACAAATGGATTGAGGTTAAGCATATGGGGTCAAGCACTACTACCGAGTGTACCATAGATGAGTTGAGATCAATTTTTGCATGCCATGGTTTACCGGGCATGATAACGGGCCTCAGTTTCGTTCAGAATGGTTCAAAGAGTTCATTCAGCATAATGGTGTAAAACACGCACTTGTTCCCCCTTACCATCCAGCCTCCAACAGGGCAGCGGAAAGGCCTGTTGGAGTTGTCAAAGATCCTCTCAAGAAACAGGTTTTGCAGGGTAGTTCAAAGCTCAGCATGAAACATCGTTTGCCTAGTTTCTTGCTGAAGTACAGAACCATACAACACACAACAGGTTACTCACTTGCAGATGAAGAGAAGGCTAAGCATACGCCCGAGTCTAGTTCAACTCAATTTGCCCTTGAGAGTTGAGCAAAATCAGTTAAGTCAAAAGTGCCATTTTGACTCCCACAAAAAGGAGAGGTACTTCAAGCCAGTTGAGCAGGTTTGTGTTCTCAGTCCTCCCAACAAGTCCAGTCGAGACAAATGGGAAAATAGTGGAAGTGTGTGGAACAAAAAGATACTGAGTTGAAGTTGGAGATAGGATCAAAAGTGTTCATGTGGATCAAATGATTCCAGCCAAAGATGAACCAATAACTGAGCATGAAGTCCTAATCCCCGAATTTGTATCTGAAAGCGAGTTGGAAGAGACCACTGTGATTGAAGCATAAAGTTCAGTTAGTACAGACAAAGAAACAGATTCCTCTGGTCAAAGTCAGGGTACTAAAACAGAGCCAAACAAGCAAACAGTTGAGTCAACACCAAAACCTGTCACTGGTAGACAATCAGGCAGGATCCGTAAACCAGTAGTCTCAGTTTGTAAGTAACTCACTGTATAAGTAAAACAAAAATGTTTAGGCATGTAAAATAAATATATTATGTTTATCATTTACGATTTCATAAATACTGGTTTAAAATCAAGTATCACATCAACAAAATTGTACCTGAGTACTTAGATTTAATACTTTAAAAAAAGGAAGAGTGTAATGTATTCATACATATTCATGTATATGTTAATGAGTTGGTGTTCAATATAAGCAGGGAACGTTGGGTAATAAAACTCTCTCTTGTGATCCAGGCAACCTGCGTGTAAGTTGTTATTCATTCTGCCGTCCGGAATATAACAAGTATCTTTTACGATCTTAACACGTCTAAAAGTAATTGTTTTTAGTGTGTGCAGTCATTCTTATGGTGTAGCAAACGGAGCAGCCTATTTGTGTACAACAAATCTCAAAACAAGAATATAACATTCATCAGGTCATCTATCAGGAATCCAGATTCAAAGATAAATAGTTACCAGGTTGCCAGGAAAGAAATCGCTTGCTGTTCAAACCAACACCATGGGATTTTAATTACCATACCAGGTGTCTGACAAAGTCTTGGTTTTGACATTTTATTTAAGTCAGTATCTAACAATACAGGATGCTTACTGTTCTGCGCTGATACATCACGCTGGATATCCAAGTTTAAGTCTTAAGTGGAATTAAGAACTTCAACCAGAATGACTCAAGCACCAATGTAGCGGATAAGCCACAATAGTTAAATGAATAACATTGTAGAAAGATCAACTAATTCTAGTTGATCCAAGTTACAAAATAAATGCCAAACAAATATGTATCAACATGTGGAATATCAAATACCTTTTTCAATAAAATGTAAATCAATCGTAGTTTCATTGTAAATCATAATTATACTTAAATGATGCTTAATGCAATATAATGTGTTTTAATTTCATACAATAAGTCAATACCTATTGTGTTAAATGGTTCAGATGAATGAGATGGTATGTTAGAAATTGAACATGCCTCAAATCAAATCGGCCCATAGCAATAGCCAAGTTAAACTCCTTTAGAAACTGTTAGTCTTGCTTCATTGTCAGAGGATTAATTTTAGTGCCATGTGTTTTTTCATAACATACAGAAGACTTTCATTGCATTGAATGTTTGGAACTGCAACTTCTCTTTTGTTTTAACATATAAAGCTATTCCACATGTAAAATGTCTCTAGATTAACATGAAATATTTTCTTACAAGTTTAGAAGCTTACATTTACCCCTGCTGCAGTTAAAGATGAACAAATGGCAGCCAGAACAAATTTAAAAAATCTGATTCAAGGAATAGCACACCCAAAAAATCAAAATGCTAAATTATAAATTATATTTAACCAGCACTAAGTAAATGAATGATTAATTTATCATTCTAGGGAGACACAAAATACTGGAGTAACTCAGCAGGACAGGCAGCATCTCTGGAGAGAAGGAATGGGTGACGTTTTGGGTCGAGAGCCTTCTTCAGTACTGTAATCGTACAGTGTCCTCCATAATGTTTGGGACAAAGACCCATCATTTATTTATTTGTTTCAGAAGGAACTGCAGATGCTTGAAAATCGAAGGTAGACAAAAATGCTGGAGCCTCTGTACTCCATAATTTGAGATTTGTAATAGAAAAAATCCCATGTGGTTAAAGTGCACAATCGGATTTATTAAATGATATTTTTATACATTTTGGTTTAAGAAGAAAGAGAGCACTGATAAACTTACTAATCGCAAAGAGACTGGCAGGCCAAGGAGGACCTCCACAGCTGATGACAGAAGAATTATCTCCATAATAAAGAAAAATCCCCAAACACCTGTCCGACAGATCAGAAACACTCTTCAGGAGTCAGGAGTGGATTAATCAATGACCACTGTCCTCAGCAGACTTCATGAACAGAAGCAAACCACTGATTAGCCAGAAATATAGGATGGCCAGGTTACAGTTTGCCAAGAAGTACTTAAAAGAGCAGCCACAGTTCAGGAAACGGGTCTTGTGGACAGATGAGACAAAGATTAACATATCAGAGTGACTGAAAAGCAAAGTATAGAGGAGCAAAGGAACTGCCCAAGATCCAAAACATAGCACCTCATCTGTGAAACACAGTGGTGGGGGTGTTATGGCCTGGGCATGTATGGCTGCTGAAGGTACTGGCTCACTTATCTTCATTGATGATACAACTGCTGATGGCAGTAGCATAATGAATTCTGAAGAGGAAAGACACATCCTACATGCACAAGTTCAAACAAATGCCTCAAAGCTCATCGGCCGGCAGTTCATTCTACAGCATGCCAACTATCCCAAATACACTGCTTAAGTAACAAATGAGTTTGTCAAAGCTAATAAATAGTAAATTCTGGAGTGGCCTAGTCAATCACCTGATCTGAACCCGATTGAGCATGCCTTTTATGTGCTGGAGAGAAAACTGAAGGGGACAAGTCCCCCATAACAAGCATAAGCTAAAGATGGCTGCAATACAGGCCTGGCAGAACATCACCAGAGAACACCCAGCAACTAGTGATGTCCATGAATCGTAGACTTCATGGACATTGCATGCAACGGATATGCAACAAAATACTTAACATGACTACTTTCATATACATGACATTGCTGTGTCCCAAACATTATGGTGCCCTGAAATGGGGGGGGCTATGTATACACACTGCTGTAATTTCTGCATGATGAAACCAAAATGTATAAAAATGGTCTTTATTAAAATCTGACAATGTGCACTTTAACCACATGTGATTTTTTTTCCTATTACAAATCTCAAATTGTGGAGTACAGAGGCAAATAAATAAATGACGGGTTTTTGTCCCAAACATTATGGAGGGCACTGTATTTGTAAAACATTTGAAATGACTGTTATTTATTGAAGCAGAAAATCACCAAACTATGTAACCATTTAATTTAAATAAACATTGAAAATGGTCATCAGATCTCAAAGGTGGGCCAACAGTTAAGATTAGTATAGGTGACCATTCGCTACAATTCAGATTTCCGGGAGGTAAAATTCAAAAATACTTTAATTAAAGACAACAGTAAATAATCAATTTGCTAACTAGTAGCACAAGTCCAATTCCACCATGTTGCAACTTGATAACCACATAAAAACAGTAGCTCGATTCCCAGAGCAAAACGAGCACCCCTTACAAGCACTTTTAAATCACTTTTTCTCTTTCAAGTTAACTAATGACCACTTCAAAATGGAAAATAGGGAATAAAACTAACATAAATGTCGAATTTAAATGCTCTAGTCTTGTGAGATTCAGTACACGTGTTAAATTAATGACATCAATATTATATTACCCAACTGCTTTCCATTAGCTCAGTGTTAAGAGTCCCAGGATCGATCCCGATGTTGGGCGCCTTCAATGTGGAGTTCGCACGTTCTCCTTGTGACCACATGGGTTTCATCTGGGTGTTCCACTTATTTCCCACATCCCAAAGACATGCAGATTTGTAGGCCTTATTGGCCTTTAAAATTGCACCAAATGTGTTGGGAGGGGATGAGAAAGTGGGGCAACTCGTATGAACAGGTGATCGATGGTCGGCATGGACTAGGTGCGCCAAAAGGCCTGTTTTAATGCCATAACTCTAAACTATAAAGCAAGTTATTTTGCTCGTGATTCCATTGCCAGTGTAATCAGTAAAATATCCTATTCGCACAAGCATTATAACAAAGAAATAAGCTTGTCATTAAAAATAGCTTTTCTTAATTGCAGTTCAGAAATATGCAAACAAAGCTTAGAATTAAGGCAAAATGTTGAACCCGGAACTTGAATCGGCTTTCTCAAAAGGATTCACTGCCGCAATGAGATGAAGCTCTTTGTTTTGACAAGAACTGCATTTAAACAAATGTTGGTTTTCAGGTTTTGCCACAAATTCTATACTAAATCTGATATGTTCTCTTACTTCTTCCAACCTCTTAGGCTTAATTGATGCTCACTGAAAATGTTGTATGTTTTTGTGCCTTGCAAAATATTTTGTCAATAAAGTGTTCATTGGTTTGAAAGTTTAAAATAATTAATCAATAATTGAATTAACCTTATCATAGTCACAAACTATTGTTACGTTAAGTAAATGAAGTAGACTTGCCGTTCATAAATAATTTGCAATATCAGTCTGTATTTTCCCAATAAAATTAAGTTACAGTCAAGCAGCTACTTTAGCTTGGCTTGCAGCCTTGAACCATTCTCAACAGCATCTGCAATCCCAAAGCCCTGAGCAACAGTAGAATGTGCTTATCTTTCTCGCTGTACTTCAAGAGAAGTGCCGTTTGAATAATGACATCAAAAATTGGCATCTGCAATCTTCAATCACAGAGCTAAAGCAACTTTAAACAAACTGCAGAAACATTTGCACAGACCAAATTAATTCACAGGCCAGTATTAGGAATTCCGTTTCAAAGAGATGAACATTGTTCTCTTGAAGCTGACAACAAAGCTGAAACCAAATTTTACGGTGCAAGAAAAAGCAGTTCTGCCCTCACTCACCCCCAGACATAACAGGGATATTCCCATGGTCCTTATCTTTCACCCCCACCAGCCTCCACACACAACACATCATTCTGCAATATTTCCACTAGCTTCAACATGACACCACCACCTGTTACACATTCCCCTCCTAACCCACTCCTACTCAATGCACAGTCTACTCTCTCCTTGGTTCCCTCATCCCTCCCCCACTCAGGAAAATAAAATAGCAAGATCCGATTAGGGATAGGCAAGGGCCGAGTAAAGATAGACAGCAAGAGTTTGAATGTGGGACATCATGTTTCTCCAATTTGATGAGTGTTTTTGGAAAAAGTGACAAAGAGGATTGGCGAGAGCTGGGTGATGGGCCATGATTATCTGGACTTCAGCACAGCTTTTGACAAGGTCCCACCTGGTAGGCTGGTCCGGAAGATTACATCACATAGGATCCAGGGTGAGTTAGTCAATATAATTTAAAATTGGCTCAGTGGAAGGAGTCAGAGGATGGCAGTGGGAAGTTGTTTATCTGACTGGTGGCCTGTGACCAGAGGTGTGCCACATGGATCCATGCTGGGTCCATGGTTGTTTGTCATCTTTATTAACAATTTGGATGACAATGCAATTAATGTAACTTGTAAATTTGCAGAGGACACCAGAATTGGTTCTATTCGTGGAAAGCTATCAATTTATACAAAAGAATCTGGCTCAATTTTGGAAGTGGGCCAAGTAATGGTACATAAAATAAAATTTTCAATAAAAGTGTGAAGTGATGCATATTGTTAAGTCAAATCACAAAGGACGCAGTGAGGTTGGTTGGATGATCGGGACTACAGCCGTACTTTATGAAAAATGTGTTCAGTATGCTGATAACGGGGATTTTGTTCCATGAAGCTAAAGAGACCAAGAGGTATTCGAGGTATACAAAGTCATGGGAGGAATATGGATAAGGTGAATAATCACAGTCTTTGCCACAGTTTAGAGTGCAGAACTAGAGAGCATTGGTTTAAGCTGAGAAAGGAAAGATTTAAAGGAGATCTGAGAGGCAATTTCTTCACAGAGTAGTTCTGTAATGGAATGAGCCGCTAGAGGAAGCTGTAGCGATTGGTATAATGAAGATGTTTAAAAGACATTTAGACATTCCATAGCCAGGAAAGATTCAGCGAGACATGGGCCAAACACAAACAAAATAGAACTATTTCAGCTACAAAACCTGTATGGCATGGACAGGTTGGGTAGAGAGCCTGTTTCCTGGCCATATTGATGCTATAATTGTATTATCTGTCTGCTGAGATGTACACAAGATATAGTTTGTACAGAAATTGGTTACAATTATCTACAGTAGTGCTATGTAATGTGCTGGATATGATATTTTGTTGTCCCTAGTTTATAAAAGGCACTATGTATTTAAGAAATTACACGGAATTTCCCAAAATCAACATAAAACTGAATTCTGCATGTATGTTTGCTTCATGAAACCCGGCTTTATAATAATGCGAGACCAAGTGGGTCCCTGTCATACGGGAGGCCTGGTCCCCCAATGCAACCCGTTCCCCCAACACAATATTCGACCACTCACCCATGGCCCCCACGGGAGGCCTTGCCCCAACACAACCCATTCCCCAATGCAATATTCCACCGCTCACCCGTTCCCCCAATGCAACCCGTTCCCCCAACGCAATATTCTAAAAACATCCAATTGCACTTGCTGCCAGGATTCAGTGTCTTGGGATATGCAACATTGTGGCAGGTAGGGCTACAATCCCATTGTGACGTCATAGCTGTAACTACCACTGCTAATTCAGGTCATTTTTCAGAAAGTGAGGTGTTGTAAGTTAAAAATATGAATAACTTGTAAAATATAACATCAATCTGAACAAAACTTGATAAAAAAAACACACGACAATTGTGAGTGAGGTGGTCCAAAAATTGTAGCGCTATCGTACACTGTTTTTGCGTAGTTCCTGGATCACACATGCACACAAAATAACAAACAAGATGAGAGTTTTAGTAATATACTAGATAGACCAAGTGGGACCCGTTCCCCCAATGCAATAATCCATCACTCACCCGTTCCCCCAACTCAACCCGTTTCCACCACTCAATCATTCTCCCAACACAATATTCCACCACTCACCCATAGCCCCCAACTGCGCAGGTGCGGCTCATTTCCCCTCATCCCACAGCACTCCCACCCTCCCTCTTCTTTCACGTCCTCCTCCCTTCCCCCACCCTCCATCACCTCTCCCTCACTCTCCTTTCCCCTACCCCCAGTCACTGCCTCCATAACCCTTCTCCTCTCCCTTTATCTGTTTAAATAACATTAAACAACAATCCTCTCCTCGTCATCTCCCCCACACCCTCACTCTCCTAACACTTTACTGCCCTCCATTAATCATAGTCATTATACAATCCTGTCACACTATACCAGTGGTGAAATGGTAGAAGTGGCTAAATTGAGCACTATTATAGATTACACAAGGCATAATCCCAAGGAAAAGCATGTCAACATGGTAACATTATTTTATACAATCTGCAATGTGACATTAAACAATTCTTGATCAGATCTCCATCGAAATGGCAAACTGAAACATGAATTAAATCATATCAAACGCAAAGCATCCAATAACAATTTGAATACATCTTTGTTTCATCACAGTAGAATTGTGATGCAAAATGTGGTCTATTTTGAACTTTTCAAACATTTCCAATGTACAAATATATTTCTAGAGAATAAGAGTATACGGAAACAATTTCCAACAGGCACACTTCCTAATGCCAAGTATCTTTGCCACAATCACTCATCCAGGGCATTTCACATGCAGAAAAAGGAAATTACATTGCAAGTGAAAAAAAAAGCAGTTTCTGTATATGTTGTGCTTGAAAAGTTAACAGATGGCAAAGATAACCAGGTACTGCACACAGTAACTGCACTTCATGTGTGCATCTCAGAAAAGCCACAATCATTTCTCTGTGCAGTTGTAAATTATTCAATGTCATAAATTGTCCTCAAATGCTGTACAATATTTGAAATACAATTTGGAAAATCCTGGGCAGACACAGAAAAATCTCTACATTTCTTAACTACATAACCAGGGATTGAAATTAACAGTCAGTGTGCAGTTTTTATAATTAAAAACTAGCTATTAACACCGCCAGCCTACCACATCACACAAAGCTCATGCTTTAGCCATTCTTCAAGTAACCCAACATTTAAAAAAAGATAATTCTTTAGTCAGTAGAAGTGGTTTCAATTTAATAACCCATCCAACAATGCATTGTTTCTTCACTCCAGTCCAGTGTTTACTTAAGTTTTATCATAAAAACCTTCCATCTCGGATACAACTGATCCAAGACGACAAGACTCAAAAATAGAGCATTATTTTTTGAAGTTACATACAATAAGTTACATACAATTGAAGTTACATACAATAAATACCAGTGGAGAACAATACCGCCAGTTACGATTTCAGGTGGTCCTGAAATCAGTTCTAATAGCATCAGACTATAATTAAATGGTCCACTATTCAGGAATTGAAAGAAACACGTAAAGCTATGCATTATTAACCTAGACTGGTAACCTAGGGAGTTTAAAGGAAAGCTTTGGTAACAGAACAAGTGCATGAATGTGGAACAAATACACATTCAAATCCACTCACTTCATTCAGGAAAGTATAGGAGCAAAGTAAACAATCCAATTTGACTTGAATACTATCAACCAAAAGGAGAGCCAAGTACAAGATGGTTTGCGTGATGTACTGGGCATGTCCACAACTTTCCGCAACTTCTTGTGATCTTGGGCAGAACATTTAACATAGCAAGCTGTGATGAATCCCGATAGGATTCTTTCTATGGTGCATTTACAGAAATTGGTAAAAGTCATTCAAGACACACCAATTTCTTTAGCCTTCTGAGGAAGAAGGATGCATCAGTGTGCTTTTTTGCCCATCAATGCAATTGAACCAGGACAAATTGTTGCTAATATTTATACTTAGATCCTTGAAGCACGACCATCTCCACTTCAGCACCATTCTTGTCAACTGGGGTATGTATATATACCACCTCATTTCCTGAAGTCAATAGCTAGCTACTTCATTTTGCTGACATTAAGGGAGAGGTTGCTGCCTAAACACCATGTTACTAAGCTCTCTATATCCTTGTCTCATCATTACTTGATATCTGGCCCACAACAGTGGCATCATCTGCAAACTTGTAAAATGAGTTAGAGCAGAATTCAGCAGTAAGAGTATCAGGAGTATAGTAAGGGGCTGAGAATGTAGCCTTGCAGGGCACTGGCGTCGAGAATTATCGTACAGAATCGCCCATCCTTACTAACTGCAGAATATGAGTCAGGAAATCAAGGATCCAGTTGCAGAGGACTGCGGAGATTTAGGTCAAGGAGTTTGGCTGGATTACGGATACTGAAGATGGAACTGCAGTCAATAAATAAAGTCTTGTTATCTAGATGTCTACAGATGAGTGCACGGCCAGGACGTGTCATGGACCTGCAGCGGCGATAGGCAAATTGCGTTGGATCAACATTGTCTGGGAGGCTGGAGGCATGACCAGTCTCTCATAGTTGGCGGATGTTATATCCATCGCAATGTAATCATTAAGGCATGCCACCCTCCTTTCTTTAGCACCTGGATGAAAGTGGCCTTCTTGAAGAAGGTGGGAACCTCACTGGCGTGAGGAAAGATTAAAGATGTTTGTGATAACTGCTGCCAGCTTTTCTGCAAGTGTTGCAAGTTCACATCCAGGAACTTCATCCAGACTAGTTACTTTTCATGGATTCACTGTCAGGAAGGATCGATCTGACCTCAACGACCATGACTACTGAGCTCGAAATTAACGGTTGCCCGGGTACCAATGGCCTGCAAAAGTCCCGCCGGACAACCTAAATGCCGTGTCATTTTGCCCAGCTTGGCCCCCCTCTCTACCTCTCTCTCTGCCACTCTCCGTCTCCGCCTGCCATCCGTGTCCGGGCCACCGAGTTTTCCCTCTCCGGCAGCTCCTCACCCGCCGGCATGGCCAGCCGCCTTGCACATGCGCACTGCCCCGGCCTGCACATCCTCCCCCTACAAATGCGCACAACCATGGCCAGCACATCATCCAGAGCCCCGACCGCAGGGGGGGGCAAATTCCACCTGCCAATCGGCTGCGGAAGTCTCGATGAGGTCGAGACCCGGCCTAGGTGCCACATTTTTTGGGGGGGGATTTACAGGTGGGATGTTAAGGGCACTCTCATAATTTTGGCCGGTTTACAGAAGGTGCCGGAAAATTTGTGGTGGCTCGGTATGATCAGCGACCGCCAAGCGCAACTCATGTGGATCATACATTGTAAGGTTTATATGTTGAATCAGTTGCATTGTTGATTGTACGAGATCAGCAATACGGATCCTGCATTCAGATGGAGCTGGCTCTGTTTGACATTCATTTATATCAATGATCTGCAGCTTTATTTATTTTATAAATGAGCACATGCTCAAGATTATCTATTAGTGTCTTGGTTCTAACATTTAAGCAATTTGTTGCAGCAGCCCATTTATTCAAATTGTCCAGTGTATGAAACTTGCTTCACTAAAATCAGTGGTGAAAATACTGCCATGGTGGGCTTTTGCAGTGTGATCTTTTTCATTTGTGGTCGTATCGTGGGTTTAATATTGGTCAGAATTAACTAGTTTTGTCTTTGGCTAAATTCAACGCTTTATAAAAATCACTGGCTATTAACTTGTAGGGAGGAACTGCAGATGCTGGTTTAAACCGAAGATAGACCCAAAAAGCTGGAGTAATTCAGCGCGAGCATCTCGGGAGAGAAGGAATGGGTAACTTTTTAGGTCAGGACCGCTTCTCAGACCAGTCTCGACCCAAAACTTCACCCATTCCTTCTCTTTCGAGATGCTGCCTGTCCTGCTGAATTACTCCAGCTTTTTGTGTCCAGCTTCTGGATATTAACCTGTTATTCTGGTATTATCCCAACATTCTGTGATAAGAATAAATCTTTAGCTTGGAGCCCAGCTCTCTACCGTTCATGAATCAGGGTAGATTTTAATTGATGGGTGTAACCGCAATTGGACTCTGTAGTCCAGTATCAGCTGTTGTGGAATTTAAAAATTAAATATTTAAACTGAGAAAATAATGGAAGAATAAGGATTTTGTGCATGGCAACAGTGGATTTTAATTACCACAGGATTTTGTGCATTATTTACTTATCCAATCCCTGACTTTCATCCTTGTCTACATGACTCGACCCGAAACGTCACATATTCCTTCGCTCCATAGATGCTGCCTCACCTGCTGAGTTTCTCCAGCATTTTTGTCTACCACAACAGATAATCCTCTGACATTTTCGCCACCTCCAATGGGATCCCACCACTGGCCACATCTTCCCATCTCCTCCCATTTCGGCTTTCCACAGAGACAGCTCCCTCCGTAACTCCCTGGTCAATTCATCCCTTCCCACCCAAACCACCCTGTCCCAGCATCACACGGGAGGGCTGGTCCCCCAACGCAATATTCCACCTCTCCACCATTTCCAATGTTGGTGGCCAGTGGAGGGGGGGGGGGGGCTTTCTGGAGCGCTAGTATGGGTGTTGTGGGCTGAAGGGACTGGACAGGACTCTTGGGCTGGCGGCTCAGTCACTCAAGCCTGTTGTGCTGGCAGCTCACTCACTCAAGCCTGTTGTGCTGGCAGCTCACTCACTCACAGCTGGTGGGCTGGCAGTTGACTCACGGCTATTCCTTGAAATTCCGTTTCAAGCAGGGTGCAAGGCTACCAAATTCAAGCGCAGTTTCATACCATTTCAAGCAGGGTGCAAGGCCACCAAAGACAGTGAATCATGACCTCTCCCTCCTCCATCTTGCAGAGACTGACCCACACCCACACTTCTGGGTTTTATAGACCCTACCCCCCTCCCACCAGAAGGGGCATGGCCTTCATGGCGTGTTTGAAACAGAGAGAATCTCAACATTTTTTAAACACTAATAACTCTTTATTTTTCATCGATGGGAAAAATCCTCGGCACCTGACGAGCGGAGGGAGACTCTGAGTAAGATGGCCAAAAATCACAGCAGTACGTGGTAGTGTTTTTTCTAAAATCAATATAAAGCGCAAACAGGAAGTGGTCAAAGTCAACTTTCATTTATATAGAAGGCAAGGCAACTTTAATTAAGCAAGGCAACTTTAATTAGGCAAGGCAACTTTAATTAGGCAACACAGCTTTAGCATTTCCAAACCAAAGGCAACACAGCTTTAGCATTCCCAAACCAAAGGCAACACAGCTTTAGCATTTCCAAACAATATTTTCAAACCACATTAAGGGCACTGACAGGTCAGTAAAACCACTCACAGTTTAGTAGACATGTGTTCAGTGTTATTCACAGCTCAGACTGAGAGACCTTACCCTCTCGCTCCCCCATCTTGCAGAGACCTATTTCCTTCACTCCATAGATGCTGCTGCACCCGCTGAGTTTCTCCAGCATTTTAGTGTACCTTATATATTTCTGTATATCTGTTGCAGGCAAGATAGTAGAATCATTATGATTAGATGAGTGTCTGCAGACAGGAAATATTGTAGTCAGTGGATTTTGGATAAGGCTGTGGTGACACGTGGAACAACCATGCACATTTTTGAAGTCTACAAAAGCATTGAGGTATGAGGAAAGCAAGATCTGAAGGAGTTAAATGATTGGAAAAGATGAAATTGATTTTGTCATAGAGTGATAAAGTGTGGAAACAGGCCTTTCAGCCCAACTTGCCCACACTGGCCCACATGTCCCAGCTACACTAGTCCCACCTGCCTACATTTGGTTCATATCCTTTCAAACCTGTCCTATCCATGTACCTGTCCAACTGCTTCTTAAACATTGGGATAGTCCCAGTCTCAACTACCTCTTCTGGCAGCTTGTTCAATACACCCACCACCTTTTGTGTGAAAAAGTTACCCATCCGATTCCTATTAAACCTTTTCCCCTTCACTTTAAGCCTATGTCCTATGGTCCTCGATTCACTTACTCCACGCAAGAGACTTCATTGGTATCCCATCCATCAAAGCAATCACTGTCTACCCCAATGGTGCACCAAAGCTGCAGAATGTACTATCAACAGAATGCATTGTAGTTACTTGGCTACTTTGACATGCAACCCAAACTCACCACCCATAAAGACAAGGGCACGAAACCCATGCCAACACACCCATGTGCAATTCCCCTTTAAGTCACGCACAGTTCTGTTAGATGCACTTCCATCCCTACTTGGTCTAAATCCTGGACATTACTCCCAAATAGAATTACGGGAGTACCTTCACCAGAAGGACTGGAGCAGTTCACCACCATTTTAAGAAGGGCAATTAGAGATGGGCAATATATTCTGGCCTTGCCAGTGATGCTCAGATCCTGATAAATGAACCAATTACAAAAAGCTTACAGTGATTGCTTTTTTATCACCTCCAACACAAACTTCTCAATCCACAATATTTTCTTGTGGCAATTTATTATCTCATTCTACCACTTACAACCTCAAACAGGAGCAATGTATTTGCATATCTTTCAGTTTAGCACACTTCATTCACAGGTCTCTAAACTAGAGAAAATACACTTTGTTGAATAATTCCATTATGTCTGCAAGTCCTATTCAGATCTATAGCATTTTCTATTTTGTCCGTTCTGTCCTTGGCTTCTTGCACTGCTTCAATGCAACACAATTGAAGCTTGAGGATGAACAGCTCATCTTTCAGTTACGTCCTATAACACCTCCTATACTTATCGCAGACTGCACCAATTTCAGATCCAAACCATTGGCCTAATTTCTTCATTGTTGGCTGCTGGTTATGATTCTGCTCCTCCCCTATTACAAAAGGTGCCATCTATACAAGGACTCCACGACATACCCACCCGTGCCTTAGCACCTGTAGTAGGTCATACCTGCTACATCTGTAAATCTTGTGATTCAGATAAAATACCAGACTATTAATTGCTTCTCTTTCCACAGAAAGTGCTTGGATTGCTGAGTGGATAATCTTTCCATTTCCATTGCAATCATTTCTGACATGGAGCAGCTGTGATGGACAATCTTAAATCTGAAGTGAATGTTTCCATTTGTTGTAAGGTACAAAATTGTGGCCACAAGTGTAACTATTGAATCTAATAGGACAATCATAAACAACTATATTCAGCGACAGGTTAAAAATAGGAACTTCCAACTACAGGAAGTGGTTGAGATAGGTAGCCAGACATTTCAGAAGGAAGCCAGACATTTGCATGAGAGAAGAGGAAATACAATGATATACTGCAAGTCTGTACTGAGGTAGATGCTCTGGGACATGGCTTGTGTGGAGCATAAACACAGTTAAGATTTGTGGGGCCAGTTGACCTGTCTGCGTTATGCATTCAATGTAAATGCTTGTGATCAAAGTCATAGAGCGCAGAAACAAGGTCCTTTGGCCCATTGAGTCTGCACTAAGAATCAACCATCTATTTATACTGATCTTGCATGAATCCTTTTTTAAATTCTCCCCATATTCATGTTCTTTTATTACAAAAACAACACATTTCCACTTTGAATGATTGACACATACTTTTACAGTTGAATCCAATAATGCTAAGCTATGTAAATTTTTAAGAACTGTAAAATTATACCCATTACATTGTTGTCATATAAATAAATGGAGTGGGTGGGGGGGAGGGGGGAGCAGAGGAGAGAAGAGAGCTAAATACTGCAGGATTTCCTTGTCTTCAAAGTATGCATATTTTTCACACCTGCAATGAAATGACATGCATCAAATAAGCTAAAATGAGCAGAAATCTGAACACATAGTGGTAAATATTCAAATTAATGAAGATGCATCAATAAGACCAGAGATGAGGTTAAAACCTCTCAGCAAATTTCATAAAATAATCAGCTGAATTGTTGCCTGCTATATTTATGAGTAAATATTAATAAAATCTGGTCTTATGTAATTATTACAAGACACACATGAAGCATCTGCTATGAAACCACCTTGTTTTATGATGCAACCTTGAAATGCAACCATTAAGAAGTGAGTTTTATAAAACTTTGAACGTGACCCAGGCTTGATTTACATTCCGAAATCTGCTGCCTGACTGCAAGTTTAAATCAAAAGTATATTTTGTACTAGACGAAGTGGGTCCCGTTGGGTCCCAGCATCACACAGGAGGGCTGGTCCCCCAACGCAATATTCCACCTCTCCACCAATTCCAATTTTGGTGGCCGGGGGGGGACGGGGGACGTTGCCCATTTCCTTCACTCCAGAGAGAGAAGGGGCAGAGACAGAGAGAGACACAGAGAGAGGGGCAAGAGGGAGAGGGGGGTGGAGAGGAGGGGCAAGAGGGAGGGTGGGGGAGGGGAGGAGAGAGGGTGAGAGTGAGGGGGTGCTGAGAGGGGGTGCTGAATACACACACCCACACACACAAACACACAAACACACTCCAAAGCCTGTGAGAAGATTTAATAACTGAAAGGTTTAAGAACCAAGTTCCTGCCAAGTAAATGGCATCAAGAGGAAAATTCAAGATGTGAAAGAACGAAACAAAATATTCTAGTTACGAAGCTATAGACATCTTTCCCCTAGCAAATTTGGCACCATGCTCATTTCAAGCATTTGCAACGAATCACTTTCCAGTCGAGTCGAGTTTATTGTCATTTGCACAACCACGATGGGGTGCTGGTACAATTAAAAATCTTGTTTCCTCACCTCCATTGCCAAATGTTTATCATGCAGAGCTTGCAGACCCAGGGGCACTGCATGCTCCTTACGAGCAAAAGCTACGTGTAGTATTGAAACCAGTATCCACATTGCCTTTTCAGGCAAATTTGATTTCAAAGGGAAACATGAATAAAAAAAACCTAATACTGCAGGACCACATGAGATAAATATAACAAATTGGTATCTGATAAAGATAAAATCTGAGTAAATGGAGTGCTCAGGTAACATATTTTGGAACAGATTATAAAGATAATACATTGTATATTTATAATTGCATGATCATAGTGTGGTCACAAATGCACATCAGAAATCAGCAAATATGGATTTTCTGCAAAGGTTCCTTTTGAAAGTAGTAAATAAATAGATTGATAAAGAAAAACAGGCTTTATCATCAGTTACAAGTCAGTCAGTAGGCATTCCAAAATTCTATTGTAGCCTCGTTCCGGCTTCAACTGTAAATGCCCAGGGCCAAGTTGTTGTGTTGTGGCACCTCAGCTCCATGGGTCGTCTGAGGGCAACTCGTTAACAATACAACACAATACCGTTTATTGTCATTTGAACCTCAAATGAAGTTCAAACGAAATTTGGTTTCTGCAGTCACACAAGAAAAGAACCAAGACGCACACCAACACAATTTACACAAACATCCATCACAGTGAATCTTCTCGTCATTGTGATGGAAGGCAAAGTCTTGTCTCTCCCCTGCACTACATTCTTCTCCCGATGTCAAAGCCCCCAGCGGGCGATGGTAAGTCGTGCGGCCATTAAAGCCGCGCTCCGGGTCTTGATGTTGGAACCCCCAGCGGGTGCTAGCAAGTCCCACGACCGTTTATGCCGCTCCGGGCGATGCAAGGCCCCGCTCCGGGTCGCCTTCAACCCCGCAATTCGGGCGGGAGAAGTTGCCATTGCGGGAGCTCCAAAAAGCGGTCTCCCACCAGGGACCCGCGAGCTCCCAATGTCACCGTCCACCGGCTGGAGCCTCCGAAGCTGGGCCGCAGCTCTCCATGCTCTGAAGCCTGCCAACTCCACGATGGTAGGCCCGCAAGCTCCGCAACCTGAGCCCCCAGGTCGTTCCGGTTGGAGGCCGCTCCATGATGCTAGGCCCCAACGACAACGGAGACCCCACAGGGAAAAGGTCGGGTCCCCCGTACAGGAAAGAGATTTACAAGTTGCCCCCTCCCCTCCCCCCTCCCCCCACACATACAGTTAAAAACAATTTTTAAAAAACACTACAAACTATACACTCAACGGGACAAAAAAAAAGACGGACTGCAGAGGCCGCTGCAACGTCGGTCGCGGCGCCCACTTAACTGGCGCCCAGACTGCCTATGCAATAAATGCATGTTTCACTATAAATTTAATTTATATTTAACATTTGATTTTTTTAAAGTTTCTAGCAGTCCATGGTGCTTTAGAGACACAGGAGGTGTATAATTAGTGGGTCAGAGGTGTATTGTATCATTATTACATGACCTCTGCTGGTCCAGCAAAAGGAATAATAAAGCAAGGGTCTTGAACCAAGGGCACCACAAAAATTGGTGGTCATGTATTCAATTTAAGACTAGTGAACAGCAGGAAGAACCAATCTTGGCTGACCAAGACCAGCTGTCATGTTCAGAGCAAATCAATTCACTTGTCATGAACCCAGGATTAAACATGGTATGGTGAAATCACTGGATATGACATATAACACAGAATACTGCCATTTAACCCATATGTGCCAACTCTTTAAAATTGCTCTCTAGCTAACCAGATTCTCACACAATACTCCATATTATGGAAAAATATCCCCTTCAAGTATTCATCCAATTCCTTTCTGCAAATCATTTCGGACTCCGTTACATATTTGAGGCAGTACATTACAAATCACAACAAACTGCTGTGCAGTTTTCTCCACTTAGTTTTACTTCTGTTATCAATTACCAACATCTGATCTTATTACAAATCTGCAGTAGAACATTCTGTCAATGAAAATATTTTTCTTCGTTTATCAAAGCTTCCAATGATTGTTGACACCAAGATCATTTATCTAAGACTCCATCCACTTCTCTAATCCCACTATGTAATTTATAATCTCTCAAAATAGAAACAGAAAATGCTGGAAAATACACAACAGATTAGGCGGCATCTTTGATGTAAGAGGTAGAGTAAATGGTTCAGATTGATGATGAACTCAGCAGAACTAGAAACATTTGTCCACATTTTAAAACATAGAACAGTACAGGCTCTTGGGCCACAATGTCTGTGCCTAACAATGCCAAAACCATCTCTTAGCTACCTGCACGTAATCCATATTCCTCCTGTAGGAGCCATTTATGTTTAGGCTTGCTACTGTTGGCATATTATATTATTTTGTCTCGATATTTCTAGCAGTATTCTTTTGAACACTTGGTGGTAGGCATTTGATGCATTGAAGGGCGTTACATATAGCATAGAGAGGAGGGAGTGACCAGACCAGATCAGGTACAGGAGGTGGAGAGTTAACAGTTCTCACCAGACTGAGAGAACAGTATTTACAACTTGTATTGTATGAGAATAAGGAAAACCTGATATGATCAAAAAAATCATAAAACAGCCTATACAAATGGAGTGAAAATGACTTTGATTTTGTTCACGTTATGTAAAAACAGATTTTAATGTTTCAAAACAGAGTCCTTTCTTAAAAGGAAGGCTTTCTTTTTTGCTACAATTCCTAAAAACATGTCTGCTTTTTGAAGTTATCTTTTTTCAATCTTCAGAATCATGAAACTAAATCCATCTGTTTGGTGGCTGGTTAAATTAGGTTTGTTTAATGTAGGCCAATCTATATATCAAAGCAGCATCAACTTGCTTCAGATTTCCTGTCACATTGAAACTTCGATAGTTGACAAATGATCAAATGCAAATTTAGTTTGGCATCTGGCTCGCTGGATGATGTTTCTTGTACTCCCTTGAAACTTATCAGGATCCTGTTTCTTGTGCTATCTTGAAACTCACCCGGTTCATTGGAAAAGCTTATTAATCTAGTATGCAATCTAGTATGCAATACCTTTAAAAAACGAATTAAAGTGTGTCAGGATATTAATAGGAACGATGTCCAACAGTGCAAAATATCTGCAAGTCCGGCACCAATTTCTTAAGCATGTCAGGTTAATATAGTTATGAACTTGTGAACATAGTTTTTCATGTATTATAGAAGTGTTTTTAAATTTAATTTTTTAAGGATAGCATTCTACACTATTTTGTTATTTGATTTGACCATGCTAGTTCCCTGCTTTTTTCCCCAATGTAACATTACATTGGAATAATGCAATACGGTGATACAGACCACTTTACAGAAGATTAGCCATATCAATATCAAGATTTTTTATGGATACCGAGAATTTTATATTGCATCTGGTTCAGAATAAACAATTACTTCTTTTGGTTCAATGGATCAGAAATGAAAATTCTACACGCAGTTGTGATGGTATTTACTGCTTGCACTTACAACCCATCCCGACCAACCCTTTCCACAATAGTGGTCTCAGCTGTTTCAGAAACTGTTTAAGGATCAGTCACTTTGCTTTAAGGCTGGTATCAGAGAAAGGTCATCTGGGTAAGTTTCTTTCCCGAAAGGTAGAATGATGAATCAGATATGGTTTTATACCAATGTAAAAAATATCATGGCCATCACAAATGGGAATACCTTTTATTTATTTTTATTCAATTAATATTTAGTTTAGTTTATTATTGTCACGTGTACTGAGGTAGTAAAAAGCTTTTTTGTTGCATGTTATCCAGTTAACGAGAAGATTAGAAATTTCTACAACCAGCCGTCCACAGTGTACAAATACAGGATACAGTGTATATTATTTAGTGCAAGTTAGTGATAGTCTGATTAAAGATAGTTCAAAGATTCTCAAATGAGGCAGATGATCAGAACCGCACTCTAGCTGGCGAGAGGACAGTTCAGTGCCTCATAACAGCTGGGAAGAAACCAACACTGAATCTGGAGGTGTGTGTTTTCAAACTTCTGTACCTCTTGCCTGATGAGAACGGGGAGTTGTACAATGTCCTGTGCCATGGTGGATTAATATTTCCACCCATCAGTCCAGGCTTTTAAATTTCTAGCCCTGTAGTATAGCCACTGACAAATCATAACAGTGTCACTTTTTAGATCACAGCAATAAAATCAGTAAGAACAAATTAGGCCCTGCACTGAACGATTTAATTTGCAAATTCTCAATTTCAGACATATCCTGAACAACAGAAAACAGTCACGTTTTCTCTCCACATCAATCTTTCCAATCTCCTGCAACAAACTAAAGAGTCATTGTTTTTACCATAAAGACTGAGAAATCATCCAACTGTGTGCAGCATTAAAATCTTTTCCTTCCCCAAGCCTGACCACTATGCTAGGTTCACACTCTACCAAAGACCCTTTTTTTTCTTGTCCCTTTACAAAAACACCCCATTTTGGCTCATCTAATTCTCATCTAATACCCACATCCTGGTCCTCTGATCCCATTCCAACTGAACTCACTACCCTACTTCCCTTCATCCCCATGGTGTTAGTTGTGCTTTTTCTTTGAGCTTTTAAAATATCTTTTTCTCACTATTTAAATAGCTATCATCATTCTTTTTCTAAAAATCCAACTTGGATTGCACCCCTCCTGTTAATAAAGCCTAACATCAAAATTTCCACTTCCTTTCAAAAACCTTGTACACATCGATGACTCCCAATAATGCCCATGTTTTCCTACATTCCCCTGATTTTCCCCCTTCCTTTTGTATTTCTATTCCTCCATTATCCAATTCCACAGGATTCCAGATTGATGCATGGAGCTCATAATCATTCATGGAGTATCTTAAGCAATTACTTATTTTCAAAACAAAACTCTGGAGTACCTCACTGTCATTGACTCAAGACAGTTTAGATGCTGCCCAGTAGTAAATAATACAAAAGGCATGGGATCAGCATTCTTTGCTTTCAGAACTCAAATGTCTGATTTTTAAACTCGATGATAATGCTCATCAGCTTTCCCCATACTTCCCCTCTTATTTCTCCACAATCTTAATTTTCTACTGCTACAAGGGGTGAACAGTGCTGATGTATCTTCATAAAACAGATGGATTGCACAAGTTGAAGCTTCAAACTCAAAATCAACTTGGACACATGGTGCTGCAGACATCATGCCAGCTACTCATCATTGGGAGGTCGAGATCACAGAAACCCATAAACAACAAATTTATCAATACTACCCTCTTCTTGTTCACCCCCCAAGAATTTTCTCAACCAGGAGGTACATTAGATTCACTAGCTAACTTGCTTCCTACTATTCTCTTCATCAGAAAATATACTTGGAGATAGCCAAGCTAAATAAGGAACTCACCATATCAGGGATATATAAATGCACGGAATACCAGGTTACCCCTGAAGAACTTTTACAATTCGGCATTAATGGAATGTTTCCAAACCTGTGACGATGAGAAATGCACAGAATGCCTTCACATTGTCAATGCATTCCAAGGCATAGAAAATCTGAAATGCCACGTGCAAAAACCGTGTAACAAAATGTCACATGCTAAAATTGATTTCTGTGCAACCAAGTTATGTTAAAAAGCCTTAAGATTAAACACCAATTACATGGTACTCACTTTTCAGTTGGTTTGCCAAATCTTCAAACTCCAACTTCAAACTGATAACAGGAAGATTTTATACGGCTTTCTTTTTGAAATGTTGACAATAATGGAATTATTTACATTAGAACACTATTGATTACACCACATGCAACCCGAAATACTAATTTCTTCATCCAATTTTTGCCTTTAACATATCTCAACACATCCAACAATGTTACGATCAATTGTCAGAGGAACATGACTGAAAAGAAGCAATGGAAACCAATCTATCATTTAATGAGAATGTGGGTTTTCTGTGAGCTTTCTGCACATAGCCAAACTTTCAAACTTCTCCCATCCTTTGCATGTTTCCAAACACTGACTTTTACATTGAGCCTCTAAGTCATTGACTCATAACCCATTGAGAACATTTCTACACGAGCCATTGTTAAAAGTGTTATTTTTAAAATCCCTGATGACATTTCACGTGAAGACGCTAAATTGATTGCAGTTTTAGTTTTCATGCCTGTGGAATGGGAATGATTAGACAATCAAAGCATTTGCAGTAGGTACTCAAAATGGCAGAATCCACAATATGGAAATTTAGGAAGAACCTAACTAATCTAATTTTCAGTTTAGACAACATTTAGTATTAAAATCAAAGGAAATAATCTATAGATTAGGCAACATTGGTGAAGAGAAAGAATTAATATTTCAAGTCTTCTACCCTTGATCAGAACTGGTAAAGAACAGCAAGCATACTATAAGTTACCACAAGGCAGAGAGGTGGAGAGAAGTTTGTGTTAGAATGGTGATCCAAGATCACCCCATTCATAATGGGTTTTTTATGCCAACTCCAAAAGGGACGAATAAGGGTGAATAATGTACACAGAAGAAAACAAAATAACATGTTGGAACTGTGAGATGCAGATCACTAAAAAAAAAAAAAAAAGTGTCAAAATCATGGAGCACAAAATAAAATCCTTCGACTCAACTCGTCCATGGTGATCAAGCAGCCTAGCTGAGCCGGTCCCATGTGTGCATCTGACCCATATTCCTCCAAACCTTTCTGCTTCATGTACCTGTCCAAGTGTCTTTTAAATGTTATAAATGCACTGCCTCCAACACCTCCTCGGCAGCTTGTTCCAGGTAGGCATTGCCCTTGGCGTGAAAATATGTCCTCTGGTCCCTTTTAAATCTTTTCCCTCTCATCATAAACTAATGACATTTTCAGATTCCCTGGACATGGGGTAAATATTCCAGCTATTCGCTTTATCCATGCGCCTCATGATTTGATAAAGCTCTATAAAACATCTTCTCTCTGCCTCCAATGCTCTAGAGAACAAAGACCCAGCCAATTCAGCCTGTTAATAATTCAAACCCATGTAACATGCTTGTAAATCTTTTTTACGCCCTTTCCAATTTAATTACATACTTCCTAGAATGGTACAGAGTACTCGAAATGTGGCCTTACTAACGTCTTGAATAGCTGTAACATGACATCCTACTCCTGCACTCAATACACTGACCGAACGTCATTTTCACCAGTCTACTTGCATTGCCACTTTCAGGAATTATGTACTTGTTCTCTCTCCCCAGGTCAAATTTGGCCCTGATTTGTCTTACCAAAATGCATCACCTTGCATGAATCAGAATTAAACTGTAACTACCATTCATCATACCATTGATAAAAACCATCCCAGCAACAGCTCGAGAGCAACCCCGAGCTAATACATACCTCATTGGAGACCGTACTTTACGGGGCTTTGTCTTGCATTAAATGCTATTCACATTATTCCCTTTATCATGTATCTGTACATGGTCGATGGCTTAATTGTAATCATGCATTGTCTTTCTGCTGCCTGGTTTGCACACAAAAGCTTTTACCTGTACCTCGGTATATGTGACAATAAACTAAACCTCACACCATAATCACAAATTCTTGTGCCACCTACAAACTTACTAACCATATTACCCACAATCATATCTAAACTATCAATATAAATAACATACAACACCCTTTGGCTCAGAATAAAGGCTCCAATAACTTAACAACCACTGATGTTGCTGGAAATCTGAAAAGAGAATGCTGGAAATACTCAATAGATCAAACTGGGAAACAGATGGATGACCTTACACCAGAATTAGCCCGTTATACATATCCTATCATGTGACAGGCACAGCTTGACCCACACAAATTCCAAAACTAACAATGATTTAAAAAGCTGAGAGCAGTTAAAAAATGTGCTCAATTTAAGAATTCAGACAAACGTGTGCTGGTGATGAGGCACTCGTTCAATCTGTTCTTTAAACAGTTAATGTGGCCCTCTGACCATCCTTCTGGCTATTTTCCGCTCTTTGTATTTTGGATTTTCAGCACCTGCAATTTGTTTTACTTTCAACATTTTTCCATGGACAGATGCTTCTTGAACCTTTAACGGCATTATCACATAGTGAATGGACATTTTTGTTAATCACATAATCATCCAAGATAAATCCTAATTTTGCTAAAATATAATAAAAGGTGTTATAAAGACTGAGAAACTTAATTGCATTTAATAACAGCCACCAAGGTGAAAACTGCATGCCTTAATTACACCAGAAGAGCCCAGAAATTAGGATTCTCTGCAGTGCTTTACAATGACAGTGCATCAAACCAGTCTTCCACAGTACATCTCACCAAATTTTTACATCAAGTGAAATAAATGTCTTTAGTTCATAAGGGGCAAGTCAGAGCCCATTGCAATAAAGCATGAAATTCACCACAAAGTCAACCAACCTTTATGCTAAAGATGCAAGGATAATTGTGAATATTTTCAAACATCTTTTATTGCTGCTATTGTACATTTGAGCAATATTAACTTATCAGCCCCAAGTGCAAAAACATTTCCTTTATAAAAACTTTGGAATGATATTAAAATTGCTTGATCATTTATGCATCCTGAGTAGATAACCTCAGTGTTCTGAAAATTATTCTGTAAAAGGATCTATTTAACTGAGCCTTTTATTAAACACACACACACCACAAAAGGCTGTCATTTCATAATGTAAAATAGCAAGCATTTCAAATGACAAGGACCATAACTTTTTCACAGCCTTGGAGCCAAATGTTTTTATTGCATGTTATTTTTTGTCAAGCAAGTCACAGCATTCCATTCCAAAATGCATTCCAAAGTAGTACGTCAAGTTATTTTAGTGTCAACATTTTGTATCAACAATATGCCCAACACCTCTCAGTACTTATGTGATAAGATATTTCATATCCCAAGTAACACTTCATACACTCCCAACTAAATAATCATTTTCTTCACAGTCACATAAAAAAAATCTTCATTTTCAACATAAATAATGTCACCAACTACTTGATTAGAAAGTTCCACTCAACAGCATCTGGCAGACCAGACAAGCCACAAGGCTACACATTCAGTAAAGATTATAATTTTAAACTCTTCATTAAACACATTTAATTTCATCTGGTACAGTCATCCACCTGTTTGCCTTCCCACAAAGCAAACAAAGATCCATTTAGTCATCATACAAAGGAGCTGTTTGGCCCCATTTTCAATCCCACTTACTGATTTTTCCATATATAATGGCATTCCCACCTTCACCCTTACATCTTTGAGCAGATGGCAACACCAATTCTTCTCATTCAAAAGGACACCATCAACTAACTGTATTTACTGAACATCTAGTGTAGAAATGCATCCAAGATGACTTTGAGTTGTAGAATCAGGAGTGAACCAAAACTTGGCCCAAGATGGTAGTTTCAAATAGAGCTCCAAATAAACATATGCTGAGAGGTTTAGATAGAAAACCTTACAGCTTAGTACCTAGATACTTCTGGTTAGCTGAAGGAAGGGAGGGAGAAATGTACAAGTTTCCATAATTCAAGGAACACCATTTAAAAAAAAATATTGTTTATAAAGAGTGAGGGCTTGCACCAGTTTACAAAGATAGTGAATACATGGTAATGAAAGAATTCACATGAGAATACAAGTGGTTAATTAGATTGTCCGTTGCAAGACACTGAAAGTAAGGTGAGAGTCATGCAAGTTAGCTTAGATATACAGTCTAAATTCTTTGATAAATATATATATATATGGAAGTTGTGTTTAATAGTCTGATGGCTGCGGGGAATAAGCTGTTCCTGAACCTGGATTACCAGATTTCAAGCTCCTGTACGTTCTACCCGATGGCAGCGGAGAGTTGAGTGTGTGGCCAGGTTTCATTTGTGATAACTATCCGTAAGCAGATTTCTCCCTGGTCAGAATCGTGCTTTCTCTACTGCCACTGTACTGTCCCTGTCATACCACTCTCCCTACACTTGGTATACGGGTGCACAACCTTTTATCCGAAAGCCTTGGGACCAGACACTTTTCGTAATTCAGAATTTTTCGGTTTTCGGAATGGAAGATTTTTAGCGTAGATTGTAACTCCAACTCCAGAGGAATCCGCTCCCCGATGGGCCGCTACGGCGACAAGTGGCAGTTCGCCCACAGCCCGAGCTGCGCCCCCTCATCTGCAACCCGGGTTCCTCTGGAGTTGGAACGGGGCTGGGCTAGAGTTGTTGCTGGCTGCGAGTCTCTGGGATCTCCATGCTTGCAGTGGGCCTGGGGGTCGGTGTCCCAATGAGGGGGCGCAGCTCGGGCTGTGGGCGAACTGCCACTTGTCGCTGTAGCGGCCCATCGGGGAGTGGCTTCTGGTGGTCCTGATGTCTCTCAGCTCCTGTCCAGGGGGATGGCCGGAGACGTCAGGACCAACAAGAACCCGCTCCCCGATGCGCCGCTACAGCGACAAGTGGCAGTTCGCCCACAGCCCGAGCTGCGCCCCCTCATCCGCAACCCGGGTTCCTCTGGAGTTGGAGCGGGGCTGGGCCAGAGTTGCTGCTGGCTGTGAGTCTCTGGGATCTCCGTGCTTGCAGTCGGTGTCCCGTTGGTCCTGACGTCTCCGGCCACCCCCCTGGAATGGAGCCGAGACTGGGAGCTGTACCGCCCTTGCCCTCTCCCTCTGGAACTGCAAACCCCACAGTTCCCAGTCTCAGCTCCTGTACAGGGGGGCGGCCGGAGACGTCACAGCCCGAGCTGCTCCCCCTCATCCGCAACCCCAAGACCAAGACGTACCTTGCACGCCATCAGCTTCTGTCTCTACGGGGAGCGTGTTCCTCTGGAGTTGGAACGGGGCTGGGCTGCTGCTGGCTGTGGGTCTCTGGGATCTCCGTGCTTGCAGTGGGCCTGGGGGCCGGTGTCCCGTTGGTCCTGACGTCTCCGGTGACTGGCACTGACCTGCTGGCAACTCCGACATGAAGACAGTGCAAAGCCCCCGCGCCGGTGCAATGGGCGGGGAGCTGGAGAGGGGAGGGAAGGGGGGGTCACACACATGGCCGGGAAGCAGAGGGGTGTAGGTGGGGTGAAACTGAAGGGAGCGACAATCTGCTGCTGCCTGCCCGCTGAGTTAAAAAGTTCCCACGCAAGACTCACGATACACTGTGTATCGTGAGACTACCGTGGGAACTTTTTAACTCAGTGGGCAGGCCGCAGCAGATTGTCAATTATTAACCCTCCCGCGCAATATACCCACACCTTCTCTTTTATGAATGGGGATTTAGTTCCTCTTTCTTCGAGGACCGACCGGAGGTTCCACTGTCACCTCTGCGGGCCGCCCTCGGTGAACGTCTTCAAGGACCTTTCTTCAAGGACCGAAAAAATGTCCGCTATTCGGAGCTTTTCGTTATTTGGAACTTCGGATAAAAGGTTGTGCACCTGTAATACTTTCATTTCATTGAAATTGGATTACTACTTCTAGTCTTAGTGGTATTCCAATGAATACCATGAAATATTTTATTATTCTTATTACTAGCTTGAAAAATACATAGGAATATTTGAGTAAAGTCAGTTTCCTATAAATTAAGTCATTAGTAATCAAAGGAGCCCCTGCAAGAGCAATGTCAATAGTCTTCATGATAAAACAATTGCAGGTTAAATGACAGAAATAATTGTAAATTCAATACAGCAAACAGCTTTAACCCTGAAGTATCAGATGTTAAGAACATGAAATCAGTGTCAAGACTAAGGACTTTGTGATGATCCCAAGATGCCTACATTAACTACAGGAAATTGAAGTTCAAGCAAGTTTCAACATTAGAACAAATATCCAATAAGTATGGACAGTGAGGCAGAGAATATATACTATGCTTTGAAAAATAAGCACAAACTTAAAATAACTGCAGCTGCAATGTAATATTGTATTAATACTTGAACATAAAATTAAATTGGAATAATTTAGAATAAGTATTAAATAGCAGAATTACATAAGAGGAGGCCACTCTGGCCGTCATGAAGCCAATAAATCCCATATCCCCATTCTTTCCCCATAATCCTGTAAATTATCTCTCCATCCACATTAATTCAATTATATTCCCAAATTAACCTGCATCAGGCAGTGAATTCCAGTCAGCGCACAACAACTGAGCTTGGAAGCCTTTCATTCAACAATCAACAAATCAGTTTTCTTTACTTGCTGCCCAGTGTAAAAGCGTGCCCTATTCATGAAATATAATTTTGAACCCCTCCCGGTAATTTTAACATAGTTAAGTTTAGAGATGCAGCATGAAAACTGGCCTTTCGGCCCACCCTGACCAAGGATTGATTACCCGTCCCCTAGCTCTATCCTACACAATAGGGACTATTTAAATAAGCCAATTAACCTTCAAACCCACATGTCTGGGATGTGGGAGGAAACTGGAACACCCAGAGGAAACCCATGCGTCACAGGGAGAATGTACAAACTCCATACTGACAGCACCCACAATCAGAAATGAACCCAGGTCCCTGACGCTGCAAAGTAGCAACTGTACCGCTGCACCACTGTGCGGTCATCTTAATTCGCAAAGCACCTTCAAGGATTTCAGCACGTATACTCTTTTCCTTCATCTACATTAAAATTGCAATGTACATACATCTACTGAGTTACTCCAGCACTTTGTGCCTTATTTCATTTGTTTCCTCCATTCAATATTGCAACACTTGCAATTCTGTTGAAACTTAACCTGCAATGTCTCTGTACTTTTGAAATCTATTGATATTATCCTCTCCGTTTACCATTTTTAAGTTTCATGTCATCAGGCCCAAGTCATTACAAATATTAAAAAAAGTCCCCAGCAATCCTGGATACCTCCCTCTAAGCACAAACTAAAAACAATGAGTAAAGTGATAGGAAAGAAAGTTCAGGCCAAATACATTGCAATCCAACTCTCCTTTCCATTAACTGCACTCTATCGTACTGCAACAGGACTAGACTTTGAACTTCTATGTTCATGTCGAAAAAACTGACCAATATTAAAGAATTGAAGACTGACCATAATTGTCATTACAAAGGCTATAATAATTTCACATATCATTCAATTCCCTCTCTCTTTAAAGGAGTGTGGTTGCAAAGTCTGGCAGCAGCTGTGGTTTGAAACATTATCCCTGCCAGAGATCGCCACAAATTGTTTATGCTTATCTTCATATTTTTTTAAACTTATGGTAAAGGAACTAGTATTGATTACAAGAAGTTGGTAAGGAACAAGCACAGCTCATCACCAAAACAATTTTGCCTGTAAAATCTTTCCTCAAAATTTAAATTCAACAGGACTAGCAAATTAGTCGAGGAGACGACAAAACACTTTTTCTCACAGAGAGTGTTGAGTCTGTGGAATTCTCTGCCTCAGAGGGCGGTGGAGGCAGGTTCTCTGGATGCTTTCAAGAGAGAGCTAGATAGGGCTCTTCAAAATAGCGGAGTCAGGGGATATTGACAAGCGAAAGGCAGCCAGACCGGATAACATACCGGGGCGTCTGCTTAGGGGATGTGCCGAACAGCTGGCCCTGGTTCTGACAGACATTTTTAACACCTCCCTGAACCAGGCGATTGTTCCATCATGTTTCAAGACAGCCACCATCATACCAGTTCCCAAAAAGTCCACAATAACCTGCCTGAATGATAACCGCCCCGTAGCACTCACACCAATAATAATGAAGTGCTTTGAGAGGCTTATTAAGCAGCACATGGTCTCTAAACTCCCCTCCAGTTTTGACCCGTTCCAGTTTGCTTATCGCCCGAACCGCTCCACAGAGGATGCTATCTCCTCTGCAGTCCACCCGAGCCTACAACACCTGGAGGAGAAGAACACCCACGTGCGGATGCTGTTTGTTGACTTCAGCTCAGCATTCAATACGATAATCCCCCAGCATCTGGTGAGCAAACTGGCACCCCTAGGATTCAATACCACACTATGCAACTGGATCCTGGATTTCCTTTCTGAAAGACCCCAGTCTGTGCGGGTGGGGAAGAACACCTCCTCGGTCATCACACTGAGCACCGGCTCCCCTCAGGGCTGTGTCCTGAGTCCGCTGCTCTTCACATTGATGACACATGACTGTGTCGCCAGGTCCATATCACTACTAACCATATCATCAAATATGCGGATGACACAACAGTAGTGGGCCTCATCCGCAATAATGACGACCAGGCATACAGAGGAGGTGGAGCAGCTGGTGAGCTGGTGCAGCAGGAACAACCTTCTCCTAAATGTGGACAAAACCAAGGAGATTGTCGTCAACTTCAGAAAGAAAAATCAGCCCAGTCACACTCCGCTGTGCATCAACAACTTAGCAGTGGAGCAGGTGAAAAGCATCAAGTTCCTGGGAGTGCATATAACGGACACCTTAACTTGGACTACAAACATCACATCTCTGGTAAAACGGGCACAGCAGCGGTTGTACTTCCTCCGTAGGATGAGAAGATCACACCTCCACCCTCCCATCCTCACCACATTCTACAGAAGCACCATTGAATCAGTCATGACCAGCTGCATCTCTATGTGGTGCGGCGGCTGTACAGCTGCGGACTGGAAGTGCCTTCAGAGAGTGGTGAGGACAGCGGAAAAAATCATTGGGACTTCTCTTCCTTCCATCATGAACATTGGTTACAAACGCTGTCTGACAAGAGCTAAGGGCATTACCAGAGCCCCCACACACCCACAATATGGACTGTTTACACTGCTGAACTCTGGGAGGAAGTACCGCAGCATGAAGAGCGGGACAACCAGGTTCTGCAACAGCTTTATCCCCCAGGCCACAAGACTATTGAACTCACAATCAACCCGATGCTAGAACTTTCTTATACATTGCCACTTTTAAAAACTTTCCTATATATCTATTTTACAGAACTATGCACATGAAGCACTTTTTATGGGCACACTAAGCACTTTTACTGATCGCCTGATATAAATGCTATATTCTGCTGCTACTTTGAAGAGTCAATGCAACGAAATTTCGTTCAATGTGCACTGTGTCTATGTGTATACCTGAATGACAATTAAAGTTATATTCAAAAAAGAAGAAGAAAAAAAGGGGCGAAGCCAGGGTCGGGGTAATGATTGGGGATGATCAGCCATGAACACATTGAATGGCAGTGCTGGCTCGAAGGGCCGAATGGCCTACTGCGCCCATTGTCTATTACTATAAATAGCACATAGATCAAAATTAGCATTTATGATTATAGCAAAACCAATATCACATTATTAAACCAGCAACTGATTCCACCTACACATGCAAAGTACACTGCAGAAATCATGAAAACTGCACACTTATGGTCAAACTACAGAAAAGCAAACTTATAGAGACTTAAAGTAGTTTATAATGATGCCATGATAATATTACTTAAGAGACCCAGATGGTGTTGTGAAAGTGAAATGTTTGTGGCTGCAGGAGTCAATGCTTTAGAAACTGTCTTAAGAAATCTTATGCAGACATTTATTTGCCGGATTAATGACTGAAAATGAAATCATCTTGGCCTTATCAAACATAAGGTTTAGCACTACACGCTACCAATCCAGCTGTGGAGACCAAGTTGTCTCAGACTGTGGAAATGAAAAAAAACATTGGTATATTGTCATTGTCAGTGTCTCGTTGTCCCTTGAAAGGAGGGCTGGTGTGCCCGCGCCTTTTTAAATGGGTTCAGTGTCTTACAACGACAGTATGCACTCCAAGCGGGATTTGAACCGGCTACCTTCCGGTCGCCAGCCAAACTCTTAGCCCATTGTGCTATCTGTCGTCTTAAACCATGTATTGTGCTTTTGTATGTAATTTATTGTGTTTTTGTAAGTAATTTACTGTGCTTTTGTAAATAATTTACTGTGCTTTTGTAAATAATTTACTGTGCTTTTGTATGCAATTTATTCTATGTAATGTCTTGTCTTTTACCTGGACTTGAATCTATAATAAAATGTATGCAAGTTATACATAGCTCTTCTACAGAGTCCCTCATTGTAGTTTTCATCAACAAATATAAAATTGCATAACTTCAATTTTAATAACTATTCGTGTTGTAAGAATAGTCAATCAGGATTTGCAATACATGCGGAATGATACTCCATTAAATGGATTACTAATTGTTTAACAACTTCTCTGGCCTTGAAAACAAATTTAATGAAATCAAGCATCCTTTGCTGCATTTTATGACAAATACAGGAATTTTAAATTTGCATTTGAGCAAATGCTATTTCAGCTTCTTGTATTCCACGTGTTAAGTCCCAGCCTCAATTTTGACCTCTAAAAATCCTTAAATATTTCAGATATTTTCTAAATCCTGACCTGCTGGGTTTAAAAAAAAAACTGAAATAACTAATGAAATTAAAATATGAACTTCCACATTCAAAATTATTGACTCCTCACAGCGTATGAGAATTAAATGCAACAAGACATATCAATAGGGTATTTGCAAATAATTCCTCATATGCACCTTCCATAAAAAATGAGTAGTATCTTGGAACCAATAATAGTCGTTAAGTCAATTGCACCAAATTCTGCATTATCTGTCTATTATTTGTCTGTTAAGTAAAGGGAATGGTCACTTGTGACCTTCAAATGAACCGCTAGATCAGCTACTCTTTTGTTCTAGCAATACAGCAGGTTTTACAAACACCTTTGAATTCCTTGCTAATGCATTTGTCAGTAAATTGTGCTGCGATAATGTAATACATTCAGCCTGCTTTCTAATACACACTGTGTCCCAAATTTTGCACTCCTTCTGGTGAAACTACCACACACTGGATATTTTCTGAAAGCTAAAACATAAACCCATTATAAGTGGCAAACTGAAATCTACCTTTAAAAAAGTTACAAATATTAATGCAAGTGCAGCATAAACTCCTTCTCCTCTACTCGGTTACTAGAGTACAAATTACACAGCTTAAAAGATAGTAATTTGTTTTGCGAACAGAAGGTACACAGATAGCTATAACGTCTCAAAGATTTAACAAAGAAACAGAAAATCGGAGCACAAGTAGGCCATTCGGCCCTTTTGAGCTAGCACTGCCATTCAATATGATCATGGCAGATCATCCAAAATCAGTACCCCGTTCCTGCTTTCTCCCCATATCCCTTGATTCCGTTAGGCATAAGAGCTAAATCTCTCTCTTAACGTTGATCAAAATGCTCAAACTAATCTCAGACAACAAGACTAACAGTCTTGCAATAAATTGCATTAAATGCAATCAGTATAGTCCAATTGTTCAGCTTCTTTCTCATCATGATAACATGATTTGAGAGAAGAGGCTCTTTTAATATTTCATAGCAATTTCTTATAACATAAGCTATTTTAGTTCTAGAAGCAAAATTCAAAAACAGCTTTTTCCTCAGGCCATCAGACTACTCAACACACTCAAGAAAATTCCATGAACATTTAACTTTAACTCAATGTCTGCAGTATGCTATTTGCACTTTTCTATATTGCACCTTTATTATTGCACCTCAATAACATACCTCAAAATTTTACTACAGTCTGGCACACTGTGAATATTTTAAATAATGTATATTGTCTATCTTATTGGTATATTGTCTGTCTGTGTTATAAATATTACTTGCACATTTGGAGTATGGGGAAAACACAATTTCAATCCAATTTATTTGAATTGACAATAAAGTTTACTTTGAACTTTGAAAATTAGGTCATTTGGTCCATCACGGCCACTCAACTATTCAAACATGGTGGACCTATCTTTCCCTCTCAACTCCATTCTCCTTACTTCTCCCCATAACCCCTGACACCCATAACATCTACCCTCATTGAAAAATGCTCAGGATCTTTTCTTTTATATTATCTTAAAAAGTAACCTATTTTGGTTAAATGTGCCAGTCCAAGTGTTTGGCCACGTCCAAATTAAAAACATGATTCAACTGAATGCAGTGAAACAGATCTGGTATTTCTTTAGACACAAAAAGCTGGAGTTACTCAGCGGGACAGGCAGCATCTCTGGAGAGAAGGAATGGGTGACTTTTCGGGTCGAGACCCTTCTTCAGACTGGTTAGGGATAAGGGAAACGAGAGATATAGGCGGTGATGTGGAGAGATAACGAACAATGAATGAAAGATATGCAAAAAAAGTAACGATGATAAAGGAAACAGGTTGTTGTTAGCTGTTTGTAGGGTGAAAATGAGAAGCTGGTGCGACTTGGGTGGAGGAGGGATAGAGAGAGAGAGAGAATGCCGGGGCTACCTGAAGTGAGAGAAATCAATATTCATACCACTGGACTGTAAGCTGTCCAAACGAAATATAAGATGCTGTTCCTCCAATTTGCGTTTAGCCTCATTCTGACAGTGGAGGAGACCAAGGACAGAAAGATCTATGTAGGAATGGTAAGGAGAATTAAAGTGTCCAGTAACCGGGAGATCAGGTAGCTTCACGCAGGCTGAGCAAAGGTGTTCCTCGAAACTATCACCCAGTCTGCTTTAGATCTCGCCGATGTGTACGAATCCACATCTTGAACAATGGATACAGTACATCCTCAGTTATCACCCATTTTATACTGATTCAATGTTGCCAGAATGTACCATTATCACCAAATTAATGTTATTATCTGATTAATATCGAGAGCAAGAGATCAGGCAATGAATAAGTGACTGTGTGCCTTTTCATTTTCAGCTGCCAGTTTTATCTGGCCAATTTAAATATTAATTTATTTTAAGTTCAATTGGCAAACACATCATCCATTGTGTGGATATATTAGAACAAATTGCCAACATACCAAGGAAGGCCATTTTCCCCAGATGGCTAGATATAAATTGAACCTTACTTCCATAGAGAAAAACAGATTAAACCCAACTGGTATAACTCCCTCCTGGGTCATAATTTGTAAATATTTGATTCCATCACCACAATAATCTTCAAGTTCAAATTCCCTCTCCCCTCCCTACCCCCAAGTTGGGCCTCGTTCCCCCAACGCAATATGGTGCGGCGTGAGGGGGAGGGATGAGTGCGGCTCCGGGCCTAGTCAGTGTCTGTGTCTTTGTCCAAGCACGCTCAGGGCCCTGGATTGTGGTTCGAGCCCTGGAGAGGCGGGATGGAGAGGGCAGCATGCTTTTATCGGGGACAGTTTTTTAAAATTGTAAAAGAGATCCCATTGTGATGTCACAGCTGTAACTCCCAGTGCAGATTGGAAGAAATCTTTCTCAAAATTTTAAGTGGCAGGACATATCATGGGATAATGGTCAAGATTATGTGGAGGTAAAGTTCATCTCCGGATTAATCAATCTGTCAAGAGGCAGAAATCATCAGCCTAAAGGATGGTCTCAACCCAAAACGTCACCTATCCATGCCTGAAACGTCCCCTATTCCTTTTCTCCAGGGATGCTGCCTGACCTGCTGAGTTATTCCAGCACTTTGTGTAATTTCGTACAAATAATCAGTGACTGCTTTCCAATATATTCAATGGAGCTAAAGAGGCTTTGGAAGAAGGTGGTGCAGCAACAATGTTCTGATCAGTAGCAGCATCGCACTTGACGCTAACCTTGTAAACTGCCCAGTAAAATAAAAGAAGGGTCTGAAGAAGGGTCTCGAACCGAAACATTGCCTACGAGTCTGAAGAAGGGCCTCAACCCGAAACATTGCCTATTTCCTTCGCTCCATAGATGCTGCCTCACCCGCTGAGTTTCTCCAGCATTTGTCTACCAGTAAAATAAAGAGATCACTTTGGCATAGATTTATCAATTAGGGGTATCATTTGATACCAAATCAGCAATAGGTCAGTCAGTCAAGTATTTATTATCATACACTAGTATGGTGAGGTACAAGCACAATGAAAATCGTGCCTGAAGCAGCATCGCAGGCAGGTAGACTTAGACAAGCACACAAAATCAAATTATACACAAATTATTCAAGAAAGCAAAAAGAAAAAGATTGTGCAAAAAAAAGACATTAGTACAAAAAAACACAAATAGAAAACAAGCTAGGGCAAAAGGTGGTCCGTAGTTGCTCAGGTAGGGTTAGGATTGTGAGGGTCAGTTCAAGAACCCGATGGTCATAAGAAAGTACTGTAACTATTCCCACACCTGGTGAGGAAGGAGTGCACACTTCCATATTTCCTGCACAATGGCAGCAGCAAGAAGAGAGCATGACAAAGATGGTGAGGATCCTTGATTCGTGAGGCAGCACTTCATGAAGGTGCTTTTGATGGTAGGGAGAGCTGGCCTCAGTCCACCAGTCTATGCAGCCTCTAGGGTTCCTGTGCATTGGAATTGCGATATCGGACCATGTGCAATGACTCAGGATGCTTTCCGCAGTGCATCTGTAGAAGTTTGAGTATTCGGTGACATACCGAGTCGATTCAAATTTCTACGAAAGTCGAGGCATTGGTGCACCTTCTTCGTGATTACATTTATATGTTGTGCTTAGGTCAGGTCATCGGAGATGTTAAGGCGCATAAAGTTGAAGCTGCTAACTCTCTTCACTGTCGACCTATCACTGAAAACTGGAAAGTAGTCTCCAGACTTGCCCTTTCTGAAGTCAATGACAATTTCTTCAATTTTGCCGACACTAAGCGACACCACTCAACCAGGTGTTGTCTCTCTCTCCCATATGTTGACTCATCATCACCCATGATTCGGCTAACAGTTGTGTTATATCAGATTTGTGGACAGAATCGGAGCTGTGCTGAGCATTACAGTCCTGAGTGCGAAGAGAGTAAAGCTGTGGAGGTTAAGCACATGTATTGATTGTCATAAAGGAGGAAAAGTTCCAGATCCTTGACTGAGGTCTGCCAATGAAGTCAAGGAGCCAGTGACATTGATTCTTTGAATTATAGAGGCCCAGGGCTTGCAACTTGACAAATGTGGAGAGTTTTATTGCACTGTATGCAAAGCTGCAGTCAGTGAACAGCAGCCGAATATACACGTTCATGTTATCCAGATGGTCCAGACCAAAGTGGAGAGCTAGTAAAATAGCACCTGCTTTTGACTTTTTGTGGCAATAGGCAAATTGAAGCGGGTGGGTGAGTTGATTCCTGCCATAATCAATGAAAGGCAGATCAACTATGATGATATATAGAATGGCAGATTTAATCAAACACAAGATTTAAAACATGAAACCAAACACGCCAAAAGACAAAAAGTAATTTGAATAGGAAATTTTAATTCCGAACGAATTCAATACCGAACACAAAAATTAATTTTACGTCAGCCAATGAGAATGTGAAGTAGTTGTGGCTTCGCATGCCAATAAAAACTCAATTGCATTTCATTCGAAGTGTAAAATCCTCAGGGCTTGTTTTTATCTAGATAGAACAGTTTATAAGTACTTCAGCAATTCTTCCAATTATATCCAAGCAAGCTGTGCCCTGTAGAAGATCGGAGAAACAAGAAATTGCGATTTTGAATGTATTTCTGTATATTCCAAAGGATGCTCTCAGATTTCCTCCACCATATCTATGAGAACTGTTAGCCTCATCGCCATCCACTTAGCAAATTCCATAAGAGCACAAGTAAAATTGCAAATTGTGTGTGCAATTCAACCAAACTATTGCAACCGGGGCATTGCTCTACAACATGTTCTCCAAAACACGGCTGCCCTTTGTATGTAAAATTTCCCCAGGAGGTGCTGATGACAACTGTTAAAGATTAAGTAAGCTGGTGTACATCAGTCACTACACAGGACCCAGTTCAGGTAAAAATACCATTCATCCTTCCTAAAAGACATCAATTAACATGATGAACTTTGACAACATCCCAGGTAATTATAACTGCATTGCTACATTTATTCCACATAGCATTTCATTTGCAGAATTTTTGACCCTCTAATGTAGTGTGCTCAACTGCCTTTCACGTTGCTGTGCTGAGAAATTCTGTGAAAACCCACTTTCCATCAGTGCTCCCCGCAACCCAGACCATGATTTGGTAGAATTCTTTATATTCCCGATCCATCCAGACTCACGACCTGACAAATGACATGCTTGCAGCGATTGTGGTGTTTGTGGGGGAGGCCGTAGGAGGTCCTCTGGCAATCTGGTGAGGGAGTGAATCGAGTGCAACCTGTGGCAGCTGTAAGGAGTGGTAGTGGAAGCAGCCAACATCATCGAGCTAGTGCAGGCTGACTGCTTCTTCAATAATCCAGTGCTGCCAGGATACCAGAACACTGCAAAAATGAGAAATTGCACATCTCCTTCAGCCAAGATAAGATTTTTCAGAGACTTGAAAGTGGCAAGATAACGCCAGAACATAGTGACGGTTTCTATTCCAGAGGAGGTTCACGCATATAGTAGGATTTGACAGGCTAGCATGCAGAACAAGCAATTCCCTGAAAACGCAATACTCCAGGTGTGGTCTCACCAAGACCCTACAACTGCAGTACTCCAACTACTTTTGCAATGAAAGCTAACATACCATTTGCTTCTTTTACTTGCCTGCACCTGCATGCCTACCTCACCAAGCTCTCCCCTTTCCCAATCGCCAACCCCCCCTTTTCCTGTGTACACAAGATAATAACTAAACTGATGTCCTGACAAATGAGACACCTTTGCACCTGCTGCTGCCTTAACTTTCAGGGTACCATTCATACCACTCCACAAGCCCATCATTCTAGACCGCATGGCTTTCAGAGGTACTCAAACATCTCCCTAAAAATTGTTTGCAGGGAGGGAGAGGAAAAGAAGAACAAAATAGCAAGAAAATGCAGCACAGTGGCAGAGTTGCTGCCTTACGGTGCTGGAGATCCTGCTTCAATCCTGACTACAGGTGCTGTCTGTACAGAGTTTGTATGTTCTCGCTGTGATAGCATGGGTTTTCTCTGGGTGCTCCGGTTTCTTCCCACACTCCAAAGACGTACATGTTTGTAGGTTTATTGGAGTTTGTAAGTTCTAAAATTGTCCCTAGTGTGTAGGAAAGTACTAGTATGCGGGGTGATCGCTGGTTGCCGCAGACCCGCCGGGCCGAAGTGCCCGTTTCCACGCTGTATCTGTAAAGTCTAAAGTAAAAGTCTAAAAACGGGGAAAGAAAAAGAGAACAGTGAATGTCACCATACTCTTTCCTTTTTCCACCTACCTCAGTTTAGGTGAAGAGAGGAGTGTCGACTCCCTACTTAACCATTTTGATTTGACACTGGGTCTCAGTTTGTTTGTTGCTTCAGTTAACCCTTTCCCCTTTTGAACATCCCAACCACTGCACCACCACCTCCACCTAAGCTTAATGTTTTTCCTTATATATTGTGAAAAAGTATTGGTTTTCCATTTTTGTTGAACAGTGTAATTAAAATAATACTGCCATAATTAATTACAAATACATAATTTAAGGCTTTACACTGCATAAAGTTTTCAACTTTTGTTGTAAATCAAGGTAAAATTGCTGCACCTTACACACAGCTACATTGCTTTACAAAGTGACCATTTTGGTGAAAGCACCCCATCTGCTGTAACCATAAATGTGCACTGCAGTACGTGTTTTGATTGTTACATGATTTATCATAAACTATTTTATAGGAACTTAATTGCATTGGATTGCCTAGATTCTAACAAATTACACCAAATACTTTTATAAATCCTCAGTAAATTGTCCAGTTACAAGATTCATAATATCCAACATGTGCTTAAATATAGGGGAAAAGCCTTGTAATAATAACCAAAGTTATACCAACAATCATATTATGATTTTATTTTAGCTTAACATGACATAACAGCTCTAATTCTCATGACCCTTCCCCAAGATCTGGGCAACTGAAGGAGTCTATCCAACATCTAATTGTCACCAATCTTCCAAAATGTCAGTCCCAATCAGATCAATGGAAACCTATATTTAATTAAATCAATAACTAAGGTTTCTATTTCTATCCTCTTTTATATAAAAGTGGTAGTAATTGCCTTCATCCGTGCATTAATATGCCTGCTGCTGAAATATTTTTGGTACAGATCTTAAGATTTGACAACTCCAGTGTTCTGTAATGCTGAAGATCGAACAAGATCTTTTGAATGAAGCAGGAAGAGGATTGAATAGCCCAAATCTTGTTTCTGTTTCTCATCACACTGCCTTTTAAAAATATATAATGTTCATCACCAATGTTTCTTCGACTCACTCTCCAATTTTACCCCATTAAACTAATTTTGCTATGCACAGCTCACAACAGCTGTTAACCATTCATATCAAATCACTTATACCATGACCAATTGTCATGCTATTTTCAAAAAGAAAAGTTTGACAACTTCTGATTTTTTTTTTTGGTGAAAACAGAACCAGTCAGAATCCACCCAGATTTCAGGTTCGAAAAAGTGAATTATGATGAAAAATAAATATAAAATAGAATGGTTGGGCAACAAATTTGAGGAAAAAATTACAAAAACAAAGATATACAAAGTTGTGTTTTGCAACCACAACTGAGTTCATGAAAGCAATGCCTATCTATGGAAAACAAAGAAATGAAGAATGAAGAATAAAAATTAAAATTATATCCACAATGCTACCTCCACCATCAACAAAACCACTGCTCCAAACAATCATGAGAAGAGTTATGGATGAAATATGCAAATAATCGAGCAGTTGTTTCACAAGTCTTAAGCGACATGGTAAAGATGAAGCATGGATGCAGAATGGAAGAAACAATACAATGTATCCGAGTGAACACAAACAACTAGAAGTGAATGGAAATGCTCACTGAAACAACATTTTAACAAAACAAATTCAATATAATCTGACAGTTCTTTTTGTCTTCCACCTTTCACCCAAATAATACACAGAAAGTAAACCACAAGAGAAATCTCACCATTGATCAAGAGGAAAGGAATTGAAATGAAGGAAATGTTAAAAGTGAGTGTATGAGAAGGCCTAGGATAAGGAACAAGATTATCAGCAAAGCAGCAAAAGAAGTGGAGATATAATTGCTAGAAATGCCAAGCACCCTATACCCAAAGTATTCAACTGCCAAAAACTGCATTGCAGATTTTGGGATTCAACAATATGCCACTGTTATTTTCTCCAAGGTTGCTTTCTTCAGGTCTGTGAGATCAGTGAAGGGAGAGGTATCAGCAATAGGATTGTTGATCAGACTGAGGACCAGTTTTTGGTTCATGGAGATAAGTTTCATAATCAGCAGCATGACTTACAGAGAAACAGGGATGTGGGCAGAGACCGCCACCAACTTTGGTTGGCGGGGGGGAGAGGGGGGGGGAAGAGAGGCAAAACTTAAGAGGCAACATTACTTGATGGTGGGAGAAGGGCTTAAATCTACAGCAGGTTCAGCAACAGGGTGGGGAGAAGTGGTGAGGTTTGGGAGGTTTCATTGTGCTCACCACGCTGAATTTAGCTACATGATTTACTTACTAGCATACCACTATATTCCCGTCTGCACAGCATAGAAACATAGAAAATAAATAGGTGCAGGAGTAGGCCATTCGGCCTTTCGAGCCTGCACCGCCATTCAATATGATCATGGCTGATCATCCAACTCAGTATCCTGTTCCTGCCTTCTCTCCACACCCCCCTGATCCCTTTAGCCACAAGGGCCACATCTAACTCCCTCTTAAATATAGCCAATGAACTGGCCTCAACTACCTTCTGTGGCAGAGAACTCCCGAGATTCACCACTCTCTGTGTGAAAAAAGTTTTCCTCATCTCGGTCCTAAAAGATTTCCCCCTTATCCTTAAACTGTGACCCCTTGTTCTGGACTTCCCCAACATCAGGAACAATCTTCCTGCATCTAGCCTGTCCAACCCCTTAAGAATTTTGTGAGTTTCTATAAGATACAAGTTCCCCTGCCCAAGAAATGATGCAAATCCCTGATGCCAAATGTGTACTATGGTCACATATGTAATTTGCATCCAGCAAAACAGGATCAAATTTCCATGTCGGCACAGTTTAATCCCAGGCATGTCCACAAACGTGATTTACTAAAGTTCCAATCTGTGCACCTAGAATTGGAGAATTTAAATGTGATGCAAACCAATTCAGATGCACATTTTCAGTACCAAACTGCAATTTCTGCAAACTCATCCTGATTTCCTGAGCATTGGTCCAGCCATCCACAAGTTTAAACTAAGCTTATTTAAATAAGAATGATTATATACAACTTATCAGGAGGAACCATTGTTTTTATTCAAACCAAAAGACATCTCCTCCATGTCCCAAGTTCTACCCTTTCCAGTTTGGTCAATGACATCATTGAAGGTAATTGACATCAAATGTTAACTTCATTCTCTCTTCCTACACCCTCCCCTATCAAATAGTACCTGAACTGTTGAGCATTATAACTGCAGTTATGTTGTTAATGCAGGAAATACCCTTTATTAGGAGCTATTATCCCCAATTACAATGGGAAAAAGCATACCAAACTTTGAAATTTTAAATCAAAATTAAATGTACACATGCTCATCGACACAGTAAGAGTCAATACAGGGGTAAATTTGGACTTCAGGATAAATCAATGCCAACAAGTAAAACCTGTAGAGTACCATCTCGCAGAGAATGATCCCAGCCTAACCCTCCCTATTCTCCCTATTCTGCAAGAAAAAACTACATTGAAGACTCAAACTGGCGATCGACGTAACTGCCGGCGATCGAGGCGACCGGAAATCGTAGGCGCAAGAACATTTAATGGTTAAATCTGTTCAAGCTTTGAGCAATAATTACAGTAGCTTGAAGAGAAACGATGTGAAAAATGTTTGTCCAAAAGGAACTTGCACAATTACTAAGGTTTCTATGGCCAGGTTGCAGTGGGTGAAGGTGGTGAAGCTCAAACATTGGCATAAGCACTTCATGGAATATGATTGCCCTTTCAAAAACATGTTAACTAGCAGCCAATTTGTACAACCAAGAGGCACAAGAACAATCTTAAACTTTTAGCTTAATGTGTTCAGCTGTGTTCTTCATTTATGATATCTTTTGATTCCTTGCAGGAAAGGTAGCAAGGGAACACAAGAAATTTAGGAGCCAAAATATTCTATTTTGCCATATTAGCTAGTTAGTGTAGGTACTACTTGCACTAGTTTTCATTTACGATTTTTGTACAATCTCACCAGGATCCTGAAGCTGTGGTGCAGTTCCTGGTAATTTTGCTGCTTGAGAAAAACAACATATGAAACTAGATAAATTGTCACACTAAAACGATGCGGGTGATAAGCCATGTTTACACCTGTGCATTTGGACAAGGAACACTTGAACAAGAGAAAAGGATTTATCATCCATTCATGCAAAAATCTCCTCTTTAGTGATGGCATTAGCGTAATTAGTAGAATTTGCACCTTTAATGGAATGACATATGTGAAGCCTAAATTACACAGGTTTGTTATGTGTTAAAGCTGATAAAATACAGATACAGGGGGAACTTTGAGACTTTGGTTCCAAATTCTACAGAGCATGAAGAGCTTGTTGGGCAATTACAGACAGATTAGTAAGTGTTAACATCTGACACACACGTCCAGGAAGAATGAATAACACTCCGTACAAAATTTCTGATGCTCAAGGAAAAGTACTTGGATCTGACGAGAACTACAAAATCTAATGGCTTTGTTTGATTATCTGGAAACTTGAATGACCAATTTTTTTTTTGTAAGGGTAACATCACACAGTTCACTCAAATTCCAATTGCATGCATTACAATTTTAAAAAATTAGAATCTGCAACTGGTTTAATTTACAAAATAATTTAATTTATTGGTAAGCTTTAAGAAACCAAATCACACCGATTCCAAAATACAACATTAAAAAAAAAAAAAATCAAGATTACTTTAATTTAATCCTGTATTTCACCATCATAACTTTTATTCCAAAGATAAAAGTATTTCAACTATTTTTGCAAAATTGGAAGTTGTAATATTTCTACTGTTCAGAAAATGCCTGTCCTTAAAAACATACATGCAGAATCTTAAAACCAAAATTCGCATCAATTTATTAATATTGGCCTATTGCATTACCAAGACTAACCAGATTCTAGTGATATCAAGGATTTATTAATATTACCAATTCCATTCAAATATTTGTACAGCAATTTTTTAGAAATAAAATCTCCATAACACCTATAACATATCAGCACTGACTTTTCAAATAGTTGAGGGAAAGATACGTAACTGTCACATACAAAATGTTCCTGCAGCACAAGAAATCCTTTTTGCATCTGCATGTTGTAATATTAAATATCTGTATGTAAAGTGTTTTAAGTGTGAGCCAAGTTTAAAAATATTTTACTCTATCATTTCATTTCACAAAACAAGACACACCTAAATTCAAGATATTTACAAGTTGTTCTTAAAGGTTCCAAGACAAGTTAAGCTTTACAAGTTTACTATAAGAGTGGTGCTTAATAGGGGAATAGTGTTCAAATTGTTGGTGTGGCTAAAATACAAGAGCTGGAGGAACGTAGTGCATTAGGCAGCATTTATGGAAAGAATGGACAACGATTCAAGTCCGGACCCTTCCTCAGACAGAACTTCAATTGGAGAAAAGCAGATCAATTCTGCCTTCTTTGAACTATACTTATGACTTAAAATAGAGCTGCATTTCACAATTAACATTCTAATAACAGCCACAAAATAGTGACAGACTTTGTCCAAGAATCTCTATGATGACAAGATATACAAAAATGTTTTTTTTTTTTTTTAAACAAACTTGTTATTATTCCATGGAGCAAAACTGTGTACCCAAAGCAAAATATAATAGTCATAAGAGTTATAGAGTTTTTTTACAAGATGGATGGGCCTTTCAGTCCAACTCACATTATGTTGCTGACTGTTTGGTAGACAATTCCCCTGGACCCATTTGCCTGCGTTTGGTCTATATCCCTCAAAACTACTCTTATCCACATACATGTCTAAATTCTTCTAAACATTTTTTTATTGTACCTGCCTTTATGACTTTCACCAGCTGTTTGTTTGACATAACCATCATCCTCAGGCTGATAAATTTGTCCCTCTGGACCGCTTCAAATCTTTGCCCTCTCACCTCAAGCCTACAACCTGCAATTTGAGAACTGGCCATTTACCTTATCTATGCCTCTCGTGATTTTATATTTCTGAAGTCACCTCTCTGCCTTCTAGTCCCCAAAGAAAAAGAGCCCCATGCCTACATAGCCTCTCCTTATAGTTCAAGCCTAGCAGTACTGCTAACATTAATCTGAATATTTTCTGCACCCTTTCCAGCAGAATGACATCCTTCCCACAAACCATAACTGTACACAACATTAACTGTACACAATACTCTACATGACATCCCGATGTTTTCACTCAATGCCCCGACCAAAGGAAACACCATCATCATCCGGTCTACTTGTGCCACCACTTTCAGGGAAGTATTCTATGAATCCATTGCTCGCTCATTTCTCCTCACACACCCCTCTGCCTCCTCCAGCATTTCCCCTGTAACCAGAGGTAAAACACTTGCTTTCTGTCAGTCTAGGGCGAGCTGGAGCTCCTGTTTACCAGTTTCCGTTTCAATTCCACTTCCCCAACCGACTTGTCTATCCTTGGTCTCTGCCACTGCCAGAGTGAGACCATTCGTAAAATAGATCACATATTCTGCTTGGATGTCCTACAACCCACAGCTTGAACACTCAATTCTTCAATGTCAGGTAAATCACTCACCCCGCCCCCAAACTCCACCCCCTCTCATCTGCCCAGCTAGCTCTACCACCCACTCCACTCAATCACACCTTTCATTCCACTCCACCCTCCCACCACCCAGTTCCTTTCCTCTTTACTGACTTATTACCCACCTGTCCTTACACCTGGTCCCCCATTTTTCTTCCCCAACACTCCCCTCTTCATACTACCCCATGCCCCCTACAGTTCAACATTTCACTCCCCACCTTTCTTCTTAGATTCTCCATTTGTACTATTTTGACTTCTCCACATCACTTCCAACCTTGGTTACTATTTCCACCCTTCTCTCCCACATCTGCCAGTCAATCCCTCTTTACCTGGATCCACATGTCACGGGCCTGCTCTTATCCACCTGCTCTTATCCCCTCGCTTTTCGCCAGCCATCTCTCCTCTGCTCCAATCTAAGTAACAATCCCACCTGAAACACTATCAGCATTTCCCTCCACAAATGCTGGCTGACCTGTTGAGTTGCTCCAGCAAAATATATTTTTCTCATGTACCTGTACCTTTAGGTCTGCCTGTTCTACACTCTGCAGGGCGTTGTCAGTTACTGGACAAGTCCTGTCCTGGTTTAACAAAATGTAAAAATACAGCATTTACAAATTTGAAAGACTAAACTAAACACCCCAATAAAGTTCTTCTTTCTCTCTGCAAAAGGAATACTTGAAACAAATGTTTTGCCTCCATAGATATTCCTTCCTCATTAGATATTTCTCTTCTGTGGATCTACAGGGAACCCACTTTAAAAATATATAAAGAATGCCTCAATAATATATTTTTATTTTTTAAAAACATAACCCAGTATGTTGTTTCTGCCTTTAGCCTATCTGTCCAACTCCACTCCCGAGAAGTGTCTTAGAACATTTTATAACATTAAAGTGATATACAAAAGTTATAAAAACTGCAAATTAGATTGAGGCACAATGGAAGAAATTAGTCCAATTTTCCCTTCAAAACCTCCTGCTAATTTTCAAAGAAACCGAGGATTTATTTTCCAAGATAAATGTAGGAAAGAATTGATACATCACATGTCAGAAAAATGTTTAAAATCTTCAAAAAATTAATTCACAATTAAATAATGACCTAATTTGTCATGCAAATGATATGGAATTTCAATTCGATTTTAAGATTTCACACTGAACTAAATTATAATTGTAGTCATTGAGCAGAAAAATGCATTTCTCACACGTCATTTATTATCTCAACTCAAGAAACAAACAGGACAATATTTTCATGAGTATGGGATGCTTTGATTTTGTTAAAGTCATATATAAACCAAATCCAATAAAATGCAGCTAAGGCGTACTTTCAATTACAAAACTCCACCAAACATCAAGATATCTAAACTATATTTGACACAAAAATGTGTTACTTTGTGTGATCTGATAAAATTACAGTCTTCGTGTGGTCTGATTAAATAAAACAATTTGAATAGACAGCCAACTAATAAGCACCAACACCTTTGAAAAAGTACTAATTGTATTGTGTAGTTCTAGCATACCAATATCACCAAATTTCAAATACTAACATACACAAGCAGCACAGAAACATGATTTTTGACACACCATTGATAAAAAAAACCCTTAAAGTTTACAATGCCTCCAAACTGTCCAAGACCAATAAACTAATAGCGATCCTACCCAGATTATGACTAATTTCTTCTGCAGAGTTCTGCAAGGTGAGCTTATTTCACTTTCACCCCAAAAATGTTTCAGGTAGAACTGAAACACCACTAATTTGACTACTGAGAGCAATTATTGTAACTAAAATAAGTTAATCAAACCAAGAGTAAAATTTGAAGTTGTGATGGTTCAATTCATAAGAATTTTAAATATTAACCAAGCAATGTTTCATATGAAAACAAAAATAACTATACTTCATCGTCACAAATCACACCAGCTAATTCTTTGCTGTCAACTTTCCCACCTCAAATGCAACTTATTTCAACAAAGTTATCAATGTCATTCACAACTGCTTAAAACGTACAGAATCACTCAAAAAAAAGTATTTATAAAATTTCATTGAGATATTGGCATGCTTTCAAGTTTACAAGCAAGTCCATTATTTACTGTCACAAACGCCAATAACCATTGCTCAATTTACGTTTTATCTCGTGCCCTTAAGATGCTAATTACATACAAATGCCTGCGTTTATCCGAGAAACATGTATCCACTCATATGACTGACATTCATTTAAATTACATCTCTGTAATGCAACCAAAATCACATATTGCAACCTGCTAATTGATCAACCTCACTTACCTGCAGTTCGGGGGCGGATCCAGTGTGATTTCAGCCAGTTCCTTTTGAATTCTGAAAATTGATGGAGATACTCAGTACAAAATACTGTGCTGCAGTTAGATGTAAAAGAACGATTACAGTGCCCTCTATCACCATCCTTTTCTCAGCAGCTCACCCAACCAAAGTGGAAAACATGGCTGCTTCCTCTTTGTTCTCAGCAGCGTTATACTCAAATCCCATAACAGGACAAGTTTTCATAAATTTCCACTATCTGTCGCTTGACAATGTATAAAATTTTGACTACAAATGGTAGAAGAGTACAGTAAATATTCAAATAAAGCAGATTAATCCCGGTAGACATCGGCTTTCCCCAAATTATTCTCTTTTCAAGTTTATATGCAAATGAGGAGAGGAGTGTTTATATTGACATATTCGATAAGGACTTTAAAGGAGTGCAACCAGAATTGGCAAAATGCCGGTACTCAAATGCTAAAACAGATTTTAAATAAAGGAAGAAATGGCCGGACTTACCTTTTAGCGCTGGTGGAGAGTTTTGCTGTTGTTTTGCTGGATACCTTGGGGTCTTTCTTTTTCGGCTGTTGCTGTGAGGATGGCTCTTTCCTCTCCTCCTGCGGGTTGTCACGCTGGTCGGCATCCGAGCTCCCACTGCTCGTACTCGGACTCTCGTCGTCAGACCTCTGTCTGTCGCTGGACATTTTACCTTAAGCGTCAAAAGAAGCCACTGCTATCAGCACACTTGCCAAAGGAGAAGGGATAAGTCGGCCGAATACTATTTAAAACTAACTCGCCGCATGGACATCAACAAGCAATGCTTGTGGCCACAGATCGGACGACCAGACAACAACGTTGCCTTTTTCCTCTTTCCCTCCCCGCCCCCCTTCCCTCCAAAGGATATAAAAACACACACTTTGCATTGGATTTACATACCATCGACGGAAATTAGAAGCATTATTTAAGAAATATAAAGTATATCCTTAGCACAAAAAAAACCAAGTTGTATTTGTATGGGGGAGGGAAGTGGAGAGAGAAATCTCTCTCCTGCACAACGAGGTTTTGTTGTGTAAGGTGGCACTGCTGGGGATTTTAACATTACAGGATCTTGACGGTCATTTAAACGAAAGGGGGGGGGGGGGGGGGGGTTGGCAGTGAAAAGTCAGGACTTATACTGAAGCAGTTAAGGGCATAAAGCCGAAAGCAGGTCAGGTTGGGAGATATGTGTCCGGCTTGGGTGACTATTTTTCTTTCAGGGTACATTTTAAAATAACGAGGGGCGCTCCAATCAGCGTGGTCTCAGCCACTGATGCGTGAACTCTGCTCACTCCACAACCGCTGGAACAATGAGGAGGAATTTATCAAGTTTCCCGACCGAATGCTCTACCTTTTGAGAGGAGGGGGAAACAAAAAACTGACGGCCAACTTCCTCCGTACCTTTTATGAGAGTGATCCGAGCCCGAGGCCTGTGGCCGAAATGACGGGTGGCCAGCCGATGTCCAAGGGAGGGCTTTTAAAACAAACAACTGCTTCTTTTAACAGAAAAATAAATGTGGGGGGGGGGGGGGGGGGGGGGGGGGGGGGGGGGTGGGGGGGAAGGAGGAGGAGGAGGGGGGGGGGGGGGGAGACGATCCAAGGAAGGGGGAGGCAGGGAGAAAGGAAATTAAGGGGGAAAAAAGTGTCAGGAGCCCGCGATGTGAATCATTTGATTCCGAAAACGAGCTCAAGTTCTCCTCGGCCACACACACACGCTCGGCTGTTTAATTCGCCTCCCGCCGCCGGCGCACCGATCGCGCCGAGTCAGCAGCACTGAGTGCGCGCCGCCGCCGCTCTGCACATGCACGAGGACGCGCGGCGAGGGCAGCAGCAGCGGGAGGTATGTGTGTGTGTGTGTGTGTCGCGCGCCCCCGCCCACCCGCCTGCCTCGTGCACGGGCGGAGGCGCGCGGGCGACCGTTAACGGCCGAACGGACACGTGAGGGACGGAGGTGGCGCCCGCCCGCCCGACGGCTGGTTCTTGCCGGCTCCTGCTGCTGCCGCATCCATCGTGGGATTACAACATTGATCTATTTATTGTTTCAATGCCTTTGACAAAGGACAGGACTTGTCCCCCAAACCCAAGTCCGAAAGGAAGTTATCAACTCATCTCAGAGGCTTTTGCACGTTCGGGACATTCGCACAGATCAGGAGTAGGTTTGCTGCCAGATCTAACAGTACACGGATTGTTACTATTGAACTATTTATCTCTTTGGAGTTGTCCGCTGACCAAACATACCTTGCTCTGTAGAGGATTCGAGACATAAAACAGAGGTGAGCCTTTTCTTAACCTTTCATCGTGTGTAATTAAATTAAAGTGTATTCTTTGCATTAAAATAATTATTTGAACCTATGGTCACTGGATGATCTACATATTTGAAGCGGGTGTGTGAAAAGAAAAATCGTGGTACTAAAGTTCGTGATCTTACTTACGGAGTGGATAACATTACCTCGTCTGCAGCCGATGACAAGGTGAGCTCGGAATGTGTGTTTCACCTTAACCTCGGGCAGGCGAGTAAACGCTCTTGTCCTAGGATCTTTGCTCTTGTCTACTGCAGACCTTCAGAAAATCTTGTTCCTTTTTTTCTTCTCAGCTTTTAGTGTACGGGATGAAATGCACAAATTTCAAATGGTCAGTCAATTGTCCTGCTGAAGAAGAACAGAACGTGTTGGAGATATTCATCTGGTCAGATAGCATCTGTGGAGAGAGTAATTGATGAGAAGGCCTTCCCTGTCACATCAATTACACACTGAGTTTCATCACTACACCAGCTGCTCTGGAGGCGTCTACGTCGCCGATGAGGCAGTCATCCATTTCTTTCGGGAACATGCATTTACTAAGAAGCTCTGGGGAAAAAAAGGCATTTGTATTTGTGGAGGTTCGTGCTGAACGGCCAAAGGTTACAGACTGGTACATTCCAACCTCTACAGATGGATCTACTGCAAGGATGTCATGATTAAGGGCCACAGTTTAAGGTCCTCTGACCATTGCACACTGAGAGGCTGGAGCCTTGGACTTTCACTTGTGAATGATAAAATTATGTTATCCTTTCGATTGTTATTGCACAAATAAAATGTCTTACTAACTTCAATCAAGTTGTCTTACTAACTTCATTAAGTTTTTTGGGCAGGTTATCAATGAAGGTGGGGCAGTAGATGTTGCCTATATGGATTTTAGTAAAGCATTTGATAAATTCACCCATAATTGGTTAATCCAGAAGTTTAAAATGCACAGGATTTACAGTGATTTGATTGTATGGATCCATAACTGGTTTACTGATAGAAGACACCGTTGTGATGGAAGGATAATATTCAGGCTGGAGATCTGTGACAAGTGGAGTTCTGCAGGGATCTGTCCTGGGACCTCTGCTGTTTGGGATATATATGCATGACTTGGATGTAAATATACATAGGGTTAGTAAATTTGCAGATGACACCAAGATTGCTAGATCGCAGACTGCGAGGAAGGCTGTTAAAGTACACAGTGGAATCCTGATCAGCTACAGAAATACGCGGACAAATGGCAATAGTGTTTAATCTGAGCAAATGTGAGGTGTTGCACTTAAGGTGGTCAAATATGAAGAGAAAAAATTCAATTAATCGCATTACTTTTAACATCATTGATGGACAAAGGATACTTGGGGTCCATGTCCATAACTCCCTGAAAGTGGCAACACAAGTGGAAAGGGTAATGTGGTAAAGAAGGTATATAGTACCATTGCTTTCATAAGTCTGGGCATTGAGTATAAGAGTCACAGTCAGCAGCTTTATCAGGCTTTGGATCGGCCACATTTGGAGTATTGCATGCAGTTTTGGTCGCCCCATTACAGGAATGATGGCTTGGAAAATATGCAGAGGTTTTCCAGAATAATGACTGGATTAGGGTGTATTAGCTGTAGGGAACAGTTGGACAGACTTAGATTGTTTTCTCTGGAATGCCAGAGGTTATGGGGGACACCTTTTTTAAAAAACTGTGTAAAATTATTAGAGGCATAGATGGGGGGAACCGTCAGAGAGTCAGAACCATTTTTCCTGGATGGAAAAATCAAATGTGTGAGGGTGTAGGTTTTAGGTGAGAGGGGAAAACTTTAAAGGAGATGTACAGCACAAGTATTTTTACACAGAGGCTGGTGAGTGCCTGGAGCGTGCCGGTGGTGGTTGAGGCAGATACAATAGTGGCATTTTAAATACTTTTGGGTAGGCATATGGATATACAGGAAATGGAGGGATATGGATTATATGCAGGTAGATAAGAGTTGGTCTTGGCATCATGTTCGGCACCATACTATTGTATTCTAAATCTAATGGCAATTTGTTTTTCTTTCTAATAATGTGAAAAGTGGAGTTCTATCTATTATAATTCCCAAATTTAAGGAATAAAATATTTTCTAAAAATCTGCTGAGTGATAAAAATGTTAACATATCTGCTCATTGTTGACCTCATTAGAAATTTGGAGATGAAATAAATTTTAAATTGCTGAAAGACAGGACTGGGGAAGAACGAATGAATGTAGCAGTCTATGAAAGGCAGAAAAGATTAAATTGCAAAAGCTGTTAGAAATGAAAGAGATATCGAAACGTGGGTCCAGTGGAGACATAACTGAGATTGTTACTTTTACACATATAGTCAAGCTTCATTGGAGCAAATAAGTGTAATGAAAAGTAGGAGTTGTATGTGGACTGAAAGCAGATGTTCCACCTAAACACTGCCAATCAATGTTTGCTCTCCTTATTGTAGAGGAAATAAAACACAGTGAAGGGGAATAAATATAGAATTCTCTCCTGGAAAGCGTGTTTCTGGACCCTCGATGCTGATAATGTGTAACAGAAGAGCAGGAATTGGGTCTTCTGTGATTGTGTGGAAGCTGTGTGGGATGCAAAGGGTGTTGCTAATGATTAACAATGTCATGACAGGAATAGTAGGTATGTTACAAAACTTACCTTCAGCGGCGCTGCAGTTCTGTCACTGCCTGTGTGCGCGACTTTGGCGCCTTTGAGAGGGGGGGCGGGATAAAAATGCCGTTTTTTGCCAGCCTGTTGAAATCGATTTTCGTCAGGCTGTTTATCTGTTGAAGAATAATCGCTCCGACGTCGGTTTTATTAAGTTTTCTTTTAAACTGCACTGGATATTTTAATAGCAGCAGTAATTTAAAAATCAACATCTAAAGCCGTCAACACCGACAACGGGGCCGGATTTCACGTACGGGACAGGTAAAGGAAAGCCGTTTATTTTACATATAAACGTGCTTCTTTGGATGCCTTTAATCAAAATTTTACGTTGTGAAAAGGTGGCTTAGGACCCATACGAACTGGCAGTATTTTTCCTGCCGATATGGGGTTTAAATTCACCGCAACCGCAACGTTCCAAATGATCGCGTTCCACAAAAACCCACTTGCAAGATGATTAAAATGGCCATTAATTTACGGGAATTAAACACTAAATTCCTTCCATTTGGCCTATAAATTCATGACAATGAGATTTAAAAATTATGTTATATTGTGAATTCTTGTGTGAATGTCGTTTGGACACAGGCTATTTAAAAATGTTAACCTTTTCTTAAGAAATTGATAGATGTTTAGATCTAGTAATTGAATTTTGTAATCAGCTACAATTAGGCAACTAACTAATTATGTGCTTTAATTTCAGGTCATCCAAGTAAGATTGTTTCATATTTGTTTCAGAATGCTTCAATCTATAATAACTGAAAATTTCATTCAGTTCTTTTAATTTTTAAGAAAGTTATGGGCTTTTGACTGTCCTTGATCACAGCTTTTGAGTTAAGTCAATGGAAAAGCAATGGGGAACAAGATGCTAATTTCCGAGTATGAAAATGGCCGTAACTTTTTTAATACTGAAGATATGAAAGTGAAATAGGTTTCAAATTAAACTTCTTTATATGCTTTATCTGATGGGATAAATTGTGGACTTGATTTTAAAAATCTCAAAATTTTGTAACATTGCTAGGAATAGTGTTCAGAATGCAGAAAAAAGAGAATAGGGTTAGAAAAATAGAAACATAGAAAATAGGTGCAGGAGTAGGCCATTCGAGCCATTCAATATGATTGTGGCTGATCAAGGGTTAGGTATGTGGATTCAGTGCTGGATCTGCAGGAAAAAGTGGAAGGTGATTAATTAAATATGGAAGTCGGCTGGGTAGAGATAATTACATTGGACACCCTATTGTGATTCTGGTTGCGCTTGGCATGAAAGTGGAAGTGTGACTATCGCAGCACTGGTGGAATCATAATTGAGTTGCACCATTGAGCTGCTGACTTTCAACTCTTGCAACCAATGTTCAGTTCTGGCCTTCAGTGGTGTCCGTCTGAAGTTTACACACTTCCCCGTGATTATGTGGGGTTTACTCCAGGGTACTGTTGATTCCTTCTGCATCTCAAAGATAAATGGGTTGACCACTATTTACCCCCTAGTGTGAGGGAGAATTAATAGGAATATGGGAAAAATAGATTGAATAGAAAATTATCAAAGAATGGGATTGCTGTACGAGCTGGTATAGATTCTGGGTCAAAATAGTCTATTTCTGTTTTGTGACGTCTTGAAATAGCAGATATGACAGCTTGGGGAAATGGAATAATACCCGTAATGGAAGCAAGGCAGAAGAAAATATAATATAAGGTATTGCGTGAGATGCTGGGCATATTATAGAAATTAGTTGTTGGCCTATCATCAAAAATAGAGGCCATGGTCAGCAAAAGCAAGAATTAGAAACAATTGTGTGATAGTGATTCCCACTTACTTGTTTGAACATTGCTTCCTAATGTCATGTGTGTAAATGCCAAGGCCAGTTACCCACAGCACCTTTGGAATTAATTTATTTAGCTCATGTTTGGACCAAACCTCTGAAGTTAAGGGGTCTTGACAAAACCCAAAGTGAGCATTGGTGTGAGGAAGGTAATGATAATTTCTACTTGATGAAAATGGCACCCTTCCTCACGTTAAGATTTGAAAATGGACTCATAGAAACATAGCAAATAAGTGCAGGAGGAGGTCATTCGGCCCTTCGAGCCAACACCGCCATTCATTGTGATCATGGCTGATCGTCCCCAATCAATAACCCGTGCCTGCCTTCTTCCCATATCCCTTGACTCGTGGGGCTATAAAAGACTCAAAGTGCTGGAATAACTCGGCGGGCCAGGCTGCATTTCTGGAGAACATAGATGAGTGATGTTTGAAGTCAGGACACTTGTCAAGGGGCAATAGGTAGCCAAACAAAATGTGTCCTGTTTGCTTGTGACAAGGCAGACAACTGTCCACATTGTCAGACAGATGGCACTGTGGTGTACTGAAACAGTGTAGCTATTTCTGCTGTACGTGTCTTCAAAATTGCAACTTACACAGCCACTAGTGTTTCTGGTCACATTATCTTTATTGCATGCAGTGATCAGTTTTCTTAATTTCACATGGAATTCAGCAAATTAGCTGAGATTGGCTTCAGTGCTGGCAGGGACTAGAAGGAAGATAAGATGTTTTGCTCTGCACTTCTGGTTGAAGATGGATGCAAATACTTAAACGATCCCTTTGGTTAATCACAGTTGAATGTCTTCATGCCCCAAAATGTTCTTGAATCCTTAACGCCGCAATAAATCACCACAATTCAGGCAAGGCTACTTAACAACTGTATACAGTCCTTTGTAGCCTTACCAGGTTGATAGCTCACATTTAGGTACACACTAGACCAAGTGGGACCCATTGGGTCCCTGTCATACGGGATGTCTGGTCCCCCAACACAACCCGTTCCCCCACCACAATATTCCACCACTCACCCGTTCCCCCAACGCAATATTCCACCACTCACCCATAGCCCCCAACTGTGCAGGGGCGGCTCATTTCTCCTTATCCCCCAGCACTACTCCTATTCATCTTCCCTCTTTTTAAACTTTTAAAAAAAATGCAAGCACTTGCTGTCAGGACTTAAAAAAAAATCCAATTCCACTTCCCCTGCCTCCCCAGCACCCTCCCCCTCCTGTTTAGCCTCCCTCTGCCAGGAATCAGTGTTCTGTGATTACAACATTGTTGCAAATGAGATCCCATTGTGACGTCGTCATAGCTGTAACTGCCACTGCTGTGTTCAAGTCATTCAAGTCAAAATATAACATCAATTTGAACGAAACTTGATGAAAACACACCACAAGACAATTGTGAGTAAGGTAGTGCAAAGATTATTGCGCCATCATGTACCGTTTTGGCAACATAATTTCAGGAACACACACACACACACACAGAAACAAACAAGATGAGAGTTTTAGTAATATATACGAGACCAAGTGGGACGTATTGGGCCCCGATCCCCCAATGCAATAACCCACCAATCGCCCATTCCTCCAACACAACACGTCTCCACCACTCATCCGTCCCCCCAACGTGACCTGTTCCCCCAACGCAATATTCCACCACTCACCCATAGCCCCTACGGGAGGCATGGTCCACCAACCCAACCCTCCCTCATTTTCAACTTTTAACAAAATGCAATTGCACTAAGATTTAATGTGATGTAGGTGCCACCGACAAGGCCATGTTTTGTTATCCAAATCTAATCATTAAACTTTGCTGTGCTGGGTTAGGCTGGCAGATTCTTTCCCTGAAGGACATTTGCTGTGAAAGACTCAGTGTTCTGGGATAACAACACTGTAGCCAGTAGGGCATTGTGACATTATAGCCAGTAACTGCCAAACTGCCAATGCAGATTTGAAGAAATCCTTCTCTAGACCAAGTGGGACCCATTGGGTCCCTGTCACACAGGAGGCCCGGTCCCCCAACGCAACCCATTCCCCCAACGCAATATTCGACCAGTCACCCATAGCCCCCACTGGAGGCCTGGTCCCCCAATGCAACCCGTTCCCCAATACAATATTCTACCACTTACCCGTTTTCCCAATGCAATATTCCACCACTCACCCGTAGCCCCCAACCGCACATGGGGCTACTCATTTTCCCTTATTCACCCTCCCTGTTTAAAAAAAAAAATTCAGTGCACTGTGACTTTAAGAAAAATGCAATTGCACCTGCTCGAGTTGTTGCGAGCAGGGCTACAATCCCATTGTGACATCATAGCTGTAAGAACAGGGAAGACATTTTTCTCAAATTGAGGTTTTGTAAATGTAAAAATGTCAATGTTGCGAAATATAACATCAATCTGAACAAAACTTGACACAAAACAACCACAGGACAATTGTGATTATGGTGGTGCTAATTTTTTTTAGCTATCATGTGCCATTTTGCACAGACAGACAGACAGACAGAGAAATTCTTTGTATTGGTTTATTACTGTCACATGTACTGAGATACAATGAAAATTTAGCTTCAGTACTCTTCATTGTTACCCTGGCTTGATAATAGTGATAGAGTGAGGTTATAAATTGCAGTGAAATACGATATTGTTGATTGCTCACTATTCTTCAAAGGTGTCTCGTTTGGAGGTGCTCCATCATCAATATTACTAAAAGTCTGACCTTGACCACTTCCTGTTGTTCTGTATATTGATTTTAGAAAAAACGCTGCCACTTACGGCTGTGATTTTTTGGCCATCTTACTCAGAGTCCCCCTCTGTTGCACAGGACAAGAGGATTTTTACAATCGATTAAAAATAAAAGAGTTATTAGTGTTTTAAAAATGTTGTGATTCGCTCTCCAGAAGGCAACTCCCCTTCCGGAGGGACTATAAAACCCAGAAGTGTTGAGTGCCTCAGTCAGTCTCTGCAAGATGGGGGGAGCGAGAGGGTCACGCCTCTCAGTCTGAGCTGTGAATAACACTGAACGCATGTCTATTAAACTGTGAGTAGTTTTACCGACCTGTCAGTGCCCTTAATGTGGTTTGAAAATATAGTTTGGAAATGCTAAAGCTGTGTTGCCTTTGGTTTGGAAATGCTAAAGCTGTGTTGCCTAATTAAAGTTGCCTTGCCTAATTAAAGTTGCCTTGATTAATTAAAGTTGCCTTGCCTAATTAAAGTTGCCTTGCCTTCTATATAATTAAAAGTCTAATCTTGACCACTTCCTGTTTGTGCTTTATATTGATTTTAGAAAAAAATGCTACCATGTACGGCTGTGATTTTTGGCCATCTCATTCAGTCCCCGTCCGCTCATCAGGTGCCGAAGATTTTTCCCATCGATGAAAAATTAAAGAGTTATTAGTGTTTAAAAAATGTTGAGATTCTCTCTCCTGTCAATCACACCATGAAGGCCATGCCCCTTCTGGTGGGAGGGGGGGAGGGACTATAAAACCCAGAAGTGTGGGCGTGGCTCAGTCTCTGCAAGATGGAGGAGGGAGAGGTCACGACTCGCTGGCTTTAATGGCCTTGCACCCTGCTTGAAATGGTATGAAACTGCACTTGAATTTGGTGGCCTTGCACCCTGCTTGAAGTGGTAAGAAACTGCACTTGAATTTGGTGGCCTTGCACCCTGCTTGAAATGGAATTTCAAGGAATAGCCGTGAGTCAACTGCCAGCCCACCAACCGTGAGTGAGTGACCTGCCAGCACAACAGGCTTGAGTGACTGAGCCGCTTAGCCCAATAATCCATTTGGCCCACAATGTCCATACTAGTCCTCTGGAAACAACGGGTCCCACTTAGTCTAGTAATTTCTATGTTTATCCCCATTTTGCATATTTCAGGGGGCAGCCAAGTACAGTGAAAACACTGAATAAGGGGAACAGATTTCCTTTCATGAAGTGTGTAAGTAAACCATTTTAGAAAAATAATTTGATAGTTTTGAAGTGCACCATTATGGAGGGTGTCTCAGGTGAGAATTTGTTGAAGGACAATGCAGTTTATTAAAGCCCAAAAAAAGATGATCATATCCAGCAGTTTGTTAAAGAATTGCTGTCATTGACAGATGCATGTACAATATGCTCATTGACAGTTAAGTTCCAGAATCTGTATCTCTTTTATTGATTTATTAACTACCCGATACAAACCTAGCCTGGCAGTCGCTTCCTTCTGGAGTCTGTAACTGCATTAGTCAGTGGTGGTGCTACCAAGTCATACTTTGTGATTAACTATGAAATATTCCATCTGTGGTATATTTTAACCCCATGCAACTCTGATTTATTTAAAGTTAAAAGCACTCTTTTATCATCTGAAGGTGATGATAGATTATAATCTGCAAATGTTCTTTCGACTTGACTTAATGCTGTGAGATCCGGTGGGCTGCAGGAATTTAGTTGATGACTGCACCGTATTGCCACCTTGGGTAGATCTGCCCTGTCAATTGAATAGCATATACCTGCAGATTCTGATAAAGAATAGTATGTATCCATAGATTTTGTTGGAGGAGACTAGAAATTAGCTGTAAATGATTTTTGTATGACTTGCATTGGGCTGTTGCTTGGGTCGTCTCTGGGGCAGCCCTTTCAACTTGGACACCAGGCCCTGTGCCTTTGTGAAGTGGTGACTTTTGTTGCCATATCTGAATGTCCATTTCTATTCTTGTTCTTCAATGGTATTTAATTCATTACATTTTGTAATGTTTAATTAATTCACTGAATTTCAAAAGAAAGTTGAGAGTTGCATGTTTGGAAAAGTCTGATTAAGGATGATATATTTCTTTTTTTTAGAAGAATAATTGTGAACCAATTTGAATATTTAAAAAAAAAAGCAGTTTAATTTCCTGAATTTCCCGTTGTTTCCAGTGAGCATAATGGAATTTGAACTCAAGCCCTCAAAATTGTAATTCAAGTAATTTAAGTGCAATATAAAATGTTCATTCTCCTTCATTTTCACAAAATCAACAAACCTTCACACATCCTCATTATGGAACAGCGACAGCGTTAAATTACTGTTGCTTTTGATTTTGTCATTTATTTGAGAACATAAAGTAGCTTAAAATCTTTTCTTATACCTATCCTGTAACAATGTATATATAAGCATGATATGTGATGAATTCATCAAATAGATGAAAATTTTAAGAAATTGGAATTTTGTTTTGGGATTTAACTTCTTGAATGAGACTGTAATGTTTCCCTTGCCTTTATCTCTCCATTAATTCAGGATTGATAACTTTTCAATTTTTATGTCAGTATGCCGTGTTGTACTCAAGATTCTGGAGTGAGGTTAGAATTCACAATCCAATGCCTCGCATATGAGTTCACGGAGCCACAATCTATTGTGAGACAGCAAGAGAAATGGATGTTCACCGAAAAAGTGTTTGGGACGGGAATATATTTGAGATGGTGGTGGATATGAGTGCTGTTTGATTAGCTGCCAGCTATACATAAAACCGGACACTAAATTGCATTAGTCAATGGAGGTAAATTTCAAATTCTATGCACTGCTCAATGTGTGCCAACAGGCAAGACACCGTTTTTTTTTAAATATTTAAGCTCAAAAGTGTTTAATTGTCATATGCACTAGGACTGCAACAATGAAATACTTACTTGTTGCAGCACTACGGGCATATAAAATGCAACAATACAATAAATGATCATTTATACAATAATGTTGTTCAGGGACTTGATGGATAATTGGAAGAAGCTGTTCTTGAACCTGGAGATATTAAGCACCCATCCCACCTTCCTGATGGTAGCAGCAAGATGAGAGTGTGGTCAGAATGATGTGGGATTGTGATATTAGCTACATCCTATCAATCCCTGTGGTAGGGAGGTTAATACCTGCAATAAACCAAACAATATCCACCACATTCTGTAGCCTCCTTCATTCTTGGATGTTTGGGTTATCAAACCAGACAGTAATGCAATCGGAGAAGATGTTCTGCAACATACAGCTGTAGAAATGTGATTGAATATTTGGCCAGGTGCAGATTCACCTCAAACTTATGAGAAAATAGAGGCATTGGTGAGCCACCTTCATAATTATGGCCACGTAGAGATTCAGAAGTTCTATGTGCTTTGGCCCATCAAGTCTACTCTGCCATTCAATCATTGCTGATCTATCTTTCCCTCTCAACCCCATTCTGCCTTCACTCCATAACCTCTGACATTCACTAATCAAGAATCTGTCAACCTTCGCCTTAAAAATATCTATTCACTTGGCCTCCACAGCCGTCTGTGGCAATGAATTTCACAGATTCACCACCCTCTGACTAAACCAATTCCTTTTCACTTTCTTTCTAAAGAGCTACAATACAAAAACGAATGTAATGCTGAGGCTTTATAAGGCACTGGTCAGACCGCATTGGAGTATTGTGAGCAGTTTTGGGCCCCATATCTCAGGAAGGATGCACTGGCATGACACTTTGCTACACTGTATTCCATTTGCCACTTCTCAGACCACTCTACACTACCTGCCCCATCCCCCTTTCTTTGTATAATCTGCAAAATTGGCCACAAAGCCTTCAATTCCATCATTCAAATCAGTTATATACACCGTGAAGAGTAGCGGCCCCAGCTCCAACCTCTTTAGTACACTGGCAGCCAACCAGAAAAAGCCCCCAGTATTGCCACTCTTCTGCCATCCAACCTGCTATCCATGCTAGTATCTTTTCTCTGAGCTCTCATCTTCTTTCACAGCCTCATGTGCAGCACTTTATCAAAGGCTTTCTGAAAATCCAAGTAAACCACATCCACGAACTATCCTTTGTCTATCCTGCTAGAATAGAATAGAATAGAATAGTTTCTTTATTGTCATTGTAACATGGGCCATGTACAACCAAATTTAAAATGTCAGCCAGTCAGTGCAGCATTCAAACATTTCTAAAGCTAACGAAACATCCACGGTAAAATAATAAAGATAAGCAAATAAATAAAAATCTATTTTTATTTACTTTCTCAAAGAATTCTAACGTTTGTCAGGCAAGTTCTTCCTTTCACAAAACCATGTTGACCTCGGACCTATTTTATCATATGCTGTTATGTACTCAGAAACCTTGTCTTTTATAATGGACACTAAAATCTTACCAACCACTGAAGTCAGGCTAACTGGCCTATAGTTTCCACTCTTCTTCCTTGCTCCCTTCCCTGCTCCGGCACATTGCTGGGGTTTTTCGCTGTGAAGACTGATGCAAAAATCGTATTCAATTCCTATGCCATTTCGTTATTCCCCATTATGACTTTTCCAGCCTCATTTTTCAGTGGTCCAACGTCCACTCTTGCTTCTTTCTTATTCTATATATCTGAAGAAACTTTTGTTATCCTCTTTTATATTATTAGCTGGCTTACTTACGGATTTCAACTTCGCTCCCGGTATTGCCTTTTTAGTTACTAATGTTTTTTAAATGCTTCCCAATCCTCCAGCTTCTCACTAATCTTTGCAATGATAAAGGCCTTCTCTTTTTGTTTTATGCTATCTTAGACTTCCCTTGTCAGCCACGGTTGCCTCGTTCTCCAGTTAGAATCTTTCTTCCTCTGAATGAAAAGATCCTGGATCTTCCAAATTGATCCCAGAAATTCCTGCCATTGCGATCCCACCATCATTCCCACCAGGGTCCCTTTCCAATGAACTTTGGCCAGCCCCTCCCTCATGCCTCTGTGGTAAAGTAACCCTTGATCAACAGAAATACAGATGTATCCAATTTCATCTTCTCCCTCTCAAATTGCAGGTTGAATTTTATCATATTATGGTCACTGCCTGCTGGTGGTTCCTTTCCCTTGAGTTCCCTTATCAAATCTGGTTCATTGCACAACACTAAATCCAGAATTGCCTTTTCCCCTGATAGGCTCAACTATAAGCTGTTCTAAGAAGCCATCTTGGAGGCACTCTACTAATTCCATCTCTTGGGGTCCAGTACCAATCTGATTTTCCCAGTCCACATGCATATTGAAATCCCTCATTACCATGTAACATTGCCTTTCTTAGATGCCGATTGCATCTCCTGCTGTAACCTGCACTCTACTTCCTCGCTACTGTTTGGAGGCCTGAAAATAACTCATCAGGGTCTTTTTAACCCTTGTAGTTTCTGAGCTCTGTCCACAAGGATTCTGCATCTTCTGATCCTCTGTCACCCCTTGCTAAGGACTGAATTTAATTCCTTAACAGAAGAGCTACCCCACCCCCTCCGCCCACCTCTGTCTTTTCGATAGGACGTGTAACCTTGGATATTCAACACCCAGTTTAGATCCGCCCTCAGCCATATCTCCGTAACGTCCACAACGTTGTACCTACCAATTTCTAACTGCCATAAGCTCATCAGGTTTGTGGGGTGAGGGTGAAGCAAAGGATAGTTTTGAGCAATGTTACATTATTATATGCAGGCAAATATGTTACCATAGAATATTTTTCATCTTCATTATTTTTAAAGGTAAATCTTCTAATGCAAGTTGTGAAAGTACATAATTAGATGGTCATGATATTTACAGATTGGGAGGAAATGAGGGCATCTGCAAGCCAAAAAATGAAAAAATTCTGTGACCAGGCTTGTTGTGCCAAATTTAACAGCAGGAAGTGATTATGATTTTTTTTTCCTGTGTAGCAGTCAGGCATGTGAAGAGACTGGCTGGCTGCCAGATGGGAAAGTCTAAATACGAAGGCAGCAGTTTAGATTGAGCCTCTGGAAATCAAAAATTTAGCCAGGACAGGGGATTCAGTCGGAGAGGAAAGTGGTGCATTCTATAGCCCTGCAGAATTATTCAGCAGAGAAAATGTGTAGGGAGGAACTGCAGATACTGACGGACACAAAAGGCCAGAGTAACTCAGTGCGTCAGGCAGCATCTCTGGAGAAAAGAAATGGGTGACATTTCGGGTCGAGACCCTTCTTCAGACTGCTTCAAGAAGGGTCTCGACCCGAAACGTCATCAATTCCTTTTCTCCAGAAATGCTGCCTGAGCAAATGAGTTACTCCAGCCTTTTGTGTCTGTATACAGCAGAGAAACAGGCCCTTCAACCTAATTCACCATGCTGATAAAGATGACTATCTAAGGTAATCCCATTTGCTTGTGTTTGCCCTGTAACCTTCTAAATCATTCTTGTCCATGTACCCATCATGAGAGCATGGGAAGCATCCTTAATGGGCCAGGACCATCATTTTCTGCTTCTGGCCAGTAAGATGAGCTTGTAAAGCATTTCCTGCTGATGTTGATAGTTCCAGAGTTCAACTGCCAGGTTGTTCACTGTGTGAATCCCATAGAAAAGTGATACTTATGTCCCCGTCACCAATTTTCCCTTCTTTCTCACACCTCACTCTTTTCTATCTGCATTGTATCACTAGCCTTCTACAGTTCACCAGTAAGATTGAAATCCAAGTTCTATTTTACAGATTACAGATGGTGTTTGACTTTTCAGAATGTAATCAATCTTCCTTCGCAGCGACATCTCTAAGAAACATACTCCATTGTAAACTGAGTACATGGAAAAATACGTTGCAAAAAGGTGCATCACAAAGAAGTGGTTGTCTTGCACAATTGTGAAATGTAAAATAATACAAAGCTGTCTTCATACATCTTGTGGTAGTATATACTAGGCAGTTGCACAAAAGCTTAAAGCTCAGTTGAAAATAAATGTTCAGGGTTCTTATTTAAGTAGGATTTGTATTAAATCTAGCAATCTGGATGATGTGAAAAAAAAAATGTAATTGAATGGAAGTTTGACATCCACCAGTTTTGAAACCCGAGTACAATCAGTGAAACAAAAGTTGGAACATTTGGATCATTGAGCTCTTCCGTGGATATCAGATGCCTTTGCCAAGACTCTGAAGGTCAGGTTGTGCTTACATTGTCAATTATTTGGAAATAGTAGTTTATCAAATCCACTTAGTCTTTAACTAATTATGTATCTCAAAGAAAAGATTGAGCTTTAGTCAACTGTTGAATGTCTTTATTTAATTAACAAGCTTAATCAAAAATCTGGAGGTCAAGTTGTTTTCTACAACCTGACAGCTTATTTCTACAACCTGACAGGCATAGAATATTTTCAACCCCAAGCAGTTTATTATGGGTTTATTTAGTTGAAATAAATAATTGACTGTGATTGACCAGTATCTTGTTTACCAGTCTCATGCTGCACTTTGGAATTTTAAATTCTTAAGGCTGCAAAGGTCCTTGTAGCTGTTCCTAGTTGAATATATTGTCGTTTTGTCATAACTCATTTCTGCCAGGTTTCCCATGATTTTTGGTGAAGGGATCAAGTTTTTACAAGGGAATTCCAGGTCCAAAGAAAGGTGCTGATCTGAAATGTCACATATCCATGTCCTCCAGAGATGCCGCCTGACCTGCGGAGTTTGTCCAGCATTTTATGTTTTGCTCGGGATTCCGGCACCTGCACTTCCTTGTTTCTCAAGGACAAGTCACAGCTTTGTGTTTCCTTCTATGATGTTGCATGATAAATATCACAGGTGTCCACTTGTGTGCAAGACAGCACATGCTGTGCTTACTGACCTTTAGTGAATTCCTCTCTCATGGCATGTCAATGTAAAATGTTTCATTTTTTCCCCCATTATATCTGATATCCCCCCCAATTAGCTCTACAATGTCCCTGATCGTGCATCTGTATTTTCTTCTGTGGCTTAATTTCAAATAATTTTGGAGAAAACCTCTTGGAACAGTGAAGTGCAACATGATTGTAAGTTGTTCTCCAAGCTTCTTTAATTGGGTTGGGAAACTGAGAGGAGAGGGCTGATTACTCAGATTACCTACTCAAGAGGTAAAAATTGTAGCAGGTGTTTCTTGCAGGATAATTTTCAGGCTCTGAACCACCTACCAGGAGGCCGCGGTGACAGATCACCTTCCAGGAGGTCATGGAGAAGCCGGGCGATGAAGCCTGCCTGAGTCGATGGAGCTTCACGGTGGTGGGGCCTCGCGGAAATGGGTGGTGGTGAGACCTTGCGGCAGCGGTGAAGCCTTGACGGTGGTGAGGCCTCATGGAAGTGGGGCTTTGCAGGCTAGGGCAGGGCCTCGGTGGGGGTAGGGCTTTGCAGGCAGCCGTGGTACCTCGAAGGTAGCTGTGGGGCCTCGGCGGTGGTGAAGCTTCGGCTTCTCGGCGGCAGCGGTGGGGTATCGACAGCGATGGAGCCTCGCGGCAATGGGGCCTCAGCGGCGGTGAAGCCACAGCGGTGGGGGTCCTTGGCGGCGGAGGAGCCTCGCGGCAGCAGTGGGGCTATGCAGGCAGTAAAGGGGCCTCGCCGGCTGGGGTTTGCAGGTGGCGATGATGCCTCGCGGCAACGGTGGGCCTCGGCAGTGGAGCCTAAACGGCGGCTGTAGGGCCTCAATGGCAGTGGAACCTTGCAGCGATGGGGCCTTGGTGGCGGTGGGCTTCTGTGGTAGCCTCGACGGCGGTGGGTCCTCGGTGGCGTCGTTTGGGCCTTGCGGTTGTGGGAGAGCGACGGTGGGGCCTCATGGTAAGGCTTTGCAGACGGCAGAGGGGCCTCACCGGCTGGGCTTAGGAGGCAGCGGTGGTGCGTCACGTCAAGGGTTGGGCCTTGGCGGTGATGGGGCCTAGACAGTGGCAATGGAGCCTCGACGGCGGCTGTGGGGCCTCAGCGGCGGTGGCGGGAGAACGGCGTTGGGGCCTCGCGGTGGTGGTGGAGCCTCGGCGTCAGGGCTTTGCAGGCACCGGTGGGGCCTCAGCGAGGCTTTGGCATCGGGGCCATGGTGGGGCTGCGGTGGTGGTGAGGCCTGGACGGCAGCAATGGAGCCTCAACGGCGGCGATGGAACCTAGCGGCAATGGGGCTTGGCGGCAGTGAAGCCTTGGCGGTGGTCTGGCCTTGCGGCAGCGGGAGAGCGATGGTGGGGCCTCACGGTGCGACTTTGCAGGCGGCGGTGGGGACTAGAAGCGGTAGAACCTCGTGGCAATTGGGGGCTCACCGGTGGTGGTGCCTCGGCAGTGAGGGGGGCGTCGACTGCCCTGGTGGAGCCTCTGAGTCAGTGGGGGGGCATCGACGGCAGCAGTGGGGCAGTGGTGGTGATGGAGCCTCGGCGGCGGCGGTGTTGACTCAGTTGCGACGGTAGATACTTGGCAGCGGCAGCGGAGCTTCCTGAGGCAGTTAGGCCTCGCTGCGGTGGTGGGGGCCTCGGGTGCCATGGCCGGCAGTCAAAGAGGGGGTGGGGGAACCACCGTGAGGGGGGGAGGGAGGGTGAAGAACTGGAGGATCTGCCGTGGTGGGGGGGGGACCGCAGTGAGGGAGGTCGGGGGAAGAACACCGGAGGAGCTGGCGGGGATGCAGCGGTTTATGTGGCGACATTTTGCATACCTTGCGGATGCAAGCAAAGAATTATACTGTGCCTGGTCACATGTGACAATAAAGTATTCCATGAAATAAAAATGTTCTGATGGTGTTGCCTCCATCAGTATTACAAACCTCTTTATAATAGATTTCAGTTATAGCGGACGGACCTTTTGTCATTCACCGCAAGGCCGGGCTGTGACACCACTCCAAGCTAGCACCGCCTCGCCAGCCACATTCAGGCGGACCTACCAACCTTCACTGCTGGGCCAGACTGCCAACGCTGGTCCGCATTGCCACCCCGGTTGCTTCCAGGGAGGACCTACTGCAACCACCGCCAGCCCACACAGCTTCCAGGCCACGCCTGCCTACACCGCCACCGCGCCCCTTGCCTACACTTTGGCCGCCCATAAGGCACGACCGATGACTCTGGTGATCTACCAGCAGACCGGGCCCTTCAACTCACCTGGATTCCATACCGAGGGTCCCGACCCGAAAGGTCACTTATCCACGTTCTCCAGTGTTGCAGCCTGACAAGCTGAGTTATTCCAACACTGTGTTATTGTGTATTAACCAGAATCTGCAATTCCTTGTTTCTAGTACTGGTGTAATGATATTCTATTAATTAGTAATCCCTCCTTCAGTCAGAGAAGACAATTGGCAATAACAAACCACCATTCCCCTCCCCTAGATCCATTATAGTGAGGGTGCGTGGTATAGTTGCAAGGTTAAAGCACATGGAATTCAAGGTGAGCCAGCCAATTGGATTCAAAATTGACTTGGAGGAAGGAGCAAAATTGACTTGGAGGAAGGAGTAAAAGGAAGCCTGTAACCAGTGAAGTGTTGTGAGGGTCAGTGTTTGGTCCAATGCTGCTTATTGTGTACGTTAACAATTTGGATAAGTTAATTTGCAGAGGACACTCAAATGGGTGGTTTTGTGGACAGTGAGAAACGATATTTAAGTTTACAACGGAGACTGATGCCAGAGATGGGAAGTTGTAAAGCTGTAAGTTCAGAAATCATAGGAGCAGAATTAGTCCATTCAACCCATTGTTTCTACTCTGCCATTCAATCATGGCTGATCTATCTTTCCCTCTCAATCCCATTCTCCTGCCTTCTCCCCATAACCTTTGACATCCTTGAATCAAGAATTTGTCAATCTCTGCTTTAAAAATACCCAATGATGGCCTCCACCTGTCTGGGCAATGAATGTCTCAGAGTCATCACCCTACGACTAAAGAAATTCCTTGTCTTCTCCTTTCTAAAGGTACATCCTTTTATTCTCTGGTCCTAGACTCTCCCACTAGTGGAAACATCCTTTCCACATTCATTCTACCCAGGCCTTTCATTATTAAGTAAGTTTCAATGAGGTCCACCCTTCTAAACTCTAGTAAGTACAGGCCCAGTGCCATCAAACACTCATCATACTGTACGTTAACCCAGTCATCCCTGGGATTAATCTTGTAAACTTCCTCCAACACTAGCACCTCCCTCCAAACTTGCCCAAAATTGCTCTCAATTCTCCAAATGCGGCCTGACCAGTGCCTTATAAAGCCTCAGCATTTCAGCCCTGTTTTATATTCTAGTGCTCTCAAAATAAATGCTAACTTTGCATTTACCTTCCTTACTACTGATTCAATTTGCAAATTATCCTGTGTAGGAGGGAACTGCAAATGCTGGTTTGCACCAAAGACACAAAATGCTGGAGTAACTCAGCAGGACAGACAGCATCTCTGGAGAGAAGGAATGGATGGTTTTGGGTCACAACCCTTCTTCAGACCTTTTAGCAAATTATCCTTTTGGGAATCCTGCCCCAGCACTCCCAAGTCCCTTTGCACTTCAGAATTTTTATCTTCTCCCCATTTAGAAAATAGTCTATTCCTTTATTCGTACTGTCAAAGTGCATGACTAGAAAATGAATGACTAGAAAGATAAATTGAGCAATAATAACAGGAATTCAATAATTAGGCAAGAAGGTAAGCATTTATTTGTTTGCAGCCATAGTTCCAGCATGCTTTGTTGCTGCCTTAGTGCAATATTAAGAGCCAACATGAAAACGGATGTTAGCATCTTCAATTAAAATAAGAAGCTGGAAAAAAAAAGTCAATAACAATCATGAATTTTGATTGTGCAATGTAAAGAAATGTATGTTTCTGTAATTAATAAAATGGATTTCCATATCTCTAAAGGCGACACTTGAAATTCTTGAGTGAGTTGAGATTTTCTTTAGCCAGAGGGTGGTGAATCTGTGGAATTGATTGCCACAGACAGTTGTAGAGGCCGTCAATGGATATTTTTATGATGGCGATTGACAGATTCTTGATTAGTAAGGGTGTCGTGGGTTATGGGGAGAAGGCAAGAGAATGGGATTGAGAGGGAACGATAAATCTGCGTTGATTGAATGGCGGAGTAGACTTCATGGGCCGAATGGCCTAATTCTGCTCCTAACATTTATGACCTTGTGACTTTAGTTTGACTCCCAGCAAACATTTAATCATTCAGAGATGTGGAAAATTGTTCACCTTGTAAGACAGATAGCTTTTCTAAAAAATATAAAAATACTGCTTCAAATCAAAGCTGCAGCTCACTGAAAATTGAGTCGATATCAATGAGATTGATGGTAAATATGTATATTGATATAATGGATCATCCAAAATAGAACATTTCAAAATAGACATGAGGATATACCGTCTTCTAGATAGATGACATGGCTATTATCATCTCGACTGCATCTCAGAAGTTACAAGTTGATCAGTCATGATAGAATGTTCTGAAATTGAATTTAATAATTTGTAGACAGACACAGAAAATCTTTCTCAAACTAAGGTATGTATTTGTTCCATATTTGTCGACCAATCTCTTAGCCCGATCTTTAATGGCTGTTTCATCAATAAAAGTAATTCCCACACTAATTTATCAGCATCAATCTCCCAAGCAACCAGTCTTCATACCTTCAGGTTGAGTAGTGCCGATAACAGATTTAACATTGATATGCAGAAATGGAGGAATATGGATCACATGCTGGAAGAGAAGATTTGTTTAACATGGCATGATTTTCAGCACAGACATTGTGGGTCAATGGGACCTGTTCCTGTGTTGCACTGTACTATTCTACGTAAACTGGAGATGGTGTTGGAAAGATTCACCAGAATGTTTCTGGGGACTGGAGGGCTCCGTATAGAAGGAGAGGCTGTCACTTTTCTCCCTGGAGCAATTGAGGGGGTGACCTGGTGCAAATTACAAAAACATGAGGGGTGTACATATGGTAAATGATCACTGTTTTGTCCCCAGGACAAATGAATCCAAAATTGGAGGGAATAGGTTAATGGTGAGAGAGGAAAGATTTAAAGGAGATCCCATGGTAAGCTTTTCCACACAGAGTGTGGTGGGAAAGCTTCCACCCTCTGTGTGGGATGACTTATTAGAGAAAGCTCGAGGAAGCTTTAGAGGTGGGTACAATACATTTTGACAGGTGCATGGATAGAAAAGGTTCACAGGAAGATGGGCCAAACAGGCAAATGAGAGTAGCTTGTATAGACATGGATAAGTCGGGCTGATGGGCCTTTTTCCATGCTGGATAATTCTATCACTCCGATGTACAATAGCTTTAACAATCCATCTGCATATCTGTGTGAATTACTACTTTGTTATGCTCAGCCAAAGTGAGTCACTACTAAAAATGTCGACATACCACGCAATTACTTCTCCTATTTTCTCTATCAACAGTCTCTTTGCATTTCTTTATCCCATCAATAGACAATAGGTGCAGGAGTATGCAATTCGGCCCTACAAGTCAGCAACGCCATTCAATGTGAGCGTTGGTGATTATCCACCTATTCCTTTGCTCCATAGATTCTGCCTCACCCGTTGAGTTTCTCCAGCATTTTTGTCTATCTTCTAATTATCCCCCGTTCCTGCCTTCTCACCATATCCCCTGACTCCGGTATCTTTAAGAGCTCTATCTAACTCTCTCTTTAAAGCATCCAGAGAATTGAGGCAGAGAATTCCACAGATTCACAACCCTCTGTGTGAAAAAGTTTTTCCTCATATCCATTCTAAATGGCTTACCCCTTATTCTTCAACTGTGGCCACTGGTTCTGGACTCCCCCAACATTGGGAACATGTTTCCTGCCTCTAGCATGTCCAAACCCTTAATAATCTTATTTGTTCCAATATGATCCCCTCTCATCCTTCGAAATTCCAGAGTATACAAGCCCAACCGCTCCATGCTATCAACATATGACAGTCCTGTCATCCCAGGAATTAACCTTGTGAACCTACGCTGCGCTCCCTCAATAGCAAGAATGTCCTTCCTCAAATTTGGAGACCAAAACTGCACACAATACTCCAGGTCTGGTCTCACTAGGGCCCTATACAACTGCAGAAGGACCTCTTTGCTCCTATACTCAACTCCTCTTGTTATGAAGGCCAACATGCCATTCGCTTTCTTCACTGCCTGCTGTCCCTGCATGCTTACTTTCAGTGACTGATTTACAAGGACCCCCAAATCTCTTTGTACTTCTCCTTTTGTCAATTTGACACCATTCAGATAATTATCTGCCTTCTTGTTTTTGCTACCAAAGTGGATAACCTCACATTTATCCATTAAACTGCATCTGCCCACTCACCCAACCTGTCCAAGTCACCCTGCATCTTCATAGCATCCTCCTCACAGTTCACACTGCCACACAGCTTTGTGTAATCTGCAAATTTGCTAATGTTACTTTTAATCCTGTCATCTAAATCATTAATATATAGCTGCAGTCCCAGCACCGAGCCTTGCGGTAACCCACTAGTCACTGCCTGCCACTCTGAAAGGAACCCTTTTATCCCTACTCTTTGTTTCCTATCTGCAGTTCCCAACCAATTTTCTATCCATGTCAGTACCCTACCCCCAATACCATGTGCTCTAATTTTGCCCACTAATATCTCCTGTGTGGGACCTTTTCAAAGGCTTTCTGAAAGTCCAGGTACACTACATCCACCGGCTCTCCCTTGTCCATTTTCCTAGTTACATCCTCAAAAAATTCCAGAAGATTAGTTAAGCATGATTTTCCCTTCATAAATCCATGCTGACTTGGACCGATCCTGTTACTGCTATCCAAATGTGCTTCCATTTGATCTTTTATAATTGACTCCAGCATCTTCCCCACCACAGATGTCAGGCTATCTGGTCTATAAAGATGGCGGACTGCGGGGGTGATGCTCCGTTGTGTATGGCTGCTCCTCCTGCAGTCCGTCCTTTCACCCTTTTTTATTTTTATTTTTAGTCCTGTCCGTACAAAATGTTTCTTGGAGGTCTTCTTTTATGTGGTGGGTGGGGGGAGGGGAAGGGGGAAACTATTTTAACCCCAGTCCTACCTGGTCGGAGATGCGGTTTTTCTCCGAACCGCATCTTCGTCCTCTCTGTGCGGCCTACCATCGAGCTGGAGCAGCGCTGGAGCGGCGTTTCCTGCCGGGACTACAGCTTCGCCGGCAGTGTAGATGCTGGGACACCAACGTGGTGCGGGCGATGCCTTACTGGGTCGCCTTGCGGTAAGCTCCGGGGCACTGTGACCGCCGACTGCGACATCGTTGAGCTGCGGCTACAGAGCGTCCAGCCGTGGGCGGGCGGCACTGGATTTACAGCACCGCGGAGCCTGGGATCCGAGATCGCCAGAGTCGGAGGTCCGGCCGGCGCGGCCTGTGAACTTTGGTCATTGCAGTCTTCGGGGAGGAAGCGGCCGCTTCAGTCCAAGCCGCTGAAGGATGTTCACCAGACGCCGATGAACCAGCTTTGCGGCAAGAGGGCATGAAAACACCGGGTTGGCTGAGGAGGCCAGATATAGGCCCCGACCTCGGGTGGACTATGAGGGGGAGAACTGGGTATTTTTAGTGCCTTCCCTCACAGTGAATTCTGCTGTGGGGGGACGTTTCATGTTGATTTCTATAGTGTACCATTCTGTGTCTTTTTTTCTTTTTCTCTTTTTTGTTTTGTATGGATTTATTGACATTTGATCTGTTCAATTAATTTAATCAATCTCTGTAAAGCACTTTGGTTCAAATACTGGTTTTGTTGAAAAGTGCTATATAAATAAACATTATTATTATAATTCCCTGCTTTCTCTCTCCTGCCTTTCTTAAAAAATGGGATAACATTAGCTCCCTCCAATCCACAGGAACTGATCCTGAATCTATAGAATATTGAAAAATGATCACCAATGTGTCCATGATTTCTAGAACCACTTCCTTATGTACCCTGGGATGCAGCCCATCAGGCCCTGGGGATTTATCAGCCTTTAGTCCCATCAGTCTACTCAACACCATTTCCTGCCTAATGTGAATTTCCTTCAGTTCCTCTGTCACCCTAGATCCTCTAGCCACTAGTACATCAGGGAGATTATTTGTGTCTTCATTAGTGAAGACGGATCCAAAGTACTTATTCAACTCCTCTGCCATTTTCTTGTTCCCCATAATAAATTAACCTGTTTCAGTCATGAACACCTTAATCATTATGATTGAAATAATCTATTTAGCTTCCCACCACTCACTTGACGCGTCTGTTCTGTATTCTCTCCCAAATCCTTTAATCCCTTTAATACTAAGAAATGCATTCACCTGCTTGAATACATTTAAAAGCTTGGCCTCCAGTGCCTTTTGTGGTAGAGGATTGCTTTTTGGGTGAAGTAATTTCTGCTGATCTTGATCCTGAATGGCATAACTTACTTGAGGCTGTGATCCCACGTTCTGGCTTGCCAGCCACAAGGAATATCTTCCTTGACATCTGACAGTCTATAAAAAACTCTTATAGCCCTTGATTTCAACAAAAATACCCTCCCCTAATTCTATATCTCTGTATTAAGACCTAATTGACTCTATCATACCTGATCTGTCAATCCTGCCACCCAAAGAATCATACTAGTGCATCTTAGACAATGGACAATCATTGCATTCTCCCCATGGCAAGGGACATCCTTCCTCTGATAATATAAAACAGTATGAAACCCCCCAGATGAAGTCTCACTTCCACAACAAGACATCCTTGCTCCTTTTCCTTTCACCTCAGTTGTAATGCAGTGCATATAGGCGTTCAGGCCCCACGTTTGAAAATATATTCTCTCGGTCTATTTATGACCTTCACCATCTTTAAGAACCAATGTTTTAGTTACCTTTCCTCGTGGTTGCCTTTTCTACTCAGTTTGATTTTTATCTCAAAAGTTGGTGTTTGGCACTTACGTTGCACTGCAAATAATGACTCAAACAATTTTTTTTAAATGCTTAAAAAAAAATTAAAAAAAACACTATTCATAATGAACCCTCTCCTGGAAATGTAACTAAAATCTAAACAGTTAATCACTTCCAGGTGATATTATAGATCTTGACTTCCAAATATTGTCGATCAAACGGACATTAATAGCTCTATTCATTATTGACAAGATTTGATGCAGAGTCAAGATCTATAATATAGACTACATTGATTGAATGGCAAAAGTATTATGGGATGAGTTCATCAGGAAGGATATTAAAGATATTTCAGGTTAAAAAATATCCATAATTTAAATTAAGTAATTGAAATATACAACACAAGAGACTTATTAACACTAACAAATGTAATTAGTCAGTAATTCAAATGGAATTAACAAGAATGTTTTACCTTGGGTTTTAAAAGCCAGCAGATTGTAGGAAGAGGGAATTAAAAGGTTCCATACAGTGCATTCAGAAAGTATTCAGACCCCTTCAATTTTTCCACATTTTGCTATGTTACAGCCTTATTCTAAAATGGATTCAATTCTTTTTTTTTTATCATCAATCTACACACAATACCCCACAATAAAAAAACGAAAACAGGTCTTTAGACATTTTTTGCAAAGTAACTAAAAATAAATAACTGAAATATCACATTTACATAAGTATTTAGACCATTTTGTACTTTGTTGAGGCACCGTTGGCAGCAATTACAGCCTCAAGTCCTCTTGGGTATGATGCTACAAGCTTCGCACACCTGTATTTGGGCAATTTCTCCCATTCTGCTCTGCAAATCCTCTCAAGCTCTGTCAGGTTGGATGGGGAGCGTCGATGAACAGCTATTTTCAGGTCCCTCCAGAGATGTTATATCAGGTTCAAGTCCGGGCTCTGGCTGGGCCACTCACAGACTTGTCACGAAGCCACCCTGCTTTGTCTTGGTTGTGTGCTTAGGGTTGTTGTCCTGTTGGAAGGTGAGCCTCAGTCTGAAGTCCAGAACGCTCTGAAGCAGGTTTTCATCCAGGATCTCTCTGTACTTTGCTCCGTTCATCTTTCCATCGATCGTAACTGGTCTCCCAGTTCCTGCCGCTGAAAAACATCTCCCAGCATGATGCTGCCACCACCATGCTTCAGTATGGTATTGGCCAGGTGATTGTGGTATTATGGGAATAATAGTGTAAGGAATGCGGTGGCCGGATGTGACGTGGGAACCCGGGGGAGTTGCAGTTGAGTTATCCGGGCACGCACACGAGCCTGCGGCTGCTGTACAGATTCAAGATTCAAGATTCAAGATAGATTCAAGATAGATTTAATTGTCACATGTGCCAGATGGCACAGTGAAATGAATTCCCATACAGCCATACAATAAAAATAAACAGGACTCAACACACTATAGAATTTAACACAAAACATCCCCACACAGCAGAATCAAAGTAAAGGTTTCCCCCTAAAACAGACTTTGGACTAACTAAAAATAAAGAAAAGATAGAAATGACATACAGGCTGCAGGTAGAGGCTGCTGCCAGTGCAGCGCCCCTAGTGGAGACAGAGTTGCTAAATAAAGATATACTCCGTTTACGTCGTCGTACGAGCCTTATTATACAAATAACTCGACATGGTGTCGGAAGTGGGAGCCTTGTAAGCAAAAAAAAAACAAAAGAAGAGGAAGCGGTATCGTTTTGGCAGAAAATGGGAGACGAGCCGGCAGATATGGCGCAACCCACACCAACTGCTACGTTCACAATACAACCTCCAGAGCCATTCGATTTTACCAAGCCTCAAGAATGGGAGCGGTGGATCAGGAGATTCGACCGCTTTCGGCTTGCAAGCAATTTAAACGCGACGTCGGCAGAAAACCAGGTGAACACGTTAGTGTATTGCATGGGCGATGAAGCTGAAGATGTGCTAAAGGGGCTAACGCTAACTGCAGATGAGAATAGGATGTACACGGATGTCAAGGCGGACTTTGATGCATTTTTTGTACCTAAAAAGAATGTAATCTACGAAAGAGCCAAGTTCAATCAGCGTGTGCAACTGCCAGGAGAAACGATGGATTCCTTCATCACTGCTCTATACGGATTAGCTGAACACTGCAACTATGGACAGTTACAGAACGAGCTGATCCGCGACAGGTTAGTGGTCGGGCTGAGAAACGTCTCATTGTCAGAAAAGCTACAGCTAGACAGAGACCTAACCCTTGGAACTGCTATAACAAAAATAAGGCAGTCTGAAGAAGTTAGACGACAGTGGTCTGACTTAAGAGGTGAAAATAGCGGTGCTAGCAAGTGCTCTAATGTTGATGCTGTGCATGCTAAAAGCTACAGAAAACCCAAATTTCCCTCAAAGCCTCAGCCACAAGCACAAACACCAGGCAAAAATAAACTTAATACATGGCCTCAGCCAGGTTCAAAGGCCTGTTATAGATGTGGAAAAATGCCCTCGCATGGGAAATTGGAATGCCCTGCTAAAGATGCTGTGTGTCACAACTGTGGCAAAAAGGGACATTATGGCAAAGTGTGCATAAACAGTGCAAAATCTCTCAATGCTGTCACTACAGAGGAAGAAGAGAGCTTTTTCCTGGGAGCCGTGGATGCTGGAAAAGACCCGTGGATGGTGCAGCTACAAGTGAGACAAAAAAAAGTGTGCTTTAAAATAGACTCTGGTGCTGATGTCACCGCCATACCGGTGGAGGTGTACCATGACATTACAGGGGGGCATGATGTGAAGCGCCTGGCAGTGTCGACACGCCCATTGTTTGGGCCAGGAGGCAATGCACTCTCTGTCCTGGGTGTAGCCAGAGAAACACTGCGCAGAGGCAAGAAGACATCCATAGAGAACATTTATGTAGCAAAAGAACTGCACACTGCACTGGTGGGAAGGCCTGCCATAGAACGGCTTCAGCTTGTGTGCAGGGTTGACGGCATCACCGTGGAATCAGTGAAACATCAATATCCGAAGCTGTGTAGCGGCTTGGGTCTTGTTCGGAGGCCACACTCAATTAAATTGAAGCCAGAGGCTGTGCCCTTCTCTCTCCACACGCCACGCAGAGTCCCTCTGCCGCTTATGGGAAAAGTGAAGGAGGAGATAGACCGTATGGAGAAGATGGGCGTAATCAGCAAGATTGAGGAGCCGACTGATTGGTGTGCCGGGATGGTGGTGGTGCCGAAAAAAACAGGTGATGTTCGCATTTGTGTGGACTTCACAATGATGAATGGATCAGTATGCAGAGAAAAGTTTATCCTGCCTTCTGTCGAGCACACTCTGGGCATGCTAGTTGGCGCAACAGTATTCAGCAAATTAGATGCCAACATGGGCTTTTGGCAAGTACCATTGACAAAAGAGTCTGCCAAATACACCACCTTCATCACGCCTTTTGGGCGCTACTATTTTAACCGTCTACCCTTTGGCATAGCTCCAGTGGAAGTGGTGTCGGCAGGTTCATTGGTATCATTTAAAAATAAATTGGATAGGCATATGGATGCGAAGGGAATGGAGGGTTATGGTATGAGTGCAGGCAGGTGGGACTAAGGGAAAAACGTTGTTCGGCACGGACTTGTAGGGCCGAGATGGCCTGTTTCCGTGCTGTAATTGTTATATGGTTATATGGTTATAGCATCAGCTCCCGAGCACTTTCAAAGGATGATGATGACAGAAGTGACCGGTGGCCTGGAGGGGATACTGTGTCGCATGGATGACATCCTGGTCTGGGGACAGACGCAGGAGGAGCATGATGTGAGGCTACATGCGGTGCTAGAGAAGGCACATAAGGCCGGCATTACGCTCAACATGGACAAATGTGAGCTCACACGCCACACAGTCAGATTCCTAGGTCATGTGATTTCAGCAGATGGAGTGAAGCCAGATCCAGAGAAGACGAGAGCAGTACAAGAGATGGATGCACCAAAAAATGTCAGCGAACTCAGGAGTTTTCTGGGCATGGTCAATCAGCTGGGCCGCTTCTTGCCTAACCTGGCTGAAAAAGACAAGGTGCTACGAGACCTGCTGTCCAAGAAGAACCACTGGTACTGGGGGACAGAGCAGCAGGCCGCCTTTGATCAGTTAAAAACAGAGCTGTCATCCACACCAGTGCTCACATTATACAACCCAAACCGTGCTCTAAAGATCTCTGCTGATGCCTCTTCCTTTGGCCTGGGGGCAGTCCTGCTGCAGAAAAGCGATGCCATGTGGTCACCTGTGGCATATGCGTCCAGGTCAATGACACCAACAGAGCAGCGCTATGCTCAAGTAGAGAAGGAGGCATTGGCTGCGACGTGGGCATGTGAAAGGTTCAGCTGTTTCATCCTGGGAAGACCATTCGAGCTGGAAACTGACCATAAGCCGTTGGTGAGTCTGCTGGGAGGGAAAGCTTTGGATGACCTCCCACCAAGAGTCCAAAGATTTAGGATGAGACTCATGAGGTACAACTATACACTCGATCATGTCCCTGGCAAAAGCCTGGGGACAGCCGACACCTTATCGCATGCTCCTCTGAGAGCCGTAAGAACACACACAGACACAAGCCTACTAGAGGACACCAACATCTATGTAGACTCTGTCATCAGCAACATTCCTGTCAGTGGAGATTATCTGAGCAGCCTATGTGAGCACCTGCAGGCAGACAGCACATGCTCTGCACTGATGGAGTACTGCACAGACGGCTGGCCTGACAAAAGCCAACTGCAGGGAGTGCTGAGACATTACTGGACTGATAGAGCTGACTGTGCACGATGGGCTGCTGCTGTGGGGCACGAGGCTCGTCATCCCATCAGCCTTACAAGGTGATGTGCTGCAGAGACTACATGAGGGACACCTGGGGGTGACAAAGTGCAGGGGCCGGGCCAAACAGACGGTATGGTGGCCAGGACTCAGCAGCCAGCTGAATGACATGGTGCTGAAATGTAGAAACTGCATCCAAGAGAGAAGGAACGTCAAAGAGCCGCTGATGCCAACGGAGGTGCCAGACAGGCCTTGGCAAACCTTGGGAGCTGACCTATTCACGCTGAAAGACAAGACTTATCTACTAGTAGTAGATTATTTCTCAAGGTATGTGGAAGTTGCGCTGCTGTCACCCACAAGGTCCACAGATGTGGTGGTACATCTGAAATCCATGTTTTCTCGTCATGGAATTGGTGAAGTTCTTTAAAGTGACAATGGGCCCCAGTTCTCAGGTAGCCACTTTAAAGCCTTTGCAGCAGAGTATGGCTTTGTGCACATCACGAGCAGCCCCAGGTTTCCTCAGAGCAATGGGGAGGCGGAACGCGCTGTACAAACCGTGAAAAACCTGCTAACAAAGGCGTCAGACCCATATCTTGCATTGCTGGCCTACAGAGCAACCCCTCTACAGAACGGCTATAGCCCGGCCGAGCTGTTGATGGGGCGCCGCCTCCGCACTACAGTTCCTGCCCTTCCAACCCTGCTGAATCCAGTTTTGCCTGACTACAACGCGCTGGGGGCCAAAGAAAGGGAGAAGAGGAGGAACGACGCAAGATCCTTCGACAAGAGGCACGGAGCGAGAAATCTGGAGCCACTAGTACCTGGGGAGGATGTGTGGATCACTGATGCACGAGTCCAGGGCAAAGTGCTATCTACACATAATACCCCTCGCTCTTATATCGTCCAGGTGCCTCAGGGCACACTGAGGAGGAACCGGCAGCACTTGGTGCCGCTGCAGACCAACAGTGGGGTAGTCGATGCTGATGAGCCACCGGTGGGAGAAGATTCACCTACACCAGAGCCAGCTCCACCAGAGCCAGTTCCACCAGTGACAACATCACCCAACAGAGAGGGCCCCACCACAGAGACTGTGCGGATCAGGTGTGGGAGCGAGGTTAGAAAGCTGAAGAGACTTGATTTGTGATTTATTGATCTGTTTTCTACAGTAAAGAAAAAGAGAGTGAAATGTGATGTGAAATTGTTCTGTAAACCTGGTACATTTACCTGAAACCTGAGAGTTTAAGTTTTGAAGAACACAGCCTGCTAAAGTAATAGTTCACAGTACGGTAACGCGGAAGTTATTTTATTTCTATTTTGCATGCTTGAATCAGGGACAGGTCTTCCAGCAAAAGGGCAGAATAAACCCCTTAAGACCTGCAGAGACAAAGGTAGTCCACCCTTTGTTCTCAAAGAAAGGGAGATGTGGTATTATGGGAATAATAGTGTAAGGAATGCGGTGGCCGGATAGAAACATAGAAACATAGAAATTAGGTGCAGGAGTAGGCCATTCGGCCCTTCGAGCCTGCACCGCCATTCAATATGATCATGGCTGATCATCCAACTCAGTATCCCGTACCTGCCTTCTCTCCATACCCCCTGATCCGCTTAGCCACAAGGGCCACATCTAACTCCCTCTTAAATATAGCCAATGAACTGGCCTCAACTACCCTCTGTGGCAGAGAGTTCCAGAGATTCACCACTCTCTGCGTGAAAAAAGTTCTTCTCATCTCGGTTTTAAAGAATTTCCCCTTTATCCTTAAGCTGTGACCCCTTGTCCTGGACTTCCCTAACATCGGGAACAATCTTCCTGCATCTAGCCTGTCCAACCCCTTAAGAATTTTGTAAGTTTCTATAAGATCCCCTCTCAATCTTCTAAATTCTAGAGAGTATAAACCAAGTCTATCCAGCCTTTCTTCATAAGACAGTCCTGACATCCCAGGAATCAGTCTGGTGAACCGTCTCTGCACTCCCTCTATGGCAATAATGTCCTTCCTCAGATTTGGAGACCAAAACTGTACACAATACTCTAGGTGTGGTCTCACCAAGACCCTGTACAACTGCAGTAGAACCTCTCTGCTCCTATACTCAAATCCTTTTGCAATGAAAGCTAACATACCATTCGCGTTCTTTACTGCCTGCTGCACCTGCATGCCTACCTTCAATGACTGGTGTACCATGACACCCAGGCCTCGCTGCATCTCCCCCTTTCCCAATCGGCCACCATTTAGATAATAGTCTGCTTTCCTGTTTTTGCCACCAAAATGGATAACCTCACATTTATCCACATTATACTGCATCTGCCAAACATTTGCCCACTCACCCAGCCTATCCAAGTCACCCTGCAGTCTCCTAGCATCCTCCTCACAGCTAACACTGCCCCCCAGCTTAGTGTCATCCGCAAACTTGGAGATATTGCCTTCAATTCCCTCATCCAGATCATTAATATATATTGTAAATAGCTGGGGTCCCAGTACTGAGCCTTGGGGTACCCCACTAGTCACTGCCTGCCATTGTGAGGGTACCCCAAGGCTCAGTACTGGGACCCCAGCTATTTACAATGAGGATGTGATGTGGGAACCTGGGGTAGTGGCAGTTGAGGAGTTGCCCGGGCATGCACACGAGCCTGCGGCTGCTGTACAGAGTTACTAAATAAAGATATACTCCGTTTACGTCGTCGTACGAGCCTTATTATACAAATAACTCGATAGTGATGAGCAGTGCCTGGTTTCCTACAGACATGACACTTGGCATTCAGGCCAAATAATTCAATCTTGGTAAACCAGAGAATCTTGTTTAGATGCCTTTTGGCAAACTCCAAGTGGGCTGTCATGTGCCTTTTACTGAGGAGTGGCTTCTGTCTGGTGACATGACCATAAAGGCCTGATTGGTGGAGTGCTGCCGATATAGTTGTCCTTCTGGACAACTTCCATCTCCACAGAGAAACTCTGGAGCTCTGTCAGAGTGACCATCGGGTACTTGATCACCTGCCTGACCAAGGCCCTTCTCCCCGATTGCTCAGTTTGGCCGGGCGGCCAGTTCTATGAAGAGTCCTAGTGGTTCCAAAGTTTTTCAATTTAAGAATTACAGAGGCCACTGTGCTCTTCGGCACCTGCAATGCTGCAGAAACTGTTTTATACTCTTCCCCAGATCTGTATCTCGACACAATCCTGTCTCAGTCTACGGACAATTCCTTCGTCTTCATGGCTTGGTTTTTGCTCTAACATGCACTGTCAACTGTGGTACATTATATAGACAGGTGTGTGCCTTTCCAAATCATGTCCAATCAATTTAATTTATCACTGGTGGACTCCAATCAGGTTGTAGAAACATCTCAAGGATAATCAATGGAAACAGAATTAACATAAGCTCAATTTTGAGTGTCATAGCAAAGGGTCTGAATACTTATGTAAATGTGATATTTCAGTTATTTATTTTTAATTACTTTGCAAAAATTTCTAAACACCAGTTTTTGTTTTTTTAATATGGGGTATTGTGTGTAGATTGATGATAAAAAAAATAATTTAATCCATTTTAGAATAAAGCTGTAACGTGGATGAAAATGTGGAAAAAGTGAAGGGGTCTGAATGCTTTCTGAATGCACTGTACTTTCTAAATCCTGAGAAAGATTCAGAAAGAACAGGAGACGGTGAGGTAATTAATTATTTCAACTCGATGAGAATGCATGGAAATTGAACAAGGTGGAGAACATGTCACTCAAACAACACAAACATATACTTAATACCCGAGCATATATTCTCCTGACATTGGTTTTCATTGTAATTTTATTGCAAACATTGACAATCACACCAAGGTTAAAATAGAACAGAAAACCCTTCACTGTAGATACTAAATGTCAAGTGAAATAAATACAAACATGCAGTAAAATAATTTACATAATATTATATAATGGATAATTATTTATATTAATAGATAATACATAATTTATAAATTAACAGAATTTCTCAGTCTTCTGATTCACTGAACTCATAACTTGACATGTATAAAGTGTTTGCAATGGGCACGTGATTCTAGTGGATCACTACTTGACTTTTATTGGCTTTATATACTTGGACCCACATTTGCTTTGAAGACCTGCACCTTCATCTAATTGGCTGATCAGCTGATTTCATTGCTCTGGAGGATTGTTTCTTCAACTGCAGGATGCCATTTCAAATGTTTCATTCAATATCATTTGCCGTGGTGTTTAGCTACCTTTTTGACATCATATCTATTTTGCTGATATGCCCAGCCATAACTCAAATAGTGACCACTGCAAAATATTCATACCGCTGGGGTGTAAGCAGCTTCAATTTGTGCTTGGCCTCGCTGACAATGGAGGAGGCCCACGGCAGAAAGGTCACTGTGGGAATGGGAGGGGGAGTTATTGTTTGGCAACCGGGAGATCAGGTAGGTTAAGGCAGACTGAGCAGAGGTGTTCAGCTAAATGATCGCCGAGCCTGCGTTTGGTCTCGCCGATATATAGGAGTCCACACCTGGAACAGCGGGATACAGTAGGTGAGGTTGGAGGAGGTTCAAGATTCTACTTCCCATATCTATGTCTACCTTTCTGATCTTGGCCTCATTCATTCATGGTGTAGCCACAGGCAAACTGGAAGAACAGAATCTTATCTTCTGCTTGGGTAGCCTACATCCTAAAGGTATGAGCACTGAATTCTCCAATTTCAAGTAATGCCCCCACCATCCCAGTTTGCACAATTTCTCCCATCACCCTTGTAGGATTCCTTGCAAGTTTAAACTTAGAAATATAATTCTGGAAGATCAGGTAGAATGTCAAGTCAAGTCAAGTTTATTTGTCACATACACATATGAGATGTGCAGTGAAATGAAAGTGGCAATGCTCGCGGACTTTTGTGCAAAAGACAAACAACCAAACAACCAAACAAATTATAAACACAATCACAACACACATATACCTTTACATAATAAATAATGGAAGGAAAAACGTTCAGTAGAGTTAGTCCCTGGTGAGATAGGCGTTTACAGTCTGAATGGCCTCTGGGAAGAAACTCCTTCTCAACCTCTCTGTTCTCACCGCATGGCAACAGAGGCGTTTGCCTGACCGTAGCAGCTAGAACAGTCCGTTGCAAGGGTGAAAGGGGTCTCTCATGATATTGTTGGCTCTGGAGTTGCACCTCCTGATGTATAGTTCCTGCAGGGGGGCAAGTGAAGTTCCCATAGTGCGTTCGGCCGAACGCACTACTCTCTGCAGAGCCTTCTTGTCCTTGGCAGAGCAATTCCCAAACCAGATGGTAATGTTCCCGGACAAGATGCTTTCCACCGCCACTGCGTAGAAGCACTGGAGGAATATGTGGAGGGCATAGACAGATGATGTTTCGGGTTGGGATCCTTCTTCAGACTGATGGAATCGGGGGGGAAAAGCTTGAAAAGCAGAAGGTAGACACAAAAAGTTGGAGTAACTCAGTGGGACAGGCAGCATCTCTGGAGAGAAAGAATGTGTGACATTTCAGGTCAAGACCCTTCTTCAGAAGGGCTGGGCCAAATCTTCGCAGTAATGGTCTCTGAACCGAACAAACACAGTTGCAGACTGCACGCTTTAAACGTGTGCTGCAGTTGTCTAGTCTGGATGATTGACAGGCATCATCAATTGCTCTGATGCCTGGCAAATTGTCTCCTGAGAGGATTTAGATTTGTATTCAATGAATCAACTGGTCATTTTCCTGCACTTAAATCTAAGAGCATTATTAGTTTGTTCAATGGGGTATCATTTGGATCTGGGAATATTACATGTGAATTTGTATATCCTGGTACAGGTATTTATTTAATATTCGACTCAAGAAAAATCTTGATCTAAAATAAAATCAAAATCTCTAACCTTTTGCATGCACATTTTTGACTGTTTTGTTATCACTGGAATGATTTGTTATGTAAATCCCCAGATGTTAAAGCTGGGCAGTTACAAGCTTGATGATTGTGATATAGTGTTGTCACTAATTACAATTGTAGATAAGATCGTGATTGATTTATCACTTTGCAAGTGCAACAACAGGCTTCACACACAAAACAAGCATTTAAGCATCTTCTTCTACCGTGTACTTTTAATTGTTAATGGACGGATTCCGTGTTCACAGCAGGAAATCGTGTCTGAATAGGTTGCAAATTGAAGATGGCAAATCACAATAATGAAAATTCTCTGTGCATAAAATTCTCTGCTGTGAATTTGGGATCTATGTGTTTACTCTTTCAACTAACCCCGAGCAAAATAGGCTTTATATTAATTTCTAACTGTGATTGTTATTTTTGCTTAAAATATTCACTTTGGTACTTTTCTTTTGATCACTAAAATTCTCTGTTCATCTTAAGTATTCAGTAATTACACCAGCAAATTATCTCTAATAAATTTTAAATTCTCATCTTGTGTAGGTGTATATGTGTGTATTTTTATTTACGCAAAAACACTGCGCAGTAACAATAACATTATTACATATTCTGACACACATTTTTCCCCTCTAAGCAGTGATCATTTAAGATTTTATGCTTTATATCACGACTTATTGCCGATCAAAGTTTTTTTTTTTTTAAACTCCCTTTTAAAACGACCAGCTTCCACTGATGATGGCCCGATGAGGTGGGCAGGCATGATGGCTCGGGTTGGAGCCCGTTTCACACACAGAATATTCCATGAGCTTTGCGTAGTGTCATAGAAACATAGAAACATAGAAATTAGGTGCAGGAGTAGGCCATTCGGCCCTTTGAGCCTGCACCGCCATTTAATATGATCATGGCTGATCATCCAACTCAGTATCCCGTACCGGCCATCTCTCCATACCCTCTGATCCCCTTGGCCACAAGGGCCACATCTACCTCCCTCTTAAATATAGCCAATGAACTGGCCTCAACTACCCTCTGTGGCAGAGAGTTCCAGAGATTCACCACTCTCTGTGTGAAAAAAGTTCTCCTCATCTCGGTTTTAAAGGATTTCCCCCTTATCCTTAAGCTGTGACCCCTTGTCCTGGACTTCCCCAACATCGGGAACAATCTTCCTGCATCTAGCCTGTCCAACCCCTTAAGAATTTTGTAAGTTTCTATAAGATCCCCTCTCAATCTCCTAAATTCTAGAGAGTATAAACCAAGTCTATCCAGTCTTTCTTCATAAGACAGTCCTGACATCCCAGGAATCAGTCTGGTGAACCTTCTCTGCACTCCCTCTATGGCAATAATGTCCTTCCTCAGATTTGGAGACCAAAACTGCACGCAATACTCCAGGTGTGGTCTCACCAAGACCCTATACAACTGCAGTAGAACCTCCCTGCTCCTATACTCAAATCCTCTTGCTATGAAAGCCAACATGCCATTCGCTTTCTTTACTGCCTGCTGCATGGGGAAGGCCGCATTTCCAAAACATTCCTCAAACGTTTCACCACGTACTCAACGGTCGACCTACTTCATTCTCAGTGCTTGATGCACTCCTTCATGCGTCATTCCCACTTCGTGATCTTTAAAGATATGACGTCAAAATAAGGTGGGCGGGCACCATGGCTCAGGTCGGCGCCCATTTCGCACATGCTCGCCCGCGGCCTTGCTCGAATCCTCGAGTCCATGCCCGTCCGCAGCCTCGCTCGAGTCCTCAGGTCCACGCCCGTCCGCAGCCTCGCTCGGGGTCCTCGGGTTCACGCCCCCAAGCGGCCTTGCTCAGTGTCCTCAGGCCCACGCCCGCAACTCTTTCAACCATAGGGTCTGTCAGGTGAATTTTTCAGCTCTTCATAGTTTTTACTTTTACAATGATGCTGACAGCCTATTGAAATGAAATCACGTAATCTGTCCATCAGTCATATTATACCTAGAAATGTAAAACAATGATCATTTCTTTTTATGAAATACAGGGGAATATTTAGTTGGATTACACTGGAAATGGGGATCATATCTATCTATAGATTTTGCATTCAAAGTACTCAGTCTGAATAAGGATCCCGACCCAAAACGTCACCTATCGATGTTCCCCAGAGATGCTGCCTGCCCTGCTTAATTAGTCCAGCACTTAGTGTCCTTTTATGTAAACCAGAATCTTCAGTTCCTGGTTTCTATGAGGAATAGTATTTGTTATTCTATATCCTAATATTTGTTTGTCCACAAACAATCAATTTCTGATGTCTGAGCTGCATGTTACAACCACCAATCAATTTATATATTATAGTGCCTACTATAGGAAATCAATAATGCCTGTAAGCAAAGATAGGCAGCAGTGTAGCAGTTCAATCAGTGAGATGAATTAATTTTCACTGGGACACATAGAGGCTTATCAGGAAATAGGAATAAGTATATTTTATCTAATAATACATATTGGGAAATAAAGGAAATGCATGAAGATGTTAGAGAGGAAAAAAGATATAGAATGAAACCTCGGAATTGCAAGATTAGATGATTTGTCACGGTGGCACAGCGATAGAGTTTCTGCCTTACAGCGAATGCAGCGCCGGAGACCCGAGTTCGATCCTGACTATGGGTGCTGTTTGGACGGAGTTTTATGTTCTTCCCGCGATCTGTGGGTTTTCTCTGAGATCTTCGGTTTCCTTCCACACTCCAAAGACGTACAGGTTTGTAGGTTAATTGGCTTGGTAAATGTAAAAATTTGCTAATAATGACAAAAAAGCTTATACTCAAATTCTGGAAAAACACTCCAATACCAACAATAAAAATGTGGATTTCAAACATGTTCGAAACATTACACCTGGAAGAGATGAGAGATCCCCATCCTTCTCCTAGCAGGCAAAGCAGACCACTTCCAAAAGACGTGGTCTGCATTTATGGAACTATTACAAGCATAAGGTGCAATAGTAATTTAAAAAATAAATGGTACCAGGATCTGGTAACGGGGGGTAAAAAAACAAAACACGGTTGGTATATCCTTTTTTGCGGAGTTTTGTGTTATAATAGAGCGATTGTTTCTCCTTTTTTTCTTTTCTTTCTAGGGTCTATTTCCTTTCTTTACTTCCTTCTCTAACTTCTTCCCTAAGGGGTTCTTTTCCCAACACTTTCCTGCACCTTCACGACTCTTGCTCACTTTCCTTACTTCTTGTATTTCTACCTTTTTTAAAGCTTGAAAAACGAAGTGGTACAACAAATGTAATAAGATATATGTGATGTGTATTACTGTAATTTACTGTACTTCTAATAAAAATAAATGTTAAAAAAAATGTAAAAATTGGTCCTCGTGGGTGTAGAATAGTGTTAATGTGCTGGGATCGTTGGTCGGCATTGCCCAGTGGTCCGAAGAAGGGCCTGTTTCCGTGCTGTATCTCTAAACTAAACTAAGTAATGACTTCCATTGTAAAACTTTGCTGAGATCTGAATGCACCAATGTTAAATTTTATTGCTGTATGCGGCGCAATTTTATCGTTTTATTCCGTTGTAACGATATAACTGAATTTATTGGTGAGGTTTATAGCACAGGCCATGCAGGAGAAAGGTAACACGGATGGCAACTTTCACATTTCAATATTTAACTCTACATGCAGACTCTCAAAGTATTGTTATTTGATGTTATTAGCCTTTTGAGCTCTTCAACTATTCAAAGAGGTGTCACGATTCTATGTGGAGCAGAATAAATGTCTGAACAGGGTCTTGACCCATCACCCATTCCTTATCTCCAGAAATGATGGCTGTCCCGCTGATTTAATCCAGCATTTTGTGTCTACTCACGATTCTATATTGCTCAACTATCTCCATCTCCCTTCATTAGGCTACTATCCAAAAATCTACACATGTCTGCCTTGGGCATCACTCCAGAACTAAGGATTCACAGCCCTTGCAGCTGGTGAAATGTACAGTGTTGATGCAACTTCTGTTTTCAGCTGGTGACTCAATGCTGATGCAACATTGCTTTTGAAACATTGTGGGCAAGCTTGAAAATTACCACTATTGAATCCTGTCTGGATTGCTGGATCCTCTTCGTGCTGTGATGAATTGTTCCGTGTTATGTCCTGTACTTTCATTTAATCGTTATAGTACCACAATGCTGCAACAACAGCCCTACCTCGCCACTGTGTCCCGAATAAGCAACTCGCCCTCAGATCTCCCAAACACCAGCTCTCAGCAGCCTTCAAGACTCAAAAATATACTGCTTGTATGTTACCATGACAGCAAATCATGATGGTTTCAAAAACAAAATAATCCAGATAGTTTTAATATTAAATACATAGGAAATTGCTTGGAATACTCAGTTTATGTGTGTATTTGGAGAGGGGTTTTATAGGTGCTTGTTCTGATATTCTCTCAGTCCATTTTTCCATCTGCATTTGAGTCAACCTGGTAAACCATAAGTTTATGAGTCAATACCCAAGTCATAATCTTTTGAAATAAGATCATCGATTTCTTATCTGGATCTGCATTGAAATGTTACTGAATGTGCGTGGGACTATCTAAGTTTAATGACAGGAAGTTGATGTTGCATGATTTGAGCATCCACTGCAACACTCAGATATTGAATGACTTTTGTGCATATTATATTGATAATTGAGACATCACTCTACAGATTCAACGTGGAGACTGGCTCTCTGACTTTATTAATGGATTTGATTGCTACTTTGTGCTGGGAAGCATAAGCTTCAAGCCATCCATGAGGCCCTATGCAAACTGCTGTCAATCTTTCAACTGCTTGTTATTGAACGAGGGCTTTATGATGTTGCACCAAAGATTTCACTGTGTGTGTGCATCAGCCACCCTTTATAACCTCACCTGAATCATGGGAGCTGCCACAAGTGTGGTCTTTTCTCTCTTTCTCCTTGAGAGCAACTCATAGACAATAGATCATAGGTACAGGAGTAGGCCATTCGGTCGTTCGAGCCAGCACCGCCATTCAGTGTGATCATGGCTGATCATCCCCAATCAGTACCCCGTTCCTGCCTTCTCCCCAAATCCTCTGACTTTACTATCTTTAAGAGCCGTATCTCACTCTCTCTTGAAAGTATCCAGAGAACCAGCCTCCACCGCCCTCTGAGGCAGAGAATTCCACAGACTCACAACTCTCTGTGAGGAAAAAGTGTTTCCTCGTCTCCGTTCTAAATGGCTTGCCCCTTATTCTTAAACTGTGGCCCTTGGTTCTGATCTCCCCCAACATCGGGAACATGCTTCCTGCCTCTAGCGTGTCCAAACCCTTAATAATCTTATATGTTTCAATAAGATATCCTCTCATCCTTCTAAACTCCAGAGTATACATGCCCAGCTGCTTCATTCTCTCAGCAAATGACAGACCCGCCATCCCAGGAATTAACCTTGTAAACCTACGCTGCACACCCTCAATAGTTGGTCCTTCCTCAAATTAGGGGACCAAAACTGCACACAATACTCCAGCTGTGATCTCACTAGGGCCCTATACAACTGCAGAAGGACCTCTTTGTTCCTATACTCAACTTCTCTTGTTATGAAGGCCAACATGCTATTTGCTTTCTTCACTGCCTGCTGTACCTGCATGCTTACTTTCATTGACTGATGAACAAGCACCCGCAGATCCTATTGTACTTCCACTTTTCCCAACTTGACACCATTTAGATAGTAATCTGCCTTCTGTTTTTGCTACCAAAGTTATCCACATTTATCCACATTAAACTGCATCTGCCATGCCCATTTGCCCACTCACCCAACCTGTCCAAGTCACCCTGCATTCTCATAGCATCCTCCTCACAGTTCACACTGCCACCCAGCTTTGTGTCATCTGCAAATTTGCTAATGTTATTGAATCCCTTCATCTAAATCATTGATGTATATTGTAAATAGCTACGGTCCCAGCACAGAGCTTGTGGTACCCCACTAGTCACTGCCTGCCATTCTGAAAAGGACCCGTTAATCCCTACTCTTTGTTTCCTGTCAAACAATTTTCTACCCATGTCAGCACTCTACCCCCAACATCCAATGTTGTCCAATGTCTTGCCATATGCAGATTCCACCTCAAGTTATTTGCAAATTAATTGTCCAAGTTGGTCATTACAACTGAATTTATCCATATTACTAGTCCTGTTGTTCTTACAGCAGTGTTTGGTGAGGCTGCACTTTGTTGATATCTGAAAGGAAAGGGGAACATAGGTAGCACGATGAAGGGAAAATGAGAGGTGCATGTGAACACATTTATTAATCAGATATGAGAGGATATTGTGCAAAAGTTGGGAAGTAGAATGCAAAAGGATTTAACATGAGATTGTAGTCATCTATCATTTCATTTCCGATGGCTTTAACTTAAGTAATGCTGTTCGGGTTATGGAAGACACTGCCTCTTCCTTAAGGATAAGGACATAGAGCTGACCTCATCCCCTGTGAGGTAGCCGTTGATGCCTCTTGCTCTGTGATGTATTGACATTTAAATTAGAGGAATGTATGTCAACAGAATGTGTTTGAATGATGTGTCAATCAAAGTTGAATAGCTGGCATTCAGTGCATGCTGAATGATGTGGGTGTGAGGGTTGCAGCCTGTCAACGTATTGCTCCTGGCAGAATATCATTGAGGCTCATTGTGAGTACGCTTCACAACCACTACTTTTAACCAGTTGAAGTATAAACTTGACTGGGGTGTGAGACTGATTTCTATTTTTCTTGTTTTTCTTTATGTACAACTACTACGGACTGACGCAAAACTGCATTTCGTTGTACTGATACTTGTATTTGTGCGATGACATTAAAGTTGAATTGAATTGAATTGAATTGATCAGCAAAATGGAAATGTGCTCATCGTCAAAGTGAATGTTTTCCACATATTTAACTGTTGAGTCTAGGTTATGATCAGATTAGATGTGTATTGTTAAATGGACTAGAGTGCAATGAAATAGTAAGATTAAACGAGAACTTACCAGTTTGAAGTTTGATCTTGATTTTATGAGGAGTTACGATGATCGATTACGTGAAGAATGGCTGTCCGTCTGCGTGCGCGTCAATTTTCAAAGCAGCGGTGTTAAATCACAGATAACTAAGAAGACCTGAGAATAGTAAGATTGTGAAAAAAAACTAGAACTTCCATGTGACCTTGATAATATGAGGGTGGGAGCGGTGGGCACGTAATCGCTCATCGTAACTCCTCATAAAATCAAGATCAAACTTCAAACTGGTAAGTTCTCGTTTAATCTTATTTATTTACTTCGGAGTCACGTGAGTGACTACGTGAAGAATTCAAAGCTCTGTGAATCCAGGCGTCACTCACTGAATGGATTGACCATGGATGAGATTATTGTTAAAGCATTCAGACATAACGTAGTTAGTAACGACACTGATGCTTTTAAAATAAAGGAAAAAATAAATGTTTTATTTGCTTCCCCTCCAAACCTGTGGGAAAGCTAGGTAACAGAACTTAAGATGGCACGAGCAAATACCCCTGGTCCGATTATGGGTTTATTATAAAACCGCTGGAATATTCTTTCGTTCACCCATCCTGCAACTGCTAGGATGTCATCAAGGGGCACGTCCATCATTCTTGCTGTCGACGTAGATGCAGCCCTGGTGGAGTGAGATTTAAAGATATGAGTATTTATTCCCGCTACCACCATTACCTCCTTTAACCATCTGGAGATAGTTTGTGTTGACACCTTTCGGTGTGGTTTCTTGTGGCTGATGAGGACCGATTGTTCTGAGCCTCTGAGGTTTTCCGTGACTCTCAGGTAGTGGTGTAAATGTGTTACCACACACAATCATACGTCCTCTGGATATGCCAGGAACTGGATCTTCATCCCTGGCATTCCTGGCCTGCTCTGTTTGATCAGGTCCTTGACAATGAATGTTATATTATTCGTGTTGCTGGTCATGTAGTCCAGTCGTAGTTTTTGTAGTGTCTGGACTCTTTGGGCTGTTATTAGCGCCATCAGCATTACCACTTTCAATGTTAGTTTAGACAAAGATAAGGCCGTTGGCTGTCCCCACTGACGAAGTAAGGTCAGTACCATGCTCACATCCCATGTGTCCGTGTTCCTAGGCCTTGGGGGTATCGAATTGTAAATTCCCTTCATGAATTTTATTACGAAGGGGTGCATTCCTATCGGCCCGTGCCCTGCCTCCAGTGTCAAATAGGAGGATAGTGCACATCTGGCACTGTTGATTACGCTATAACTTAATTTATAGTCATAGTACAGGGTTGATAGGAACTCCAAGACATCTGTTATCCGAACTGTGTTGTATGCTATATCGTTTGAATGGCAGAAAGCTTCCCACTTCTTAATATGAGTGGCGTACTGTTTTTTGGTACTGTCCCTCCATGCCTTTGTGATGACATGCACAGTTCGTTCGGATAATCCAATGTCTTGAAATGGCCTCCTCAGAATCTGCAAACCAACAAATCAATCCGGTCAGAAAGTGGATGGCTGCTCCCTGAAACTGGGTTTACTAGGAGATCTCTCCTCTTAGGTACAACCATTAATGGCTGGACTATGATCCCCAGTATTTTTGGGAACCAGGCTTGTGTAGGCCAATCTGGTACTACTAAAATGCCTGTGGTTTTGTCTTGCTTGATTTTAGTCAAGCATCGGTTTATGAGGCAGAATGGTGGGAATGCGTAAATATATATTCCTCCCCAGTTTAGGGAAAAGGCATCCACTGACTCTGCTCCTGGGTCTGGCTCCCAGGACACATATCTGGGTAATTGATGGTTTAATCTAGATGCAAACAGATCCAAATCTGGAGTGCCAAATCGTATAGTTCTTTCATTGAATACCGTACGATTCAACATCCATTCTATGTTGTCATTAAACATTCGTGACCTTGCATCTGCCACCGTGTTATATCTTCCTGGAAGATATACTGCCGTGACCCAAATATCCCTCTCGATGCACCAGTGCCAAATGAGGTTAGATAATCTGTCACAGGATACAGATTTTACACCACCCATGTGATTGATATATGCTGCCGCAGTAGTGTTATCAATCTGAATTTGAACATGCACATGTTGCATGTTGTTACAGAGAGACTTGAGTCCATGTGGTGCCCCCAACAATTCTAGGTAATTAATTCCATATTGTTGGAGTATAGTTGACTCTTGCTCATTCCATCTGCCTCCACAGCTCCTGGCTGTGTTAGTGGCTCCCCGTCCTAACCCGCTTGCGTCGGTTTGGAGAAACACTGATGGGCTCTCAATTAAGATTTCCCTTGAGCTGAGTCTTATGTTTGCCATCCACCATTGTAGTTCAATAATGGCTTCAGCTGGTAACCGCATTGATTTGCCAAACTGAACTGCATGCAATTTCAATGCTCGTTCCTTTGCCCGCTGTAAATGCTGGTAATGCAAAGGTCCGTAGCGTACTGCAGGAAAGGCAGCTACCAATTTGCCAATAGCACTTGCTGTTTGTCTGATAGTTGGTTTGTGTTTTTCTATCAGATCATTGCAGGCTTTCCTCAAGTCTTTTTGTTTGCCTTTTGGCAAAGTCACCAACATGGTTACTGTGTTGATAGTAAATCCTAGATAATCAATTACCTTGGTAGGAGTTAATTTTGATTTTACTGGATGGATTAGGAACCCAAGTTTTTCAAACAGGGTTTTGGTTGCCTTGACTGTTGCTTCCGCCAATTCTTTGGTAACTCCAAAGATGAAAATGTCATCCAAATATGCCATGACTATGTGATTTTGAGATCTTAGCAGCCCCAGAATTGGTTTAAGTAATTTGGTAAAAAAAAAGGCAGCAGGTAAGAAAAGTTGAACCACTTACCCTGCGCTTTCTGTTCGGGCTAAAGAAGTGATTTTTCTTTCAGAGCCCCAAAAATGTCAAAGAGAAGGTCCGCGTGGAAACCAGCTGCCGAAGACTGCAGCATTCCCGCTAGTGGATGACACTCATTCTCGCCGACATTGCCGCCGGCATTAGAACCGGCAGGAGCAGACTTGGTGCAGGAGATCAGCACCGTGGTGGTCCTGGCGGGACGTAAAGCCACCCATAAGTCTGCCAGACCCATAGACTCGGATGAGTCCGGGGAAGAGGGATACCCTCCCTCATCGGGAAGCGTCCGAGGACGACTCTCCCACATGGAGCAGCTTGTGGAGAAGCTGCTCCACAATGATAAACTCCGGAGAAAGGAGCAATATCAGCACAAGTCCCATTTACAGACCGTGCCAGCAGCCTCATACTCTGGGCAGCAATATGTCTTCCCCATGGAAGGGGGAAGTACATACGGGGATTACCCGGACTCAGAGTTTGGAAGCACAGGGGGGGGGAACACTCCCAGGGGGGACTGGAGGAAGTACCCCTACAATCAACTAAAGTTGCGATCTCCACAGCACTGGGAGCACCCTTGGATGAAGACCTAGCAAGTAACATCAACTACTTGGCGTCTCATCAACTCAACGGCTGGGAGGTCGCAGTGCCGCTCCCGTCCGTTTTGCGCGTTGCTTTCAGATGTAATGACGCGCACGCAGACGGACGGCCCTTCTTCACGTAGTCACTCACGTGACTCCGAAGTAAAATTCCTTGTTTGCATGAAGTTTGCAGACTAAACAAGGTAAAACAGATCAAACAATAAATGCAATGACAATGGTAAAACAGCAGAATAGTGCAAAGATTGTTGAGTAATCTGAACGTACAAAAAATAACGTGCAAATGACCGATTGAGATAGTTGAGAGGAATAATAATAATCATCACCTCTGAGAAGTGGGTGTGAGAGAAGTGATTGGTGGAGGAGAATGTAGCAGTGGGGAAGAAACTGTCCTTAATTCTGGCTGTCTATGCTTTAAAGCTCCTGTAACTTCTCCCAAAAGGAAGAAGAAAGAAGAAACATTGAATTCTCCCAATTTTGTTAGTCCTTGCTGTCTCCTCCCCTTCCTCAGCCCTCGGGCTGTCTCCTCCCATCCCTCAGCCCTCGGGCTCCTCCTCCTCCTTTTTCCTTCCTTCTCCCCGCCACCCCCTATCAGTCTGAAGAAGGGTTTCAGCCCGAAACGTTGCCTATTTCCTTCGCTCCATAGATGCTGCTGCACCCGCTGAGTTTCTCCAGCATTTTTATGTACCTTCGATTTTCCAGCATCTGCAGTTCCTTCTTGAACAAGAAAGAAAAGGGAATGGCCACATTGGTAGGCATCCTTGACAGTTCTTCCCGCCTTCCTGATGCAACAGACTGCAAAGATGGTCTGATCAAAAGAAGTGACAAGCTTGTGATGGACAAGGCCATGTCCACCACTCTGTAGGTTCAGCTGGTCAAGAGAGAGCTATTGCTCTACGAGGCTTAGATGCATACTGTCAGAATACTTTCTGTTGCACATCTGCAGAGAATCCTCGTGTACGTGCCAATACCTAAGAAAGGTAATGTGCTGATGTCCTTTCTTGATTACCACATCAATGTGGTAATCTTCGACCACCCCGGGCCGCGGTGATTGAGCCGCGGGACTGTTTTAACATCGCCCGGTGGGGTATCGCCTCAGCGCAGAGGGAGAAGAGGAGGGAAGAGACTGCAGACCTAAGACTTTTTGCCTCCATCACAGTGAGGAGGTGCTAGGTGGACTCACTGTGGTGGATGTTAATATGTGTTTATTGTTGTTTTTTATTGTATTGTATGTATGCATGACTGCAGGCACGAAATTTCGTTCAGACTTCGGTCTGAATGACAATAAAGGAAACCCTGTAAATGTGAAGAGACGAGGTTAGATTGCTGAAGATATTAAAGCCTAGGAACGAGCAGTTGTCAACCATGATGTGTTAATCAAGATGTTTCCCCTGTGAAAATACCGTGCTTAACTGGACCACTGGACTTAAAACACAATGATTTAGCTGAAGTGTCCTTGGTTAATTGTACACTATCAGGAAGTTGTTCTGAGGAACTCTTGGGCCAACATATTCTGATTGATGATTGGATTCGACAAAGATTCCACTGCAGACAAAGGGATTGGGAAATACTGCTTTGTTACAAATGGAGGTCAAATGCTCAATCGAAAGAAGGAATCTCTAGTGTATTTGAAGCATTCAGTTAGATGACGCAATACTTGTTTTTCTTTTAAAATTGCAGGATAATTGATGGTAAAATCGCTTGGATGCAGGGAAAGAATAGATCCATGAAATGTTACGTTCCAATTATGGTTCTCCTCCAAATCAGTAAGAATTGTACATTGGGGAGTATCTTGTATTCTTGCCTGATCCTTCGACTATGCCGTATTTTCTATTAGGGTTGTAGTTGGCTGACACATGCTGGCTCAGCAGGCTTGCAAGCAATAAATACATCTGTCAAAAGAATAAAACTCAACCTTTTTTTAAGTTGAAATATTACTGAATGCTCTTGCACCAACGTTTTGTCACAGTGAGTGTCCGTTCTCAGAATTAACCTTTGGTGGTTTAGAATCTTACCTTATCTTTGTCCATGCACAATTCACCTCCTCCATTCTGAACTTTGAAGAAATTAAGCTTCAATTCCCATTGTGCGTGCTTTTTCCCATATGCATCGCTTTAGCAATATTTTCACTTTCCTGAACCTTTTCTTGCGCTTCACTGCATGTATCTTCTGCTATCTCCCATTTGTAGCCTGGTTTTGGAAAACTTTGGATGTCTGGAAGCACCTTGCATCCCACCTAGCAGCCATTTCCCCAGGCTGGATTCCAGAATTTCACAAGCAATTCTATCTGATGAGTACATCAAATCAGGAAAATTATAGTTATTTGCAAACAATTCCAACTGTTAAATATTATATATTTCTCCTTGCTCTTGGTTGCAAATAAAGAAGTGGGAATTGTCTACTGTTTTTAGTTGGCTTATAATGGCATCTAATGCATTATCCTTGTTCTCATTTGAAAAGTTGAAAGTATGGCGGTATTTTCTCCCTTTGTGAGAAATGAGATAACATAACGATTTTACAGTTCTACTCTGGTTTACTTGGCATGTTGTGCTCAAAATGTAGTTTGAGCTCTGCTCTCCATTGTCTCCATCCTTCAGACAAATTACATGCTTGGAAATTAACAACTTGGGCAGTTTTATTTTTTCCATGACATTCAACTTAATAGCACAGTGTGCTGCTTTCAGGCATTCATCCACATGTTATCTCAATGGAGAGGAATCATACCTGGCATTCTGGTTCTGATTTGAGACACGGCACCTAATTTAATAGTGTCAATTCCCAATACATGATAAAATCCTAAAGTGTGTACACCGTCGAGACTGCTTTCATTGTTCCCAACTGATATTTTGTATGAAACATCTGCTATTGAAATGATAATAACCTAAATATAAATAAAAGTGAGATTTTTATCATCTGAAAAAACAAAACTTTGTTAGGTAACACTGGTGAGACCAAACATAAGACGAAGCATATGCTTCACTGAACACTCGTGCTCTGTTCACCAGGGCCAGCTGCAGCTCCTGTTTAGGAGCCACTTCACTCCTTCCCATACAGACATATCTGTCCTTGATCACCTCCACTGCCAGAGTAAGGCACACACAAATTTGAAGAAGAGAACCTCGTATTCTGCTCGGATAGCCTACAACCCAACGGCATGAATGCTGAATTCTCCAATTTCAGGTGAGCCCACAACCGCACTTCATCTACTTGGTTTTTCCACCCCCATGCACATCTTTCTTTTCACTCTGATCACCCTCTGTCTTCAAATTCCTTCTCCCTCCTTCTGCTATATCTGCTCATCACCCACATCTCGTTGCTCCAGTCCCCCATCTTTTTCCCTTCCCCCGTCCCCTTCTTGCCGCCATCCGCCTTCCTTTCCTATCAGATTCCACCATTTGTACACTTTTGTCTTCACATCTCCAGCTGTTGTGACCATCATCCTTCTCTCCACCAACTGATTCAACCACTCATTACTATGTCCTACCTATCACGTGACATCTCTTGACCCATCCCTTCCTATTGTCGTTTTCTAATGGCTACCTCCCCTCCACGCCATCGGTCTGAAGAAGGGAACATCCTCTGTCCAACTCACTGAATGGATGCTGCCTGTCGAGCTGAGTTCCTTCAGCAATTTATCTATTGCCTGTAGTAAGTACTACAGACAACACTATAGGATATTTAAGGAGTTATGACAAATAGCCAATGGATGGTAAAGAATTCTCTGGGATTTATTCTATCCAACTGAATCTGAATTCTGTCCATGTGTTATTCAAGTTCAAAGTTTGGATGAATGAAGACAAATTAATACTAAATTTCTCCATAAAGAAAGTGATAGTTAGGTGATAGACTAGACTAAGTGCACTGCTCCCGCAATGCAATATTCCACCACTCACTCGTTCCCCCAACACAATATTCTACCACTCGCGCATAGCCCCCAACTCCGCAGGCGTGACTCAATTTCCCTCATCTCCAGCACTCCCTCCCCCTCCTTTTCACCCTCCCTCTTCTCTCCCCTCTCCTCCTCCCTGACCTCTCCTTCCCTCTCCTTTCCCCTTCCCTGTCACTTCCTCCCTCCCTCCATAACCCTTCTCCCCTCCATACCCCCTATACTCCTCATCACCCCCTACCCCTGCCACTATCCGTCCTGACCTCCCCCACTGCCCTCTCCCTCTATTCCCCACTCCCACTCCCCTTTCCTCTCCCTCTATTTCCCCCTCCTCCCCCACTCACCCTCCTCACCCCCCTCTTCCTCAATCCCCCCCACACTCCCTCCTCACCTTCCCAGGATATTTCCTCTCTCCTCCTCCCCTCCCCAAATCCCTCCCTCACCCTCTCTCTCCTTTCCTCTACCCTCAGTCATTCCCTCCCTCCATATATAGCAGCATCTGCAGTTCTCTCCTCCACAGGTCATCCATTGTTTGCTGTGGTTTAGATCCTGTTGACTTGACAATTGGACCAGTTTAGTGTGTGCGTGTGTCCTCGTAAACTGCTCGGCCACCGTGCAACCCGACTCTCCCTCCCTCCCTCTGCCCACTTCGGCTCAGCCGCCGCTCGGCCCGTCCCCATCCTGCCCGACCGCCCGCTGCTGCCGCTCGGCCCATCCCTGCTCTGCCTGCGCACCCGCTGCTGCTGCTCAGTCCGTCTCCACCCTGCCCACCTGCCTGCCTGCTCGCTGCCGGGCCGCAAGGGTATGGAGTCGGTGTTCGTCACAGTGTGCACCACGAGTTTCGGCGAGCTGGTGGAGAAGATCTCTGAGACGGCCCTGAGACGGGTGAGACGGTAGACAAGTTACTGTGAGGAGGGGAGAGAGGAGTTTGTGAGTGAGGCGGGAGATGACGCAGTGCAGGAAGGAGCGTCGCTGTCCCAGTCTTGGTGTTGACTGACAGGAGAGGAGACCAATCTGCATGCCGTTGACTGACAGAAGAGACCAATCTGTGCATGCGCAGTTTTGAAGATTTTTAAACCTTAATAAGTTTTAAAATATACCATCGATGGGAACAAAACTTGTTGCACTTGCAGAACAGGAGAATGATGAGTAAGGTGTCGAAAAATTGTAGCGCTATCTTGTACCATTTTTGCGCGAATAGAAAAGCCACGCAAACTGGAAGAGCAAAAGATCAGAGTTTTAGTGAAAGTGACGGATGGATGGGAAAAGACAGCAAAGCACCTAACCTCCAGCATTGCCCAACTTCTCTACAGCAAAATTGAAGGAGCTGGTAACCTTAATGAGTCACATCATGAACAGTTTTAAGAGAATCAATGAGCATTAAAAATTATGCAGAGAGGTGTCAATTGTGCCAATTTATATGGGTTGGAGGATAACCCAGGAGCATATACATCTGCGTTCTTGGCATAAAACATCATTTAATTAAAGAAATCCATCAAAGGAGAGAGGATTACTGCTGAGTTTATTTTCTGCCAAACCATTGAGCTCCAGATCTTATCGTAATTATGTTTCAGATATGAATACCAGCTGAGTACTGGAGAGGAAAGAATCCTCTTGTAATAATGGGAAACCTTTCAATGGTTGCTGTCAAATCTACCTGAAAAGTATTTTTGAAGGCTAGTCATTCTACTTTAATATCAGAAGTTTCTTCACCACCACCCCCCCCCCCCCCCCCCCCCCCCACCACCACCATGCCGCCCTGCGCTCTCCATGCTGCATGACTACCTCTGCTCGTAAAATATTCCAAGTCTCTCTTTCCACTTCCCTTTGAGCAAGAAAGTTCCAAAGGTCCATTATCATTTGAGATAAATATTTTCCCTTAATTTCTGTCTTAAATGGGGGACCCTAATTTTACTGGTAGATTTTTAGTTGTATTTATTTCTCATTTAATCACAATCACAATAATACTTTATTAGCCAAGTATTTTTAGCAACATACAAGGAATTTCATTTGCCAAGTAGGTCATACAAAAGAGAAGCAATGGAACACACAAAATACATTTTAACATAAACATCCACCACAGTGACTACTCCATTCCTCACTGATGGAAGGCAAAAAAAAGTTCAAATCCTTCCCTTCTCTGCTCTCCCGCAGTCCTGGTCCTCGAGCCCTCCATTGACTGGACGATCTTGTCTCCCGTAGCCGGCGGCGTTTGGGTCCTCCGCATCGGGGCGATCAGCTCTTGCATAGGGGGGGTGTCAGCTCCCCCGCGCAGGCAATCGGACCCCGGGTCGGGGCTGGTCGAGCCCCTGCGTCTTTGGAGCTTCCCGACTCTGCCTCTCCCGAGACTGCGAGCTCTTGATGGTAAGTCCGCAGGCCGTGGTTGGAGCGATCCCAGGCAAGGGATCAGCTCCGATGTTAAGTCCACGCCCTGCTGTGGGGCTCAAGTCAGTCTGAGGAGGCCTCCAGCTCCATCGATGGTAGGCTGCAGAGCGACTGGAGATGCGACCCGAAAATTACTCGCATCTCCGACAAGGTAGGAAACTGAAAATAGTTTCCCCCCAACCCCTCCCCCTCCCCCCACATAAAACAAACCGGAGAACATTTACACAAACTTTTAGCACACACTAAAAATAAAAAAGACAAAAAAACAGACGGGGCTGTCAATCGTGCTTGGAGTCATTTTTGTTTGGAGTCGTCATTTGTATTGATAATGCTGCTGTGAAATGCTTGCATACATTTTACTGTGTTAATGATACTATGTAGATGCAAGTTGTTAAATATTGTTAAATTTGAGAATTTGTATTTTTAATATACTTTCACCTCTGGTCAATTGGGCTAATATTTGGTCTGTTATAAATTTTACTTTGTTCCACCTGCTATGCATCTCACATGTATCGTTTCATCCTAATCACTTGCAGAAAATATCCATGTCTTCAATTTAACTTATTTTCCCTTAATTAACCCTTGTGTCTTAATCAAATAATGCAAATCCACATGCAGTCCATGCACAAAATCTCTCACCACTATCTTTCAGAAATTGCAAACTGTGCTCCCAGATTTGATTTGAAAGGCATCTAAATTCTTCCATGACTTCATTCGGTTTGATTTTCCGAATTAAGTCACACAGTCATGCCACACAGTAACAGCAATTCAGTCCAACTTGCCCATGCAGACCATGATGCCTCATCAACACTGGTCCCACCAGCCTAAATAGGGAGATTTGGTCCATAACCCTCAAAACCTTTCTTATCCATGTATCTGTCCAAATGTCTTTAAATCTTGTTATAATACCTGCCTCAACTACCTCCTCTGGCAACTCTTTCTCTATACCCACCATCCTCTGTGTGAAAAGGTTGCCCCTCACATTCCTATTTAAATCTTTCCTGTGCTACCTTAAATCTTTGTCATCTGTTTCTCCCCTACTTTGGGTAAATGACTCTGTGCATTCACCCTATCAAATGCCCCCATGATTTTATACACCTCTATAAGATCACCCTTAGTTTCTCCCACTCCGAGAAATAAAGGCCTAGCCTGTCCAACCTCTCCCTATACTCAGGCGCTCATGATCTGGCAACAGCCTTGTAAATCTTCTCTATAGCTTAATATATTTTCTTGCATCTTCTAGGGTTTCTTGTATCTTGCTCTCTTCTTCAGTAAATGCCATCCTTATTTTTCAAAACTTTCCTCAATCATTTCTTTTCAAACAGACATTTTTGCTCTTCTGAATGTTTCCAGTTGTACTTTTTTCTCTACATTTGACAAGCAATTCCTGTTTCTTTCCTTTAGATAAACTGACTTGATTTACCAATTTCCAAGAGGAAAATCTTTATGGATATGTTTTGTTTCCCCTCTGGCCTATAATGTGTTTAATTGATCCAAAGTAGTGTCTTCACTCCAGGAAATGCCATCTGTGTTGGCATCTTTTCTGCTACTGTGTCCAACATTTTGCTGATATTTTAGTGAGAAATACCAGTCTCCATGGCTCAATTCACATCACAATTTGAGATGTTTTACTGTCGAACTCTGAGTCAATTGGCGCTTTATCACGATCAAATCCAGTAACTTTAAATTGATTCTTTATATTAAATCAAAATTAATTTATTTGATGGAATATAATCTGCTTTGGTTTGGCAAATTACATTTTTATATCATACTATATCGCCTCCATCCAGATTGAACCTATAGAAAGATACTGTAAGTAACTTCTCCATATGCACAAGAGATGCCGTCTGCCCGCTGTTACTCCAGCACTTTGTGTCTTTTTCTATAGAAAGAGTTCTGCAATGCCAGAAAAAAACATATTTTTCCCCATTCTTCACACAAAGTAGATGGAAACATGCTTCTCGCCCCCCTCCCCCACCCCACTCCCACCTTCAAGGGATGCTGCAAAAAGGCGTAATTGTTCTGCTATTTTTTAATTTTGATTTCTCTACTGTGATTTTTATACTTTATTTCAGATTTCATTATTATGCATCTTGGTAATTAAGAAAAAATATTATTAATTTGTGTTGTAGCAGTACAAACACAGCAAAAATAGAACTGCTTTAATAATCAGGGATGGGAATGTCTCGTTGTGAAAGCTCAGTACCTTGCCTGTTTACTGAGATGCATGTTGAAAGACATCTGCTGAGGACAGACTCTGTTCTCAGCGAACCTTTCCATGTGCATTGCTTATTTCCATATCCATACTGTGTGTGTCTTTTTTTATCATGTCATATTAACATGCATCACTAAATTTGCTAGGACACCAGTTTGGCAGGCTTACAATACAACAATGATGTGCAGACTGAATGTTCATTTATGGAGTCAACTGATTCAGTTATTAAGGACAACTGAATATTTAGCAAGTTTAGAAAAAAATGCATTTTCTCAGAGGTGAAAAATGAAGCAAGATTGATGGCAAGATATATATTTGACAAACAGTAAGCTGTTCAATTTGGCAACATAAAAGAATAGTTATTAGTCTTAATTTTTGTTATGTCTGTATATTAAATATCAGATAAGACAGTCTGCAAGTTATACCAACATCTTTTAAGTTAATGATATTGTGCATTCATACCATAAAAGCATGGATTTTCTGTTCATCATGTTTCTCAGTATGACAATAGGTTACACTATCACAGTTCTGTTTGGTTGAGCTGCAACTAGGCAGAGAGCCTGAAGTCATGTTGAAAAGCAACACCTGTATGATCTGGTTTTTTTTAAAGCAGGAAGAATAACACATACAAATCACTTAGCTGAGCTTCCATGTAATAATTATTTTATGCACAGTGAGGTCCTGCATGTATACGAGCTCACTTACCATCTCGGTGTTTATTTAGAAACATAGAACTTACAGAACATTAACAGATGTGGTCTTGAACATCTTAAGCAGACAGTAATTATGTTAGGGCTAATTTTGGTAAAGTATGGTCAACCCAGACATGTACTAGACAACTCTGGCCAGTTCCGCATACAACACTCCCCTGAATGTAATTTGATAAAGATTTTTTTAATTAATATATAATGCTGTGAGTTAGCTATTGCCAGGTTATGCATCAAGTCCGAGGTTTGTGACTGTCATGTCAGAGTTAGAAGCATTATTCTAAATCTACCTGATGAAGATACCAATGTTGAAAATTAGCAAATGCAACGTAGAGCTTTTGAGCTTGGATAAAAAGAATAATGTTTCAAGAATTGTGGAGAGTACTGAATTAGCTGTAAGGCTTGTCTTTTTATTCCAAATGATGTGAATCTGGTGTAGTCAAGAATCTTCCCAAATAGTACGTTTCAAATGATTGATGAAAGATCAGTTTTATTATGCTATTATTTTGTCTTATTGCCCTCCACCAAAGGCAATTTACACAAGGTACAGATACCACATTATTGCACAAAGCCACCACCGCTAAATGTAAAAAACCAACAGTCTTCTGATACAAGAATTGAAACAACAAAACTATTGTTTATTCAAAGAGATTCCTGCTTGTCCCTTGAAGATCGTACTCAAAAATTGCTCCTCTAGAATCAGTGCTAAGAAGGGTAATTTTCTCCCTGGACTTAACTTTGCTATATGAGCAGATTTTATTGCTAAGGTGTTCATTTGTGCGAAGTTTACATTGGTGCATTCTCTCGAGATACATTCAGTTTGAAAGCCATACTGCAACAGCCACTTTCTGTGAATAGTGCTTTTCACTGTCTCATCCCAGCCATAATTCCACCACAGTTATTTTTCTGTGTATTAATCCCAGAAGTATTCGTATCTGTCAGATGGGGAAAATTATGATGCCATGTGCACGATGCATTTACAACCAGACTACTCATTTCCTTGCGCCTGAGGCCAGGAGAATAACCAGGGATACATTCCAACTCGATAGCAAAACCTGTTTGCCCCAGAAAACGTAATACAACTTTTCAGCGTTGGGAGATGGGGGAAGGGTGGAATTAAAAGCAAGTAATGGTTTCTAAAGGTCATGCCAGTTAGGAGGCTTTTTGATAACTGTCAACAAAATTGTAAACCGGAACGTGTTCCTTTTGATACAGTTCCTTTCATGTTGCCCATCCACGACTGTGAGATTTTAACTTGATAATGTAAGTTGTGTGTCGTTCATTCAAATTTAAATGGCACAAAATATTACAAATAACAATGCACGAATAAGACCATGCTATGTTGTCGGGTCTTACATTTAATAAGATCACAGCTAATCTGGGAACTTACTTCATAAATAGGATTTGTGCCCCACATCCGCAACTATAATTGTATAAAAATATTTACGTTGAAATTTTGTTGATAATTCACCAGTCATCAACTTTCCTATTCAAAGTAAGTAAGTAAGTTTATTGGCCAAGTATTCACATACAAGGAATTTGCCTTGGTGCTCCGCCCGCAGGTAACAACATGACATACAGTGACAGTTACGAATGACTCGGAAAACACTAAACATTATTAATAATAAAACATTAATGATAAAACACCATTGATCAAGCATGTGAACCAACAAAATACCAGATTAAAGGGAGGCTACATATTTTTGGTTGTTAAGTAGAGCAACTACTCGTGGATAAAAACTGTTTTTATGTCTGGCTGTGGCAGCTTTGACAGTCCGGAGTCGCCTTCCAGAGGGAAGTGATTCAAAGATTTTGTGGCCAGGGTGAGAGGGGTCAGAGATGATCTTGCCCGCTCGCTTCCTGGCCCTTGCAGTGTACAGTTCATCAATGGAGGGAAGGTTGCAGCCAATAACCTTCTCTGCTGATCAGCCGATTCGCTGCAGCCTCCAGGTGTCGTGCTTGGTGGCTGAGCCAAACCAGACCATGATGGAGAAGGTGAGAACAGACTCTACGATGGTTGTGTAGAATTGGACCATCATTGCCTGTGGCAGATTGTGCTTCCTCAGCTGCCATAGGAAATACATCCTCTGTTGTGCCTTTTTGACTGTGGAGTCGATGGTTGCCCCCCACTTAAGGTCCTTGGAGATAATGGTTCCCAGGAACTAAAAAGACTCCACAGATGTGACTGTGGTCTTGTTGATGGTGAGTGGGGTGAGGGGAGGGGGAGCTCTCCTAAAGTCTACAATCAATTCCACTGTCTTAAGAGCATTGAGCTCTAGGTTGTTGCTACGGCACCAGGACGCCAGCTGTGACACTTCCTGTCTGTAGGCAGATTCCTCCCCATCCTGGTTCAGTCCAATCACAATGGTGTTGAGTGCAGAGCTAAAACCAACCAACAGGATCCTCGCATAGGCCCCCTGGCGGTCTAGGGGCTGTAGGATGAAGTGCAGGCCCAGGTTGACTGCATCATCCACAGATCTATTGGCCCGATATGCAAACTGCAGAGGGTCCAGCAGGGAGTTTGTGATATTTTTCAGCTTGGCCAGCACAAGCCTTTCGAGTGTCTTCATGACTACAGAGGTCAGTGCGACAGGCCTGTAGTCGTTAAGACAAGTAATCCTTGCCTTTTTGGGTACAGGGACAATAGTGGAGACTTTGAAGCAAGCAGGGACAGTACATGTTTGCAGGGACTGGTTAAAAATGCCTGTATAGACCGGTGCCAGCTGTTTGGCACAGAGCTTAAGAGTAGAGGGGGAAACATTGTCAGGTACTGGAGATTTCCGGCTCTTTTGTCCTCTGAAAAGCCTCTCCACCTACTCTATTTTTATTGTTGATATTGGATAAGTTATGTTGTGCAGCACAGAGGGTGCGGGTGATTGGGTGTGAAGTCGTGATTGGAGGGGGGTGGGTGTAGAAAGGCCCAGTTTTTGCAGACTCGGGTCAGGCTGTGAGTGGGTGTGAAGTGTTGGTCGGGGTGGGAAATGGTCCAGTCTTTTCATACTGGAGTCTTGCCTTAAGTAGGTGTGAAGTGGTGAATGGGAAGGAGAGGGTGCAGGGTCCATTCTTTGTAGACTGGGGTCTGGCTGTGTTGGTTGGGGAGGGGGGTGAGAGGGTACCAGGGTTACGTTTCTGATTTTCAAACCTGCAGTAAAACTCATTCAGGTCGTTGGTCAGCTGACGATTGTCCAAAGAGCGGGGGGCTTTCCTCTTGTAGCTGGTAATTTCTTGCAAGCCCTTCCAAACTGAAGAAGAGTCACTAGCTGAGAACTTGCTCCTCAACTTCTCAGAGTACCTTTCCTTGGCAGCTCTGATTCCTCTTCTCAGCTTGTACTTGGCCTGCCTGTAGAGGTCTGCATCCCCGCTCCTGTAGGCCTCTTCTTTAGACCGTCGGAGCTGTCTGAGTTCTGCAGTGAACCAGGGCTTGTTGTTGTTGAACCATGTCCGGGTCTTAGTTGGAATGCAACTGTCCTCGCAAAAGCTGACATATGATGATACAGTGTCCATATACTAATCGAGGCTTGTGGTTGCTTCCCTGAACACATTCCAATCCGTGCAGTCAAAGCAGGATTGTAGGTTCTCAATGCCCTCGCTTGTCCACCTTTTTGTTGTTCCGACCACAGGCTTAGCAGCTTTTAGTTTCTGCCTGTAGGTCAGAATAAGGTGAACTAAACAACGTTCAGAGATACCCCGACCCGCCCAGGGAATAGAGCGTCCACCCTTCTACTCATATTTGTGTGTTAAACCATTTCTTAACTTTGCAACTGTAAAGCCTGGCTGTAACATTGAGAAGATGTTTCCTAGTCCGTGTCTCAGCAACAATCAGGATCAGTTTCCCCACATTCTAATTTAACTTTGAATTGATTAAAAGTGAGAGAATACAACCCAGAAAACTCATCATAATTGAATGGAATCCAACAACCAATCTTTATCCTTTTGTGTAATCTTCTGATTCACAAGATGGTTACTGTACTTTTATTTCTCTTTGTCCTCACAATATTTTATACATGTGTCTTTCTCCTTTTCCAAAAACTTCCAATCCCCAAGAATAAAGACCATTTGAAGTTCCAAGATGACAAATAAGTAACAATTAGAGATCTGTTGTTTGTACAGGTATTACCAAAAGTAAAAAAATAACTGCTGAAGGATCAGTGGATCAGGCAGTATCTATGATAAAGGGAAATGGACAGACAATGTTTCGAGTTGAGACCACTCTTCGGAATGATTGAGTATAGAGGAGCTAGCTGATGAAGAACAGTAAGGGAAAGAAAGAGGTGGAGCAAGAGCAAGCAAATGCAAATTGGAGGAACAGCACCTCATATTTCGCTAGGGCAGCTTTCAACCCAGCGGAATAAAAGTTGATTTCTCCTATTTCAAGTCATTCCTGCGTTCTCCCCCTCCCTTCCCCCATACTAGTCGCTCTACTAGTTCCACTGTTAGCATCCTTGTATCCCTGTCATTAGCACCTCTTCCTCAATAATATGGAATTTATGTGGGGGGGGGGGGTTCAGGAGGAACCTAAAATTGGAGATTTCAATGTTCAAACTGCTAGGTTGTAAGCTGCCCAAGCAGATGAGGTGGTGTTCCCGTAGTTTATGCGAGGTCTCACTCTGGCCATGAAGGAGGCCTCGGACTGAGAGGTCAGTATAGGAATGGGAAGGCGAGTTGAAATGGTTAGCTAACTGGAGATCCAGTTGGCCATGGAGGAACAAGTGTTCAGTGAAATGGTCGCTGAGTCTATGCTTGGTCTCCCGATGTACAGGAGGCCATCGTGAACAGTGGATGCAATCGATGAGATTAGAGGACATAGCGGCACAGTGGCGCGATGGTAGAGTTGCTGCCTTACTTGTATTTCCAGAGACCAGTGTTGTCTGTACGGAGTTTGTACGTTCTCCCTGTGACCGTGTGGGTTTTCGCCGGGTGCTCCGGTTTCCTCCCACACTCCAAAGACATACAGGTTTGTATGTTAATTGGTTTTGGTAAAAATTGTAAATTGCCTCTAGTGTGTAGGGTCGTTAGTGAACAGGGTGATCACTGGTCGGTGCTGACTCAATGGGCCAAAAGGCCTGTTTCCGTACTGTATCTCTAAAGTCTAAAGGAGGTGCACATTTTCCTCTGTCTCTCTTGACAGTACTGCTGTGGTCCCAAGATGGAGGCGAGGGAGAGGTATGGGGTAGGTATTGCATCTCCTGTTTGATGGGGAAAGAATGTGGAGATGGGTGGTTTGGTGGAAAGATTTGAGGGAAATAAGGAGTTGCGTAGGGAGCATTCTCTGCGGAAGGCAGAAAGGGGTGGAGATGGGAAGATGTGACTGGTGGAGTGTCACATTGGATCTGATGGAAATGTCAGAGGTTGCAGAGGTGGGTGGGGTGAAAGTATTCTGCAGGTTTTTGGTCCAAAATGGATGACCTCATATTTACTTACAATAATTCAATTTGTAGTAAGTACATTCATTTATTTGATCTGTTGATATCTATTTATAATTTTACACTTCCACCGCTACTGCTTCCAATATTACGCACGTTTTTGTGTTGTCATCAAACTTGGAAATGTGGCTTTCCATCCCATGATTTAAGTCACTAACAAATAGGTGAGTGGTTGAAATACCACCATCAATGCTAACCTGATACGATTTAAAACAACCTTTCATTTGGAGAACCTGATCATCACTCTCTATCTCCTGCTGCTGAGCAAATTTGTGAACCAGTTTGATAATTTAATTTCAAATCTGTGAGCTTCAATATTTGCCAACTGAAGCACTTAATCAAGTGCTTTCTAAAATATATGTATAAGTAAAATTACAGGCATTACCTTGTAATCTCTAACAGTAAAATTCAATGTTAAACCATCCAGCGATGATAGGTTTGGTTTGTGGATTGTGCTGAGTAAATTAATCTCAGTTGGGATACTAATAAGACATCCACAATTTGCTGAATATCCTCGGAATAAGGCAAAACAAAAAAACAAAACCTCCCCAGGCTCCCAGTCCTGGCTCGAATGCAGCAAACCCTGCTGGGAAGTGTGAATGTGTGGATTCTCGGCAAGTTATACAGTGAGCAGAGCGAGGCTCAGCTGTGATTCCCTGTGCAATTGTACAGCCTGCTGTCAATAAACGTTAAAATGCATTCATGAATAATGGCCTCTTTGAGGTACAAATATGCTTTTCTTGGTAAAACATTTTAAGGGGAAACTACACAATATGTCCAGTCATCAACATAATTAAAAACATTACTCTTAGGTGGACATTTGTTAGAAGTCGGATAGTGCATTATGAAGCTTTTAGTTAAAAATCTGCAGTAAAATTGTTCTGTTTCACTGTATGCCATCCACCACAATAACAAAAATAATATAAAATATATAATACTGGAACTGCCACGTCTGAAACAGGAGCAGGAGCTGCTGCAACTGTAGTGCTTGGGGAGAGAACAGACACGATGTTTCTGGTTATGCTCATATCCTTAGAAGTGGAATAAATTATTGATGAAAGGTGTAGTCTGGCCCCATGAAGATCTCCAAAAATATTCAAGTGTTTGAAGGGTAATTGAAAGGTTGCTTTAAAACATATTGGCACTTGACCTTCCCATAGACAATTCCTGCTTGATTCTGTCCCATGTTTGTGAGAACATAATCCGAGCAGGTTCAGCAGCAACTGTAGATCTGCACTGTTTTTGTTTGTTTGCTTTTTCTTATGTGGTGGAACTTTTTGACCATTTTTAATGAGGTAAAGTCATTGTGATCTCTATATCACTGGAACCAGCTCTGAAAATCAGAGCCTGTGCTCCATGCACCTCTTCTGGAGCTAACATTTCTCTAAACCAAACAAATTTAAGAAAGTCCAATCCATCCAATGTAACTTTCCAGTTTCTTTATTTCATCTATTGGTAATTTGAAAAGAAAAATTCCCACTGTGTAAATGATTTATCTATAATAGAGGGTTTAAACAACGGGTTATTAACTATTGGAGATAAAAGAGATAGATTTCTTAATTTTAGGTTATGTTTTATTTGTTTCCAAGAAACATTACACCTGGAAGATATGAGACTCCTCCTGGCAGGCAAACCAGACCACTTCCAAAAGACGTGGTCTGCATTTATCGACTTACTACAAGTATAAGGTGCAACAGTACTTTAAAAAAGAAATGGTGTCAGGATCTGGTAAGAGGGGGATGAAAAATAACCATATAACCATATAACAATTACAGCACGGAAACAGACCATCTCGGCCCTACAAGTCCATGCCGAACAATTTTTTTTTTTTCCCCTTAGTCCCACCTGCCTGCACTCGTACCATAACCCTCCATTCCCTTCTCATCCATATGCCTATCCAATTTATTTTTAAATGATACCAATGAACCTGCCTCCACCACTTCCACTGGGAGCTCATTCCACACCGCCACCACTCTCTGCGTAAAGAAGTTCCCCCTCATATTACCCCTAAACTTCTGTCCCTTAATTCTGAAGTCATGTCCTCTTGTTTGAATCTTCCCTATTCTCAAAGGGAAAAGCTTGTCCACATCAACTCTGTCTATCCCTCTCATCATTTTAAAGACCTCTATCAGGTCCCCCCTTAACCTTCTGCGCTCCAGAGAATAAAGACCTAACTTATTCAACCTATCTCTGTAACTTAGTTGTTGAAACCCAGGCAACATTCTAGTAAATCTCCTCTGTACTCTCTCTATTTTGTTGACATCCTTCCTATAATTTGGCGACCAAAATTGTACACCATACTCCAGATTTGGTCTCACCAATGCCTTGTACAATTTTAACATTACATCCCAGCTTCTATACTCAATGCTCTGATTTATAAAGGCTAGCATACCAAAAGCTTTCTTTACCACCCTATCTATATGAGATTCCACCTTCAAGGAACTATGCACGGTTATACCCAGATCCCTCTGTTCAACTGTATTCTTCAATTCCCTACCATTTACCATGTACGTCCTATTTTGATTTGTCCTGCCAAGGTGTAGCACCTCACATTTATCAGCATTAAACTCCATCTGCCATCTTTCAGCCCATTTTTCCAAATGGCCTAAATCACTCTGTAGACTTTGGAAATCCTCTTCATTATCCACAACACCCCCTATCTTGGTATCATCTGCATACTTACTAATCCAATTTACCACCTTCATCCAGATCATTGATGTACATGACAAACAACAAAGGACTCAACACAGATCCCTGAGGCACCCCACTAGTCACCTGCCTCCAATCCGATAAACAGCCATCCACCATTACCCTCTGGCTTCTCCCATTCAGCCACTGTTGAATCCATCTTGCTATTCCTGCATTTATACCCAACAGTTGAACCTTCTTAACCAACCTTCAATGAGGAACCTTGTCAAAGGCCTTACTAAAGTCCATATAGACAACATCCACTGCTTTACCCTCGTCAATTTCCCTAGTAACCTCTTCAAAAAATTCAAGAAGATTAGTCAAACATGACCTTCCAGGCACAAATCCATGTTGACTGTTCCTAATCAGACCCTGTTTATCTAGATGCTTATATATATTGTCTCTAAGTATCTTTTCCATTAATTTGCCCACCACTGAAGTCAAACTAACAGGTCTATAATTGCTAGGTTTACTCTTAGAACCCTTTTTAAACAATGGAACAACATGCGCAGTACGCCAATCCTCGGGGACTATTCCCGTTTCTAATGACATTTGAAATATTTCTGTCATAGCCCTGGCTATCTCTACACTAACTTCCCTCAATGTCCTAGGGAATATCCTGTCAGGACCTGGAGACTTATCCACTTTTATATTTTTCAAAAGTGTCAGTACTTCTTTTACTTTGAACCTCATAGTATCCATAGCTACTCTACTAGTTTCCCTTACCTCACATAATACGAAGTTGTTATATCCCTTTTTGCGCGGTTTTCATAATCGAGCTTGTGCTTCTTTTTCTTTCTTTTCTATGGCCTATTTCTTAACTTTTTCCCCTAATTCTTTGTTTAATGGGTTTTTCTTTTTGATCACTCTTTCACACTAACACTTTATCTACTTTCTTTATTTCTATCTTTCCTTAAAGCTTAAAAAATGAAGGGGTACAATAAATGTAATAAGATATATGTGGCTTGTACTACTGTAACTTACTGTACTTCTAATAAATATAAAAAATAAAATGTGGAAAAGAGAAAAATTATTTTTATTATAAATCTACAGGAATTTCATTACCATAAAAATCTAAAATTAAATGTGCTCACGGCATACTTTCCACATGATGGCATGTTATAACTGTAAAAGTAAATAACACCATTTAATTCACGATTCTCATAATAACATCACATTAGCCCAAACATGATTTTGCAGTTGTACTTTATATTTCTAACTTCATAACAAATCCATCTAAAAACTTACAGTGCCATCCATAATGTTTGGGACAAAGACCCATCATTTATTTATTTGCTTCTGTACTTCACAATTTGAGATATGTAATATTAAAAAAATCACGTAGTTAAAGTGCACATTGTCAGATTTTAAACAAGGCCATTTGAATACATTTTGGTTTCACCATGTAGAAATTACAGCTAGTGTTTATACATAGTCCCCTTAATTCAGGGCACAATAAAGTTTGCGACACAGCCATGTTAAGTAAATGAAAGTAGTCTTGCTTAATACTTTGTTGCATATCCTTTGCATGCAATGACTGCTTGAAGTCTGAAATTCATGGACATCACCAGTTGCTGGGTGTGTTCTCTGGTGATTATCTGCCAGGCCTGTATTGCAGTAATCTTTAGCTTATGCTTGTTTTGGGGCCAGTACCCTTCAGTTTTCTCTTCAGCATATAAAAGGCATGCTCAATTGGGTTCAGATCGGGCGATTGACTTTGCCACTCAAGAATTGATCATTTTAGCTTTAAAAAACTCCTTTGTTGCTTTAGCTGTATGTTTGGGACCATTAGGTATGTGAAGAGGAAAAAAATTAGTTAAGACCAAAATTGGACCCTTGAAGACTGAAAAGGGCAAATTTATTATGGGGAACAAAGAAATGGCAGAGGAGTTGAACAGGTACTTTGGATCTGTCTTCACGAAGGAGGACACAAACAATCTCCCTGATGTACTAGTGGCCAGAGGATCTAGGGTGACGAAGGAACTGAAGGAAATTCGCATTAGGCAGGAAATGGTGCTGAGTCGACTGATGGGACTGAAGGCTGATAAATCCCCAGGGCCTGATGGTCTGCATCCCAGGGTACTTAAGGAGGTGGCTCTAGAAATTGTAGACGCATTGGTGATCATTTTTCAATGTTCTATAGATTCAGGGTCAGTTCCTGTGGATTGGAGGGTAGCTAATGTTACCCCACTTTTTAAGAAAGGCGGGAGAGAGCAAATTATATTAGCCTGACATCGGTGGTGGGGAAGATGCTGGCGTCAATTATAAAAGATGATATAATGACACATTTGGATAGCAGTAACAGGATCGGTCTGAGTCAGCATGGATTTACAGAGGAGAAATCATGCTTGGCTAATCTTCTGGAATTTTTTGAGGATGGAACTATTAAAATGGGCAAGGGAGAGCCAGTGGATGTGGTGTACCTGGACTTTCAGAAATCATTTGATAAGGTCCCACATAAAAAATTAGTGGGCAAAATTAGAGTACACAGTATTGGCGATAGGGTGCTGACATGGATAAAAAATTGGTTGGCACGAAACAAAGAGTAGGGATTAACGGGTCTCTTTTCGAATGGAGTCAGTGACTAGTTGGGTACCGCAAAGGTCTATGCTGGGACTGTACTTTTACAATATATATTAATGATTTAGATGAAGGGATTAAAAGTAACATTAGCAAATTTGCAGATGACACAAAGCTGGGTGGCAGTGTGAATTGTGCTATGAAGATGCAGGGTGACTTGGGCAGATGGATACATGGCAGATGCAGTTTCATGTGAATAAATGTGAGGTTATCCACTTTGGTGGCAAAAACAGGAAGGCAGATTATTATCTAAATGGTGTCAAGTTGGGAAAAGGGGAAGTACAACGGGATCTGGGGGTCCTTGTTCATCAGTCACTGAAAGTAAGCATGCAGCTACAGCAGGCAGTGAAGAAAGCGAATGGCATGTTGGCCTTCATAACACGAGGAGTTGAGTACAGGAGCAAAGAGGTCCTTCTGCAGTTATACAGGGCCCCAGTGAGAAAACACCTGTGATTGTGTGCAGTCTTGGTCTCCAAATTTGAGGGAGGACATTCTTGCTATTGAGGGAGTGCAGCGCATGTTCACAAGGTTAATTCCCGGGATGGCGGGACTGTCATATGATGATGGAATGGAGCAGCTGGGCTTGTATACAATGGAATTTAGAAGGATGAGAGGGTATCTTATTGAAACATATAAGATTATTAAAGGTTTGGACATGCTAGAGGCAGGAAACATGTTCCTGATGTTGGGGGAGTCCAGAACCAGGGGCCACATTTCAAGAAGCTGTTCTTTCTCACTACTTTCTGACAATTTACTGATCTCAAGTATTGTACTGCTTCCACTTTGATATTGCTTTAAATGTACCCAAGCCATTCCAAGGCATTTGACAAGAACATGATCAAAAATCTGACAATGAGGCACAGGGTTGGATATTAATCGAAAGCTTATTCAAGAGATGAATCTCAACTAGCATCTTAAAAGGAGGAAAGAGATCAAATATTGAGGTAATTTAATATTCGAGAGCTAATCCATTGACAACTGAGCCATGGCTGTCAGTGAAAACTAGATTAAAGACGTTCACGAGGCCAAGATTTGAGGAACATAAATATCTCAAACAAATATAAGACCAAAGGAGAATATGACCATCAAGACAGACATAAACCAAAGATGAGAATTTTAAGATCAAGGCACAGGCAAACCCCAGTGTAGATCAGCAAGCACACAGGTGATGGCAAATTGGACTCGTGGCAAAGCAGAACACTGGGAGGTACACAAAATTGCTGGAGAAATATAGCGGGTGCAGCAGCATCTATGGAGCGAAGGAAATAGGCGACGTTTCGGGCCGAAACCCTTCTTTAGACTGATGGGGGGTGGGGGGGGGGGAAGAAGGAAAGAAAAAGGGGGGGTGGAGGAGCCCGAGGGCGGATGGATGGGAGGAGACAGCTCGAGGGTTAAGGAAGGGGAGGAGACAGCAAGGGCTAGCAAAATTGGGAGAATTCAACGTTAATGCCATCAGGACGCAAGCTACCCAGGCGGAATATGAGGTGCTGTTCCTCCAATTTCCGGTGTTGCTCACTCTGGCAATGGAGGAGACCCAGGACAGAGAGGTCGGATTGGGAATGGGAGGGGGAGTTGAAGTGCTGAGCCACCGGGAGTTCAGGTAGGTTATTGCGGACTGAGCGGAAGTGTTCGGCGAAACGATCGCCCAACCTCCGCTTAGTCTCCCCGATGTAGATCAGCTGACATCTAGAGCAGTGGATGCAGTAGATGAGGTTGGAGGAGACACAGGTGAACCTTTGTCGCACCTGGAACGACTACTTGGGTCCATGAATGGAGTCGAGGGGGGAGGTGAAGGGACAGGTGTTGCATTTCTTGCGGTTGCAACGGAAAGTGCCCGGGGAGGGGGTGGTACGGGAGGGAAGGGAAGAATTGACAAGGGAGTTGCGGAGGGAGCGGTCTTTGCGGAAGGCAGACATGGGGGGAGATGAGAAGATGTGGCGAGTGGTGGGGTCACGTTGGAGGTGGCGAAAATGGCGGAGGATTATGTGTTGTATTTGCCGGCTGGTGGGGTGAAAGGTGAGGACCAGGGGGACTCTGCCCTTGTTGCGAGTGTGGGGATGGGGAGAGAGAGCAGTGTTGCGTGGTATGGATGAGACCCTGGTGCGAGCCTCATCTATGGTGGCGGAGGGGAATCCCCGTTCCCTGAAGAACGAGGACATTTCCGATGCCCTGGTATGGAATGTCTCATCCTGGGAACAGATGCGGCGTAGGCGGAGGAATTGGGAGTAGGGGATGGAGTCTTTACAGGGGGCAGGGTGGGAAGACGTGTAGTCCAGATAGCCATGTGAGTCAGTTGGTTTGTAGTGTATGTCGGTCAGAAGTCTGTCCCCTGCGATGGAGATGGTGAGGCCAAGGAATGATAGGGAAGTGTCGGAAATGGTCCAGGTGTATTGGAGTGCCGGATGGAAGTTGGTGGTGAAGTGGATGAAGTCAGTCAGTTGTGTGTAGGTGCAGGAGGTGGCTCCAAAGCAGTTGCCAATGTAACGGAGTTAGAGGTCGGGGATGGGGCCCTCTGTCCAGAACACAATGTTCATTTTCAGGATGTGGGCATCACAGACAAATGCCACTTCCTGATTGTCCTTGAGAGGATAATGGTGAGTGACCTTCTTGAACTCCTGCAATCCTTCAGTTGCTTTTGAAGAGAGACTTCCAAAACCTAGGCCCAACTATGATAAAGGTGAGACAATAATTTGCAGCAATCAGGGCACCAGGTAATTTCAAAGGGTGGTGCTGTGTTCATGTGCCTGCTGTGTTATCTATTTTGATAGAGGTTGCTGGTTTGGGAGGTGCTGCTGATGTAGCCTCAGATCAGCTTCTGTAGAGATTTGGATGATCTCAATTTTGCAGTGTGTAGAATGAGGAAGGCAGGTCAGGAGTGAGTTAGAATAGTCAAGTAAAGACAAATGATGTGGATGACTGTTTAAAATCTACTTTTGATTATAATAGGATTAAATCTGGTAGTCACACTCTTCTTGTGAAATTAACAGCAAAGACTAGTTCCCTTGTGTCTATGCATGTGTATAAGTGAGTAACAATCCACTCTGTCCAGAACTTGACATTGTCTGTAATGCAATGATAAAAGAGTTTGATGCAAAGTTGAATCCCAAATTGAGAGGCATGCCTCCTCCTTTGCTTCCAACAGTTCCCCGAGAGATAGTTGGTTCAAAAATAGTGTGGCAGAAAGAGAAGGAAAAGAGACCAAATTCAGCTCTTTCACCGGGGTGGGTGATTGCAACCTTCATGTGGTCCGCCCTGTTTTGACAAATGCAATCAACCCAGCGTGCACAATCAAATAAGATCAAATAGAACTAGTTGTCCAACAACTTTAGGCTGTGCATGCCATACGCAAGAAGAAGAAGAAGCTCTTTCCCCACGTTTGATCGTTCTTCAAACACAGCTTCACCATGTTGTAGGTTCCAGGACGAAGATATCCCTGTATTAATGGGTTATCGCAGGTTTATATAGCCACACCAATTAACACAGTTAAAGTGATTTACTGCTTTTTATCGCATTCTTACAAAAGATTGCTAAACCCCATCATGACATCCTGCAATTTGACCAAAAATTCCATAGTTTTTCCCCTGTGTACTTCAATATGATGTCCCTTCCACAAATCGGTCCGTGAAAAATGGTCCACTAATTAGTGTCCTGGAAAAGCTTCCTGATGTCGAATAACTTTAAACTAATTTAAAATTGCCACTGCCTTGTTTGTGTTTAAACTGGAACCAATTACCCACTCAATTGCAACAAAAACCTTGATTTGCTTTCACACCAAGTACCTACTCAGACAGTACAGTTATTCCTTGTTGACATTTATAATGCTGCCAAGCAAAGAAGCAAATAGGCCAGTTAAGCACAATTATTGAATCTGTGAACTGTTAAGAATCCTGCCATTTAGATTGTATATGTGGAAGATAAAGTAATTTGTCTATCATATGCTGTATCTTAATTTATCTGCACAGCTGCTTGGTTCGGGTTCCAAGATTCTTTTGGTAACTTGGAATGACTCCACAGTTTCAAATTTAACAGCAATTACAATAACTCCTCAACTTACAATGGTGTTACGTTCTTATAAACCCATCGTAAATTGAAAATGTTAATCTTGAATTCTGAAATGGGAGCAGAAAATGCTGAAAATCGTAAGTCGAAAATGTGCCTCTGGGCTCACTCACATCTTCACCACCATGGGTGTACAACGGCCGTGTAGCCCAGAAAACCTGGCTACTGGTTGGGCAGAGGCCGCGTCCTGCTGAACCGACCCCAGCCCTCGCTGCCTGGCCCAGCCCAGCCCCTGGTCCACAGCCCAGTGCCCGGTGAGGGTACCGGATCCCCGCCGGCCATCAGAGGGCCTGTGTGCAGGGACCTCCCCCACCTGGCAGACACCCCCTGACCCACTCACACACCTTCGTCCGGAGCGACTGGTGAAGTGTTTCAACGGCAGTGGGTCGGATGAAGAGCTTGAACTGGGGGCCCCGGTGAATTCCAGCCGCACAAAGACTTTCTGAACTCACCGCCTCAAAGTTTCAGAAAATCCCACAGGGAGAACATAATCAGACATCACGGATTCAGACCGTTTGGCCCAACTAGTCTGTTGACTAAGTTGTCTATGAGCTATGGTGAGGTGCTGTACTGTGGGAGGGGCGGTACAGAGGGAGTGCCAAGCTGTGGGAGGGGCGGTACAGAAGGAGCACTACGCTGTGGGCGGGGAGCAACACGGTACACCTTCGACGCTGGCAACACAGTACACTGTAGAGTATCAGTTGTTTACACTCGTGATCGCGTGGCTGACTGGGAGATGTGGCTCGCTGCCATTGCCCAGCATCACGAGAGAGTATCGTACCACATGTTGCTAGCCCGGGAAAAGATCAAAATTCAAAATTCGAAGTACGGTTTCTACTTAATGTGTATCACTTTTGCACCATCGTAAAGTTGAAATATTGTAGGTTGAAGCATCGTAAGTCGAGGAGCATCTGTATCACATTTGTCACTGCAAGGACTAAACAATGTTGATAGGCTCTGGAGATGCTTTCTGACCCTGAAACAACTTTAAGACAACTTGCTTTGTAAGGCACAGATCTGCTCGCTGCTCAGCCAGGTGCAGATAGGAAGATTTGAAGGGATGGTGCTTTGTTTGTGTGCCTGCTGTATTATCCATATTCATAAGATGTTGCTGGTTTGGGAGGTGCTGCTGGCGTTCCCAACTGGGTTGTGCGCAACAAGGGCAGAGAGTTACTGCAAACCGCCAACTCTGAACCTGGCCTTGCTGTCGGATTTGAGGAGTTTGTCTCACGGTTAGTTTAGGGGGATGAGGATAGTTTAGATGGGGCATCTTGATCTGCATGAACAAGTTGGGATGAAGGGCCTGTTTCCATGCTGTAAGACTATGTAAGTGTAAGACACACTGTAGAATAGGTGCAATTGTTCTGCAGATGATCCAGGGGCGATTTATGATCACATTGGCAGGGTTGGAATTTTTGTTTCACTTTGAAGAAAGATTTGATAACGGATTGTATTCCCTGCAGCAACGGAGATGAAGAAAAGACTTAGTTGAGGTGAATAATATCATGAGACTAAGACCTGTTTCATTTAATAAGAGGGTAAGATGGTGGTTTAAACTGAAGATAGACACTAAAAGCTGGAATAACTCAGCAGGACAGACAGCATCTCTGTTGAGAAAGAATAGGTGATGCTTCGGGTCGAGACCTTCAGACTGAAAAAGTTGAAAACCAGCAATAAACAGAATGATTGGAGATGTGTGTTATCCGGAAGTGGCGGCGCTGTTGACTGGCTGCGGCTCGCCTGCAGTCCGTTTGTTTTTACTTTTTTGTGTTGTTTTTTCCGTTTTGTGTAGTTAGGTTTTTGGTTTTTAGGTTGTGTTTATGTGGGGGGGGGGGGGGTTGAAACGGGGTTTGCTGTCTCTTCCTTCGGGGGAATGCAACTTTTTTTGTCGTATCCCCCTTCTCTGCCTCCGTCTGCGCTGAGGCCTAATGGCGGAGCTGGCGACCTCGAGGCTCCGGAGGCAGAACCTGTCAGGACTCGCCTTGGGCTCGCTCCCGTGAGGGTGGTCCGGCTCGGGGCTGGAACGGCGCTCCCGAGGGGGCGGTCTGGCGCGGGGCTGAGATGCTCCCGTCGGGGCGGCCCAGCCCGAGGGAAATGGTGCTCCCGTCGGGGCGGCCCAGCTCGAGGGAAACGGCGCTCCCGTCGGGGAGGCCTGGCGCGGGGTTGAGACGCTCACGTGAGGGTGACCCGGCTCGGGGCTGGAACGGTGCTCCGGTGACTGAGACGGCGTTCTGGCGGCGGCGGCCTGAGCCCAGGGTTTGGCCGCAGGCCAGTGGACGACGTCGTCTACAGCTGCGTCCGCTGGACTGGAGGGCGGCAGCTTCGACCACCCCGGGCCGCGGTGTTTGAACTGGCCCGTTCGCGGAGCTCGGTGAGCCGCGGGACTGATTTGCCATCGCCCGGTGGGGTATCGCCTCAGCGCAGAGGGAGAAGAGGAGGGAAGAGACTGCAGCCCTAAGATGATTTTTGTCTCCATCACAGTGAGGATGTGCTTGGTGGACTCACTGTGGTGGATGTTAATTTGTGTTTACTGTCTGTTCTGTTGTCTATTATTGTACTATTGTATGTATGACTGCAGGCACGAAATTTTGTTCAGACTGAAAGGTCTGAATGACAATAAAGGAAATTCAATTCAATTCAAAATCCAACTAAAGGCAGTAATCAGAATCATGTGTTCATCTTTATTGGCGCGTCACCATAATAAATATTACAGAAAAAAAATTAATGGGGTGGCACGGTGGCGCAGCGGTAGAGTTGCTGCCTTGCAGCACCACAGCCCCAGATTTGATCCTCACTACGGGTGCTGTCTACACAGTATTTGTACATTCTCCTTATGACCACATGGTTTTCTGTGGAAATTCCGGTTTCTCCCACATCTGAAAGAAGTGCAGGTTTGTAGATTAATTGGCTTCTGTAAATTGTCCCTGGTGCGTAGGATACAACTGGTGTATGATAGATTGCGGTCAGTGTTGACTTGGTGGGCTGAAGGGCCTGTTTCCATATATAGGTTTTACATATATATCTTAATTTCATTGAACCATATACGGTTGAATATGTGGCATTATTTACATATTGTTTCACAGATTTGTCTTTGGCTTCCAGTCCAGCAGCCGCTTCTACGTGGTGATGTGGAAGCAGGTCACCCAAACCTACTGGGAGGAGAAGCTGTTCCCCATCACAGGCCGAGAGGGGGGGAACACCTGTGCAATGCTCTCCGAAGAGACTGGCAACACCCTCGGACAGGTGCAAACTTTATGGCACAACCCCAATATCGGCTGAAAGGATTACACCGCCTACAGGTGGCACATGATTCATCGACCCTAAACAAGCTTCATCAGGATGGTTGTCAATGAAGAGAGTGAGAACTGGTTGCCATACCATTGGTTTGATGGACCTTGGGGTACTATTGAACTGGTGGCCATACCTTTGGTTTGGTGGATTTTGGGGTACTGTGATACATTATGGCTCTATCATTCTGCTAATCATTGCTCTAATGCTTGCGACCATTGTGTGTACCTACCAAGGACTGTGTATGATTATCATATTTGATAAAAAGGAGGGAATGAAAGAGCTAATAGTCAAATCTAATATAGTTTACAAAATGGAGTTGTTCTTCTACAAAAGCATGGTCTAGTAGAACAAAGGAATGGCTCGGTGCCAAATCTGAATTACTTTGCAAATTATATGGAACACAATATGGAGGACAGGTTGTCTTTTTAATAGAGACATTCAGATGGAAACCTGTGTAATAACATGTGCTTCTTTCAAGGCCATAAAGAAGCCAAGATTGAAAAAAATAGCTGACGCTCCAGAGATAAGTAATAACTTGGTATTGGATGAGCTTGATTTGGACCCAGCTTTTCCCATATTCTGAAAGGCTATAGATTCTTTCAGTCATGTCATATTTAGAAGCCTGAGAAGCACTAAGCAACTGTTGCTCTCATTGTAGATCTTGCCAGTCCCGTCTGACGAATCGATTAAAGATTGCCTTGGATAACCTTTGACCAGTTTGTTGCTGTCTGCTTTTTAAGAGATGAACTTTGACACAGTGATATGCGAATTACCATACAGCCATACGAAAAAAAAGCAACAAGCCACACAACTACATAAAAGTTAACATAAACATCCACCACAGTGGATCCCCACATTCCTCACTGTCATGGAAGGCAAAAAAGGCCAATCTTCTTCCTCGTTATTCTCCCGCGATCGGGGCAATCGAAGCTCCTGCAGCCGGCATTCGAAGCTCCCTCGTCGGGGCGGTCGAAGCTCCTGTGGCTTGGGACAGCGAGCTCCGTGATGTTAGATCCACAAGCACCCACGGTTGGAGCTCCAAGAATGATCCCTGGCAAAAGGATGTTAAAGTCCCGTGGGCTCCCCGCGGTGGAGCTCTCAAAAGTCGGTCACCAGCAAAAGCCGCCAACTCCTAGATGTTAGGCCGCAGTGCGGACGGAGATATGATACGGGGGAAAATTGCATTTCCGTTGAGGTAAGAAATTCAAAATAGTTTTCCCCCAAACCCCCCCCCCCCCCCACATAAAACAAGCTAAAGAACACTAAAAACATACATTTAACACATAGTATTAAAACACAAAGAAGGAAGAGACAGGCGGACAGTTGGCAAGGCAGGCTGCTGGCGCCACCCGGTGGTCTGGATGATGTCAAATTTACGAGGTTTTTGCTAGTTGCTGATTTTCTGTTTTTTGTAAACCAGCATCTGCAGTCTCTTGTTTCTAGAAAAACATTGCCTGCTTCTGCTGATAGTCACATGTACCAAGTTACTGTGAGAATACATTGCTCTGTATTCTATCCAGGTACATCAAACCATACATGTACCAAACAAGTGTGTCCTTCTATTGTACCTCATCTCTCACTGAAGGTGATTCTCATTTGGAAAAACACAGTGAGCATTGTGAAATAGCAATGAGGGCAAGAAAAGAACAGCCCCTCAGTAAAAGCATAAAACAGCATGTGACTAATTGTTAACCTCTCGATGATAAAAAAAAAAGCTTTTTCGTATCAGTGCAAAAAATGAATAAAGTTAAATGAGGTGGAACGATAAATACAAATCCTGTGTTACTACCCTTTGCTGAGTTCAACTTGACATGGCACCAAGGAGCTTGTGGAAGATGAACTCAGTACAAAGGAGGATGCAGGTTGTGGAGAGGTATTGGGAAAAAGTCAACCTGCGCAGAGGAAGGTTGATGCTCCTGCTGGATCGTTCAGCATAGCTGCAGGTGTTCCCCAGGCCACCATTCTGTGTGCAAATATCATCAGCTGCTCCATCAGTAACCGCTAGATTCAAGAACACCTTTTTCCCATCATCAATCTCTTGACCGGACCTCTCATATCTTCCAATCTATCTTGTTATGGACTTTAAACTATTTTTTATCTGCGTTCTCTGGGTAGCTGTAACATTCTGTTCTGCACTCAGTTTATTTTGAACTACCCGATGTACTCGTGTATGGTGTGATTTGCCAGAGAAATGTTTTTCATTGTATCTCAGTATACATGATGATAATCAAAAAATACCAATACCTTCACTAGGTCCTTCCAAAGAGAGAAATGAAGAGTAAGTTCATGCTGCCAACTTTATGAGAAACTTGGAGATTATTTTTTGTTCAGAATTGCTGAATATATATAGTGATGTTGGTATTATAGAGGCACATCAGCGCCTCTACTTCCTGAGAAGATTACCGAGAGTCGGTTTGTCTCTCTCCAAGGAGGACTCTCTCTAACTTCTACAGCTGCACAGTAGAGAGCATGCTGACCGGTTGCATCGTGGCTTGGTTCGGCAACTTGAGCGCCCTGGAGAGGAAGAGACTACAAAAAGTAGTAAACACTGCCCAGTCCATCATCGGCTCTGATCTCCCTTCCATCGAGGGGATTTATCGCAGTCGCTGCCTCAAAAAGGCTGGCAGCATCATCAAAGACCCACACCATCCTGGCCACACACTCATCTCCCTGCTACCTTCAGGTAGAAGGTACAGGAGCCTGAAGACTGCAACAACCAGGTTCAGGAATAGCTACTTCCCCACATCAGGCTATTAAACCTGGCTCGGCCAAAACTCTGAACATTAATAACCCATTATTTGTTATTTGCACTTTATCAGTTTATTTATTCGTGTGTTTTGTAGTCAATGCCTATTATGTTCTGTGTGCTGAAGCAAAGCAAGAATTGCTTTGTCCTATCAGGGACACATGACAATAAACTTGATCTTGAACTATTATATTTTCAATTTTAAAAGTGCAGAGTTTAACGAGAGTGCGAGATAATGACTGGGTTCCACATAAATCTTGCTGTTGTAGAATGTGATAAAGTAAGCAAGAAACAAGACTAGAAATGATGAGGAATCTAAATGAGATTACGTAGTTAAAAAAGCAAACTGCTGGAGGAATTCAATGAACCAGACAGCATCCGTGGTGGGTAAAGATTAGATGAAGTTTCAGGTAAGTCTGAAGAATGACCCCGACCTAAAAAGTCACCTGTCCATTTCCCTCCACAGATGCTGGCTGACCCACTGAGTTCCTCCAGCAGTTTGTAGACACAGTGGTCTAAATAAGCTTGGCCTTGATTTTGTAATTAGTGGCAGATAAATGATGCTTAGCTTAAATTACATTCATTGATTGACATTTTGTGAGTTTAAGTGGAAAATTACACGATTCTTCAAACCGGGACATATGGGGGGGGGGAGGGAAAGCTAGTTTGAATCCCTCCAAATCTAGCTCATATACCCCTATTCTACAATAAAAGGGAACACATAAAAGAGAAAAGGGGCGCCATAGTGAAGACAGCCAGCAGGATCATTGGTGCCCCACTCCCTTTCCTGTTGGAGATCTCCAAGAAGCGGAGCATCAGTAGAGCCATCTCCATCATCAAGGACCCCTATCACCCATCACACCACATCTTCTCCATTCTGCCATCTGGGAAGAGGTACAGGAGCATCAGCTGCAAAACCAGCAGGATGCTCCACAGCTTCTTCCCACAGGCAATAAGACTGATTAACGGACTGTGTCCCCTCCCCAAATATCGTTCACCAACACATTCAACCTCGTCCATACTTTGACAGCTAGGCACCTGTCAAAGTAAAGCCACTGTCGGTCGGAATGTCTCTTTTTTATTCTATTGTAAATTTTAGGCCTACTTTCTGTTTTTAGACATGGTCATTTTAATTTGTTTTTAAAGCTCTGTATTTATCCTTTTTTTTTTACTAACTACACTGAATGGAAACTGATCGAGTAACGTTTTTTTGTTTCCTCTGAGTATGCAAGTACTCAGTGAAAATGATATTAAATACATACTGAAATACTGAATACTAATACTGAATAGTGGCGCAGCAGTAGAGTTGCTGCCCTACAGCGCCAGAGACCCTGGTTTGATCCTGACTACGGGCGCTGTCTGTACGACGTTTGTATATTCTCCCTGTGACTGCGTGGGTTTTCACCGGGTGCTCCGGATTCCTACCACTTTCCAAAAACGTACAGGTTTATATGTTAATTTGGCTTCGGTAAAAATTGGAAATTGTCCCTAGTGTGTAGGATAGTGCTTGTGTATGGGGATTGCTGGTCAGCGCGGACTTGGTGGGCCGAAGGACCTATTTCTGCGCTGTTTCTCCAAAGTAAATCTAAACATATTTTGCTCCCAGGAAAAATCTATTGACTGAAATCAAAATTTCTTTTTGAGTACTGAATGAATACTTCTAGACTCAGTTAACGTCCATGGGGGATATTAAAGAAGTATCTTTAATTTGTCACTAACTTGGCTCTGAATTGTCCATGTGTTTGCACAAGGATGAGGGAAGTCAGCAAGTTGTGCACCAGTTCGGGTGGCTATTTAAACTTATCATTGTTCCATCCGCATAATAGCTCATTCATTGCCGCTGGTGCCTCTGTTTCCTTTGACAAATCTTAGTAGAGAATGCCTGTGTGGATACGGATTTTACAGCCTTGGAGACTTCTACCCTGACAAGCTCAGGTTTTGAGGTTCCTTTGGTGTATTTGACAGCATGTAAAGAGAGGAAGGCTATCATCAACTTCAGCAGTAACAGTGTGCCATGAAGAGATCAAGAGATGGGTGCCCCGGAGCGAGACTTGCAGATGGAAGTGGATAAAGGGGCTCATTATTCATCTCTGAATGAGAAAACAGCGAGTGGATTCAAAGGGGAAAACCATCTCCAATCAGCCACTTACACTGCTGTCAGTTGCCATAGTATAATAAAGATTCACTTTGTGTAAAGCATAATAAATAAATCTCACTCTCCGCTTCCAGTACCAGCACCAACTCCAACCGTTGCACATTATTCTACCCTAAATGGCAGGATGAGCTGGGGGATTCACTTTAGGAACACTGAAGGAATGTCATTTATTACCTGTTATCTTGCATTCCCACAACCAAACCCCCCGGTCACCATGCCTGATTGGTGACTCTACCCAGCTCCTGAATGTTCATGGAACTGCTGGTGCTCTTTCTATAGTCCCAGGCAGACCATTTTCACCCAGGAAAAGTGCACATTGCCAAACGTGTAAAACACGCAAACCACTGCTACAACCGTGCAGCGCATCCATTCGATACACCAAAACCTCGAGGCTGTTTTGTGCCATTCACAAGCTACTTGTGCTGGAAACCTTGCGTCACAATTTTCTCTCCCATCCTCTCTCTCTCAACAGGCCCCCCTCCTCCCCTCCACCTCGCAACTGCCACTGACATAACCAGATAGAGTAAAACTCCATTCATTCAGCACACTCGGTACATTGATAAAACGGAATTAACAGATGTTATTCTATTATTTTTTCCACATTTAATTCAATTTTTTTTTAATTTTGTGCAGTAGAATAATATTTTTCCATTGAACCAGGAAAGTTTCAAAGGATTATACCCAAGAACAAATTTAATTTAAAGGGAGTGTGTGAATCCAGGCCAGATGAGTAAAAGGGAGCACCATTAACCAGGCCCTAACGAAGAGAAACATGGGAACCGTGGCCCTTATGTTTGAAATGTGAGCACGTGAGCCAGGGCCCCAGCGAGCGGTTGGAAAACATGGCACACGTCACCTAGTGAGCCAGAAATCAAACCACAGTGAGATTTGAATAGCTGTAGAGCAGATTATTGGAGCTTTACGGTATTTCACTTTTGCTAATGTGTGTGTGACGGATCTTTGGAAGGTGTAATTTGAAAAAAACAGATGAGATTGTTGACTAGTGTTTCATAAAATCTTATACTCAGCATTAATATTTAGAAATAAAGCTGAGTAACATAAAATGTTGAATCAAACTTGACAGGAAAAATAATATATAAACCCAGCTTGTAATATTTTATTCATATTTTTCTAAATGGTAAATCTATAGTGTTCTACTTTTTTCTCTGAGCAGAATCTAAATAGGTGAATTGCTTAGCTTTTAACATTTCTGAAATATTTTCACATTGTGTGATACAGTGGCAGTTTAGTTTTAAACTTTCTCTATTGATTATATATATTTGATCACTATTAGTTGCTTGCAATTCAAGGCTGTTTGGAATCGAGGGTACTTCCCAATATTATACGCATGAAACCTTTGGTCATGAATTTATTGTTTCCTTTAATAATGACAATTTATTCAATACAATCTTCATTTTATATCCCCCCCCCAGTCCTTCTCACTCCTCTCCTCTCCTCTCCTTCAAACATGAACCTACTCTGGAATAGATTCCTGCGCACACCAGCTGCCCTCTGGTATCGTACTCTGATGACCATGATATGTCACCATATAGAATGGATATAGACAAGCTGTTCATTATTTGGTACTTACGACAAGCAGAACTTCTTACTGATTTATTTTGTAACCTTTCTGACCTAAGGTTTGCTGATGTCACAGACTCTATCTTCCTGGGAGTGTAATGGTTCAGCACTAACAAATCTCAAGCCTGGGTTCCTTAAGATGCAGAGGCTGGCATCTTGTCTCCTCTCACACCATCAAATGATGTTGGCATGGACATGGAGGGCCAATGGGCTGTTTCCATGTTGTATGACGATGACTCTATGAGACCTTCAAGAGTAGAAGCTGTAACTCCATAATCGACGTTATAAGGACATACCTTATAGACACATTCACAGCTTCCATTTAACTGGCAAGGAACAAGATAGTGAATTTCTGCTGCAGTATTGCTGCCAAATCTCCAATTTACACTTCCTTTGGCTTCAGCATTCTGGTTGCAGTGTGGAATTGGTGAACTTGCACCAATTATTCCAGCTTATACACAACTTACACAAATACGTGCGTAGTTCCATTCATCTTCCAAACATTTGAAACATTAAACCATGTGTCTGGCATACAAGGCTCCGCTGCATTAATTTTCCCTTCTATCTCTATTCCAAGTACACATAAATTTAAATTTTGCGGTAATGGCACTTGAACAATTACTTTCTGTCGTCTGATTTATCTGATAATGTCACCATTATCAAATCATTCTAATGCCTGTTTTGTACACAAAGACGAAGCATATACATAGTTATTTTTCATCTCAGCCAGGACAAATGACGACAGCCCCTGCTGAACTGGCAATAAAATCAGAATCTGTACAGTTCCAGGAATAGTCATTTTCAAAATTGACTGATTTATCTTACACTTATTTTGTTGTAAAGTGATTCATCCTAAGCATTCCTCCAAGGAAAAGTAAATCATATTACAAGTCAACTGCTGTCACATCAGACGTATTTTTAGACTGGCTTACAAAACATAAAAATAGCACAGATCTATTTCACTGAGTATGATGGATCTATTATTTCTGCATCATCACAGGGTTAGCAGCAATATTTCAATTATTAATAAAGTTCAATATGTCACAGCTCTATCTTTTGATTTATAGTATCTCACAGCTGTTAGAGGGGGTATTGGTTGTGTGAAGTGTGAAGACAGAGTTCCCCATTACTTTTTTAATAATTTGCTCACAAAATGTCCATATTGTTCATAATACCAGCATTTGTTGTCCATCCCTGATTGATCTTGAACTAGAGAGGCAGTTAAAAGTCAACTGCGTAGTTACATTGGACTCAGATGCAAGTCAATCTGTAGAATTCTTCCTTTGAAGGACATTAGTCATTCAGATAGGTTTCTGAGCCAATTGAGTAGTTTCATGGCTTCTGTTACTGAGGCTAGTGCTTTTTATTCAAAAATCCAGAATTACATAATTGCTTGAATTGGAATGTCCCATCTACCCCAGAAGATTTCACATGGCCGTCCGAAGGGGGTGGGGGTGCGTTGGGTGCAACCCTTTGTTTCCACAGAGTAAGAAAAAATCCTGAGGAAAAAGAAAAAAAATCGGGGGAAATAAATAAATAAATAAATAAATCGGGGGGGGGGGGGGGGGGGGAGCCTCACCAACGGCTTGCCTGGCGACCAGGAGACCGTCCTCGCGTCGCCAGGCGGGAGTGGCTGAATCTGAACCCAGCGGCTGTATCCCCAACACCAGACCCACTCCCCTTCGCCTCCCCCACGCCACCCCCTCTGACCCCCGCTGTGCCCATGCCACCCCCGCTGCCCCATGCCACCCCCGCTGGGCCCACGCCCCCCCGCTGGGCCCACGCCACCCCCGCTGGGCCCCCGCCATCCCCGCTGGGCTCAAGCCACCCCCATTGGGCCCAGGCCACCCCCGCTGTGCCCACACCACCCTCGCTGACCCCCACTGGGCCCACGCCACCCCCGCTGACCTCCACTGGCCCATGCCACCCCCGCTGGACCCTGGGGGATGTGGGAGGGGAGAGAGAGATGGGGGAAGGAAGAGGGAAAGGGGGATTGTCTTTAGTGAGATCGCAAAATTAAGGTAGGTTTTAGAGCTATTATATTTTATCCTCCATATGAGTAATATGAAACAATATCAAATAATATCAAAGTTGGAACTGCTTTCTTTTCCTTGATAACAATACTGACATAAATACACATTTTAATGGGATCATTATATACAGATGTAACATTTCCATTTCGGATTGGGGGGGGTGCAACTGTGCATCAAGCCAATAGCCTAATCGTTAATGAGTTTAAAGAAAGCCTAATTTTTAAAGAGCTGAGAAGAGGAATCGGAGCTGTCAAGGAAAGGGACTCTGGGAAATTCATGGCTAGTGACTCTTCTTCAGTTTGGAAGGGCATGCAAGAAATCACCAGTTATAAGTGGAAAGCCCCCCGCTCTTTGGACAATCGTCAGCTGACGAACTACCTGAATGAGTTTTACTGCAGGTTTGAAAATCAGAAACGTAACCCTGGTACCCCCTCCCCAACAAACACAGCCAGACCCCAGTCTGCAAAGAATGGACCCCGCACCCTCTCCTTCCCATTCACCACCTCACACCTAAGGCAAGACTCCAATAATGAAAAGAGTGGACCCTTTCCCACCCCCACCAACACTTCACACCCAATCACTCATTTTTAACCAGTCTCTGCAAAGATGCACTGTCCCTACCTGCTTCAAAGTCTCTACTATTGTCCATGTACCCAAAAAGGTAAGGATTACCGGTCTTAATGACTACAGGCTTGTCGCATTGACCTCTGTAGTCATGGAGACCGTTGAAAGGCTTGTGCTGGCCAAGCTGAAAAATATCACAATCCCTCTGCTGGTCCCTCTGCATTTTGCATATTGGGCCAATAGATCTGAGGATGATGCAGTCAATCCGGGCCTACACTTCATCCTCCAGCACCTAGACCGCCAGGGGACCTATGCGAGGATTTTGTTTGTTGATTTTAGCTCTGCATTCAACACCATTGTGCCAGAGCTACTACGCTCCAAACCTTCTGAGTTGAATGTGCCTGAACCCCTCTGTCGGTGGATCACCAGCTCCCTGACAGACAGGAAGCAGCATGTGAGATGGCAAAGCATATCTCGCACCAGCAAACGCTCAGCATAGGAGCACCGCAAGATGCGTACACTCCCCTCTCCTCTACTCTCGCCACACCAATGACTGCACCTCCACAGACACCGCTGTCAAGCTTCTCAAGTTTGCGGACGACACATCCCTGATTGGACTGATCCAGGATGGGGATCTCTGTACTCTTTTCAATTTGACATCTTTCCTATAACCTGGTGCCCAGAACTGAACACAATATTCTAAATGCGGTCTCACCAATGTCTTATACAACTGCAGCATGACCTCCCAACTTCTGTACTCAATACTCTGACTGATGAAGGCCAAAATGCCAAAATACATTTTGACCACCTGATATACCTCCGACACGACCTTCAAGGAACCATGCAACCATCAACCATTCCTCTGCCCACCTGGCTAATTGATCCAGATCCTGCTGCAATCTTTCACAACCATCTTCACTATTTGCAAAACCACTCACGTCTGTATCATCAGCAAACTTGCTAATCTTGCCCTGTTCTGTGACGTTTCACAGAGTGCTGGAGTAACTCAGCGGGTCAGGCTGAGTATAGAAGTTGGGAGGTCATGTTGCAGTTGCATAAGAAGTTGGTGAGGCCGCATTCAGAGTATTGTATTCAGTTCTGGGCACCATGTTATAGGAAATATGTCATCAAACTGGAAAGGATACAGTGAAGATTTATGAGGATGTTGCCAGGACTAGAGAGCCAGAGCTATAGGGAGAGGTTGAGTAGGCTGGGACTCTATTTCATGGAGCACAGGAGAATGAGGGATGATCTAATAGAGGTGTATAAAATCATGATTTGAATAGATATGGTTGAGTCTTTTGCCCAGAGTAGGTGAATCGAGGAGCAGAGGACATAAGTTTAAGGTGAAGGGCAAAAGATTTAATAGGAATCTGAGGGGTATGTTTTCCCACACAAAGGATGGTAGGTGTATGGAACAAGCTGCCAGAGGTGGTAGTTGAGGAGGGGACTATCGCAACATTTAAGAAACAGTTAGACAGGTACATGGATAGGACAGGTTTGGAGGGATATGGGTCAAATGTGGGCAGGTGGGACTAGTCCAGGCCGAAGGGCCTGTTTCCACACTGTATCACTCTATGGCTCTATCTATCTTTCCCTCTCAAACCCATTCTCCTGCCTTCTCCCCATTACCTCTGACACCCGTATCAATCAAGAATCTATCAATCTCCTCCTGAAAAATGTCCATTGACTTGACCTCCCCAGCTGTCTGTGGCAATGAATTCCACAGTTCACCATCCTCTGACTTAAGAAATTCCTGCTCATCTCCTTCCTAAAGGAATGTCTTTTAATTCCGAGGTTGTGGCCATTGGTCCTAGACTCTCCCACTAGTGGAAACATCCACTCCATCCAGGTTTTTACCAGGCTGGGACAGACTGCAACAGCTTCACACCATGTCCCAAAGCTCGTGTCCTGTCCTGCATCACCCAAGGCAGCAGAGACATTATAGGAGAGGACAAGCACCGTAACAAAGTAGCTCACGATGGTTTGGGTAACATTCAAGAAAGTCTATGCATGCCACATCATGAATATTACTGAAGAATGGTCTTGACCCGAAATATAATCTCCAGAGATGTGGCCTGACTCACTGAGTTACTCCAGCACTCTTGACATGTCATCTATCCATGTTCTCCAGAGATGCTGCCTGACCCGCTGAGTTACTCCAGCACACTGTGACATGTCACCTATTCATATTCTCCGCAGATGCTGCCTGACCCACTGAGTTACTCCAGCACTTTGTGCCTATTTTCCCTTCACCCATCTGCCCAAGCCCACTCCCCCCCCCCCCCCCCCCCCCTTTCCTTTGTTCCTTTCCACCCATAAACCTCTCTCTGTCTTTACATTTCACTCCTCTTTCAAATCTGCCCTACTTATCTACATTCATTTTTCTTCTTAGCTTTTCAGTCATAGAATGATGCAGTGTGGGAACAGGCCCTTCAGCCCAACTTGCTCGCACCGACCAACATGTCCCATGTAAACTAGTCCCACTCACACGCGTTTGGCCCATATCCATCTAAATCTGCCCTATCCATGTACGTGTCCAAATGTCTCTTAAACATTAAGATAGTCCCAGCCTTAACTACATCCTCTGGCAGCTCGTTCCATACACCCAGCACCCTCTGTGTGAAAAAGCTACCTCTCAGATTCCTGTTAATTTCTGAAATATTGGTCATAAATTTGGTGCAAAAATGCTCCAAATAAAGCTCAGAATGCATCAGAGAGCATCTAAAACCCCAGAGCTTCTCTTAAGCGGGCCCTGGACCCTGGCATCGAGGGACTTCACGCTTCGCGCTCATGATGTGCGCAGCTCGCACACTATTTCACATTAAATTTTTTGTAATCCTGTCATGCCCCCCCCCCCCCTTTTTGGAAAGCTTCGTACAGGCCTGTTTCAACTCACATTTCCAGACCAGAACACTCGTCATAGTTCAGAACACTGCCACAATGTTGCCTTATAACTATTTCAAACACTTTATTATTGTATTGACATGGCCACAGAAAGTGTGATGCATTTAATTACTGACAAAGTAACTAGCTTGCTAAAATATTAATGTTGTTCATTTTCCCAGCAGAATCGCGCCCCTTCTTATCAAAGAAATACACAATTTTACTTTCGTGCAATTGAGAAATTACTGGTCATGAGTTGCAATGTATTCTTGTATTCAAAATAGCGTTGATCTCTCTCATTTCTGATCTAAATATTTGATATTCGGGAATGTGTCCACAACCCATCATATCAGATATTAAAAATAAATCCTGCTCAGACCAGAATTCCCAGAAAAAAGTACTTATAATGTAGTCTTATTTGTTGCTTATGTTTTTTGTAAAGCATCAGTCTTGGGTTTTTAATACATTTGGCATTTTTCCTATTAGTTTATGGTCAGTAATAAAAAATCGAGGACTTTGAATTTTATTCATTCTATTAATAATTTATGGCATTATGATTTACTATTTCATTGCTTCGTTTAAAGTTTAGTAAAATAAGAAAAACCATGACGGTATAAATATCAATAAGTTTTGTTTTGGAATATTTATGCAAGCTTCTATCAAGCTTAAGCCAGTTATAAATCAAACCAGAGTATGTCTTTCCACTTTCCTTAAGATCTTGTCTCAATTAAATAGAATGTAGATATACAGAATGTTGATTTTTACAGTAGCATCATGTATGTTTCTCACTATTTCTGAAATTGTACTAAAACACTATGATCTGATAAGGCGATGCAAAACTTTGCAGGAAGAAACCAAATTTCCAAAGAAGTAGACCTAATCAGAATTAAAGGACGTTCCTTCAGGAACGAGATGAGGAAACATTTCTTTAGTCAGAGGGTGATGAATCTGTGGAATTCTTTGCC